>NC_088132.1:41331802-41631802 GCF_036370855.1 Dromaius novaehollandiae
TTTTTCCAAGTGTGACAACATTTTAGGGCCTGTCCCTTATGAGACTGCATGAAAGTGAGCAAACGTTTGACAAAAAACAGCTTGCAAGTTGATTTTTTTAAAGGCATTAAATGTCAGTGGATTGTTATTGCGTAATATTATGAATGGTGGCATTTTCAGAGTTGTTTGCCCTCTTTATTAAGTGCTTAACAAGCTTTCAGATGCCCATTATTTCTTCGGTAACTTCACTGAAACAGAACCAGGAATGTGATACTTGTCCCCTGAGTGCTGAGCGTACTGAGATTTATCAGCTCTCTGGAAGGAATAGCAAGTTAAAGTTTGAAGAACTGACGTACTGTAAACCATTTCTCACGTATAGATTTGGACCAGTGGAGCTGGGCCATTTACCTCCTCATTTCATCTGGTGTTGGTGGAAGCTGGGCCCTCGGATGGCATGCAAGGGCACAGCAAAGGGCTCACAAAGCTCACCGCAACCCTCGTGCAAATAAGCAGACCCCTGGAGCGTCGGGCTTGCTCTCCTGCTCCTGCTGGGCGGACAGCAGAGGTGTGAGCAGTGACTGTTGTTTCTGGCAATAACTATTTTATCCTCAGGTGGAAGGTGCCGGTCAGCCGGGCTTTCCAGAGCCGTGAGTGCCATAGGCAGTGAGGCCCGGCTGCTCTGGGTGCAGCTACAGCAACGCTGTTTTTGTCAGGACTTTCAAAGCCAGCCTGCCAGGCACCTCCGCTTGCTGAGCTTCGGTTCACATCGGAGAGAAGTCTCGGGGCACAGAAACACGACTCCCTTTTGCTGAAATTAAACCAAAAGATGCAAGCCAGGAGCGCACCTCATGTGCTCTGGCCACTGGTGGGTGTTCAGTCCAGGATGCCAGACGAGAGCTGGTCTGCAGTTAACCCCCCCCAAATGCATACAGTATGAGCGCTGGGCCCTCTGTACCAAATACAGAACCACTCCTTTTGGGGCCCACTACCTGCTTACTTCAGCTTAGCCTTTCTTGCCACACTGTCCTAGGTAACTGCCTGCTTTGCCTATGCTGACAGCCGACTATAAAACAGCGTTATTCTCACACACCCAGAGCAAGCACCACTGGCTCGGTATAACACAAACTTCAGGTACAGAAAGATTTAATTTTTTTCAGTCTGTCCTATTAGCTTGTAAACTGAGGTGGATGCTAATTTTTGCAATTTCCCAAAACTACTGAAAAGCGATGACAGTTGGTTCCTCACAATTCTTTTTTTCTGCTGAAGTCTCCATTAAACAACTCAGACTAAAGAGTGCCTGAAAGTTACTGGTGCGAATTCACACACACGCTGGCAGAGAACTAAATGCCCATTACTAGGAGCTTTAAAGCTTACAGGTAGTCTTTATCCTCAGAAGCTCAGTACTGTATTTCACAACATAGACTTCTCGGAAGAGCTCACAAAACGTTCATGAATCTATATCAGTCCAGCAGTTCTTCTGTGCATCTCCGCAGAACATGGCTGCATGTCAACTTGTGATCAAACTGGCCAGAGCTCTGCGTCTCCCTATGCACTGCAGAGAGTCCGTTTTCCAGGGCCTCTTTCTGGCAGAACATCATTGGAAATGTCCTAATGCTCTATAAATGGAATAAAACTGGTCTCCAGTTTAACCCATTAGTACCTTCTTCTTGCATCTGTGAGCACTGTGTGTGTTTAGCATTGTGGTCTTGGTACCTCCTGCAAGAACACTCTCCCATTGAAGTCCTCTGCTATTCCCTGCCGGATCTGATCTCACAAGCCCCTAGAGAACTTAAGCAAGGCCCTCTGATTCATTCAGCTGTAATAAGGGGAAGATCCCTGCTGAAACCTGTGTGATTGGTTGGCCAACAGTTTAAATATTTTTTTGCCAGGTCTTTGCACTTGGTGACATGCCACGTGGCATAGGAAACCCCTATTGTATGTGACAGAAGTCATGGAAGCATTTTGAAATACAGGAACTTTAAAATGTGAATCATAACATTTTTGCATGGATAGACATGGGGGGGTGGGAGTGGGTACCAAGTGCTGCATTACAGATTAGTTTTTTATAGGGAATGTGACAGAGATTAGGGTATAGGATATTCTTATTCACAATGGAATAGCAATAAAGTGCTCTCCTAAAGATAATGTGTATAAAACAATGGTGTTACTGAGGTTGACTAGTAGACCCTGTCTTTGGGTGCAGAAAAGACCATAATAGAATAAAGATAAGCCTCTGAAAGCTCCTTCTACTAGTCAAAAACCACCTCTATGCATTTGTCCGTATTTTAAAACCTATAGTTTTGAAAAGCCAGAGCTTTTTGCAAGACTAATGATACTGTAGACCCCTCTGAGGAAGACAGCCTCTGGGGAAAGTAAGGAGATAGCTCGGTCTGGGGCAGCAAGGGCAACGTCTGAGCAGTATTTTTGATCTTTCTGCTTTGGGACTGGGACTGTGGAGGCTGCAGGCTCATGCATGCCACTGGCAGACTGCATCATTGTTTTATTGAAACTGAACCTTTTCAGGTGAAAGTTTCTGACGAATTGGAGTCCAACTGCAGGAATGCTACAGTTTTACTGGAGAAAGTCAAGATGGGGGACTTGTGCACTTTATAATCACTCTATAGCATCAAATTATCAAATCTCTGTGATGGAAAAAGAGACGCATCAGAAAAAGGAGGATTCCAAATTCTTCATGTCTGCTATAGGAGTGACAGAGGAGTGCTCACCCCAAGAAAATGAGAAGAGGCTGGAGACTGCGACAAGTTAGCAAAAGAATTAAGCCAAGTTCAGCCCGAGAAAGATGGGCACATGTCACATATGTTATTAGTTTGTTCTGCAAACAGAAAGAATGATGGCAGTAGAGCACAGTAGTGGGCTTCTAGCCACACTCTTTGCTCTGAGATTAGCAAATCCCGCAGCAAGACAAGAGATGGCAGCCTAGCCAGCAGAGAAACCACAAGTAATCACGGACAACGAAAGTACATTGTATGAAAGTGTTCAAAGCTCCAAGCTTTGGGGAGCTTGATGCTAACACGGGGAGGAGCACTGTTTTAGTGTGCTTGCCACACCGAAGAAGAGGGGTGTTGTAATTCATCCTACCCAAGTGCTTGTGTCAATGGCAGTGACCTGACTCAGTGAGCCAGTTAGCCAGGTTTTAAAAAACTGCATCCTCGGACTCAGTCCGGAGGAAGAGAAGCTATTCAGTGACAAACTGGATAAATCACCTATCCTCTCTTATGGCTTGTCTACACCACATACCACCATTACTTTCTAAATTCTGTTGTTACTTCAGTGACTTTTGGGAAATCCACTTGGTTACTTGGAGAGAGAGAGAGAGAGAGAGAGAGAGAGGAAGAGAGAGAGAGGTTTGGTGTACTTTCTGATGGACTTTACTTCCTAAAGCAGTCTTCCCACTGCTGTCCCAAGTTGGTCTGCTTCTTACCTTGACGGACCTCCTTGGTTCATTATACTTTCTCTGCTGCTCTGGTATCATACCGACTCAGTGTCACATCCAGCTTTAAGTACCAGCGTGCAGCACAATCTTCCTCTTTTTCAAGGATTTATTGCTAGCATCACACACACTTCTTGGCCTTACACCACTCACATCTGGTTCTGGATGGACAAGGGCAGAGATCAAGGATTTCCTTACGGTTTAGGGAAAGGATAGGATGTCGCCCTCTCTTGACAGCATCACCGGAGAGCCCAAATCTACAGAAGTACAAGGCAAAAACGAAGAAAATGGATGGAGGCCGTTCCAGGGCAGGATACGGTGCTGTGACAAGAGAAGGGGCTCCTACCTAAGAATAATAATGGACAGCAATCAGACATGTGCTCACATTTTCAGTCCCTGCCCTAGCATTATGAATGGGTCTTGTTTTCTTCCCTGGGGAATCATTCCTGACAGGAGTGAAGTAGCCCTGAGATCACAACTGCAGTTTTGACCAGAACTTTAACCCTGCGTCCCACAAGATCCATCTCCTACAGCCTGAGTCTGACCCCAAGAGAGAGATAATCCTCAAACCCCAAGCAGATGTCCAGCTTAACTGTACCAGGATTATCATGGGCTCACTTACAAAAATGAATTTTAAAATAACTTTTGTTCTGGGGGCCTCTTGGGAAGCTATTGGCTGCTTTTCAAACAAGTTCAGCTTTTATTACCAAACCCACACCCATTTTCTGGATGAGCGGTCTATGTATGCTTTGTAGCATTTCCTTTTCTGAAGTATCAAATCCTCCTGGTTTTGATTACCCTTTTCAAGCACCCCCTCAATCCTACCTACCCATCCTATTTACTATTCCCTCAGTCCCTTGTTGCATGACTTCTTCCCTCACCATGTGCTCAAAATAGAGTCTGTGCCAGTAAACATGTTTATTTTTGTAATATAACGAAGTGTTCCCTTTCAGATGGCTACCGCTACATAATCCTTGGCTTCAGCTGATGGCACCTCAGAGGTTATAAACAGACACTTTACAACAAAGGCGTTTTTATTGGAGTGGCTGATCCACAAAGATGAATCTAAGCATAAAGAGTAGATGGCTTCACATCTGAGCAACACCTTGAGTTTATAGCTACCTTAATCCTCGATGGGGTGTTTTTCCACAAAACAAGACATTCCAAAATGCAGAGAAATGATTAAGACAGGAGGCTACTTTTTAATCTGACTCTCAGAATCGCTATCACGGAAGCCTGCTTTGGAGGGCGCTTTCTGTTGGTCTGTGTATACAATAAAGGGAAACTATAGCAACACAAGGATTTTGGCATGAATGGTGAAAGGCCAGAAAATCACTCCAGGACTGATAAAAAGTGGCAGTATTGTTCAGTGCTGGCCTTCTACTGCAGCAAATTTTAGGAGGCCATTGGAATGAATACATCACTCATATCTTGATGGTATTCCCATCATTTTCTCTGCAATGTGGTAAAACCCGAGATGACATCTTTCAGAGTAAAGGCAACCCACAACATGTGGATTTTCCTATTCAAAAGGCAGTAGTTTAGGACATCCATATGGACACCAAACTCCACACAAGTTTATACATAAAAATTTGTCCAACAGACATTTCCCCCTAATGTTATATAAGCAAGGTCTGAGACATCTCACCTACATCCAGCACCTAATTCCACACAATAGATTAAATGAAGAGAATTATTTTGTCTTCTCATATTCATTTTCACATATGTATTCCATTTACTGCATCAAACTTATTCCTGCTCAAAAGTGATAAGTGAGAAAAGTATCAAGTTTGTAAAGCAAGAAATAGCACTGCTCAAAAATGGTCACTTCTTATTTTCCTCGCCCCCATTGTCCACCACTCTTCTCTCTGCTCACTTCAGTGTGTTGCTAACCCTGGGGTGGGAGCGCTTGGGAGCTCGTTTAGGCAGTGAGCTCATTCCGATCTCTTCAAGGGCACCGTTAGCTCAGAGTCTGTGCGTGGAGACCTTTGGGATTCACAAAACTCAGAGGTGGAGCTGAAGCATAATGTTCAATGTGCAGAGCCACGATCTGAAAAACTCCACATTCTTTTCCTTGAGTTTGTTTACTGGCATGATACTCGTTGGATGTGGCTAGTCATTGCAGATGTTTCTCCAGCTCCCAGAATGGCTAACTTTGCGAAACATTAATAACGCCAGGTGCAGCCTTTGACCCTTCTGCCTAATCTGACTCTTCTCTCCCTCGTCCTTGTTCCTCTTCGTTCTTTTGTTGTTAGGGCTCTATTTTCTTTCTTAAAGTTGGGTTACAATAAGAGTACCTTACACCCCACCCCTTTACAATTCTCCTTCAGATCTCATTTTAAAAGAGTTGGAAATCTCAAAAGTTGAACTCTAACATCTCATCTCCATTTTGATTTTGGAAGCACAAGCAGCAAAATGCAGACGTCACATCAACTGAGTTCTTCCAGCAAGTCTCTGGATTGTAATCACTGGTCAATGGTACAAGATACTGAGTGGGTGCAAACTAGTCAGGAAATGAGTGTAAATGGCAGTGCAATTGATATGGCATTAAATGGGTGTACAATATTTAACAACTGCTTCTTGGAGCCAGAAGGATGTAGTCAACAGAACAAGCAACATTCATCACCATGTACAATACACAATGGTCTCCCAAAGAAACAGCTGCCCTTATCTGTCTGCTTCTGTTAGCTGCCTATCCTGAAATACATCACTTTCATTCCCCTTGGTAATTAATTTGCCCTTAAATTATTCTGCGTAGAATGCAAATAGACAAAGTTGCAGCGTTTTACCCTATACTCAGTTTCTTTACTTCCCTCTGTTCACATTCTACAAATTACAAGATCAATCCTATAGCTAGAGAATTTGCTCAGGCAATGAGTAATTTCTCAAAATAATATTATGGAAAATATCCCAAACAAACTTGTTGGAGCAAATGAAGCTATACAGAATTGTACTTCTGAATAGAAACATCTACATATTTCAGTTGTTGCAAAGAAGCACTTTGATTATTTTTATTTCTCAAATTGAGAATATTTTCAAAGTTTAGATAACAAAATTGTTGAATTTAAGTAAAAAGAAAATGAGCTAAATCCCTGCCAGCACCTTCCTTTTGTTGTACTAGTTAATGAGTCTTCTCCTTCACTCATGTAATAGATCCTTCAGTTGCATGAACATATTTTATTGTACCGTAAGACAACAATCTGGGTTCAAATATCTTACTGGTTTCTTGATGTGGGTAGTATGCAGCAGAAATAATGAAGCTTGGAGTACTTCCCAAGAATTATCCCAGTACTCTCCCCAAATTCATTGTCTCATTTCTAAACAAAGTGGCGTGATCATAATAGGCAGGAACTGAAGACTTCACCATGAGGAACGGTGACTTCATTGTAACATCATGTCTGTCCCTCTGAAACTGGAACCAAGCTGACTCTTGCCCAACAACTGTGCTTACTGCTATTTTCTTCTCTGTTGCCATGCTATAACCATCACTACCACCACAGAGGGGTGTATCACCCAGGTTCCCAATTAGCCCAGCACCCCACAGCTCATCTCCCCTGGGCCAGTTACTACAGCAGAACAGGGAAGACAGCGCCAAGCTAAAAAGTTCATCTAGAAGATGTTTTCCACTTACACAGCCATCACTTTTCCTTGTTTGTGTCTCATTAGAGCAATTACATTATTAATTACATTATTAGAGCATTATATACCCAGTGTCGAGAGGCAACTCGAAATGTTTATCGTCCAGGTTTCTGCCCAGCATTTGTGAGAGAATGACACTTGCCAGCAGGCTGAGGCAACCAAAGACCTTGGGAACCAAGAGGAACCTGTTTCCTCGCCTACCACCAAACCAGCCATAGAAAGGGTGTCTAGTGGCAAGCCAACCCCTTGCATGCAGCAGCCCGAGGATACCTGTTTGCCATGCCAGCACTTGCCAGCGCTGTGACTGCTGTGCCAAATAACAAAGCTTTCCTGAAATGAGCAGAATGCAGAAGCAGCACCGCAGCAAGAAACGAGTGATTAATTTGGAAGTGGAAAGAAGTATGGAATGAAGGCACTGTTAAGTGTGAATTTGATGGGTGAAAGGAAAATCTCGAAGTACCTCTAACTAAGGACTGTCATACACATTGCCTATTGAGACAGCACAGATTTCTGAGAAGCCCTTGTAAAGAATTTTAGCATGGCACTGCTGTAAGTATACATCCATTATTACTTTTCTGCTGGCTGAACCGGGAGTGCGTATCATGACACCTCTAGAAAGTGATACCCACATCTTTCTGCACACACTTGTTTAGTTAAAGGAAAAAATAGTGAGTGTGAACATGTACAGCTGAAGCCGCAAGCATTTAAACATTCTCCTATTTTGTATTGCAAATACTGTCAGCAAAGCACTTTTGTTTCCAGTTGCAAAAGAAAGAGGCAGACAAGCAGCATGACAACATTTCTGGAATTTTTAAGTTAAAAACAAGAATTCCAGGAATGGATCCAAACAATCAGAGAACTGGAACAATAGATTTCCAAGAGGACAAAAAAAAGAGAGAGAGAGAGGAAATTCTAAGCATCTGCTCACTTACTTACATTACATGTTTTAAATATTTGTAGAAAGACTGTTGCCTCAAAACCAAAAAAAAAAAAAAAAAAAGAGAGAAGAAATTAGTAAAGGTCTAATGTTGCATCCTTTAAGCTAAAAACTTCATGTAATACTTACACTTCCTTCTAATATACCTAGAAAATCTTTGTGGTTGTTTCCAAAACTATCTTACCTTTTCTCTTTTGTACAAAATTGAATTGCTGTAATAAAATGACTGCAGAATCAAAAAAAAAAAAAAAAACACACACACACAGAACTAACTAAGCATCCTATCATACAGAAAGCACCACCTTTGCTAATAGCTTCAGAAATCAGATCTTGACCACAGTGACCATCTGGTGAAATCAAGAGAAGCTGTGCAAGCAGAGAGCTTGCTGCGTTCCGGCAATATAGACAAGTAGCAAAACAGCTCGGCAAAACAGATTAGAAGTAGCAAAGCAATACAAGTGGCTTATATTTGGCATTCTGTTACTGCAGCTTTTTCTTCTATTATTTTACTTGTTTCTTTGCTTACTATACAAAAGCCTTCGTAACTGAGACAGCATACTGAAGGTTGAATCCTTAACTCTTGCCAACTGTAGACAAAAAAAATTTGTATGTATAACTGCTAGCACAGCTACCCAGGCAAACCTTCCTACATAGCACAGGTAAAAAAAAAAAATACATATATGTTCAGCAGCAGATAGGAAACTTTAATTTCAATGAAGAATACAAGAAAGGATACAGTGCATTAAGAAAAGAAGCACAATGAAGCAAAACATTTCAAAGGTACTGAACTGTATCCTTTCAAAATTATTTTCATTTTGAAATTATATGAAATAACTCACATTTTAATTTTAAACTGTTATTTTGGTTTGTATTATCTTTTTTAATATCAGTTATGAAACAGTTAACAATCAACTATCTATCATTTACTAACCTCAACAATTACTGTTTAATATACCTGTTACTAAAATACCTGTTACAATTCTAATTACAAAAGTAACTATGAACAAATACACTATAAATTGATAAGGAATAAAAACATATCTAAAAAGATCTAAATTCAATGTGAAGCATTTAAATTTCAGCAAAACACTTCAACTAAAGTGAAACGAAAACCATGCAGAAACGGAATTGTTCATGAAGCAGGTGTGCTGTGCTGGAGATGTGATTCACTCAGGCAAGAATGTCACCGCATGACTTTTGACACATTAGCAAATCTCTGACTCCATATTATAAGACAAGGTGCAATTTCATCTTCCAGTGTCTCTGGCAGCAACGCTGGTTTAAGCGATTCCTGTCCTCCCTCCGCCTCAACTTTTCACTCCTGCCCCCGTGCAGCTGTTCCCCCCTCCTGTGCTGAGCCGACATTACCGCCTGCGAGAGGAATGGGAAGGATAATGTTCAACACCCCCCACTGCTGCAAAGAAATTGAGGAAGGAGGAGGAAGGGAAGCAAAGAAATGGTGAGGTGTTGATTGTGCTCCTTGCACTCATATTGAATGAATTACTTGCTTCTTTGAAGCCGATGCAAGTATTGCCGATGCCAGCACAGTATCACCTACTGAGTGCCCGTGAGTCACGCGGCTCTTCCCACTTCAAATCCAGGAGCCTGTCTGAGGGCTGACAAGCAGGAGCTAACTCAGGGTTAGCATTACAAATTCAGATTCTTAGTAAAAATAGCAGGACAAAGCCAAATTAGTGCAAATGATATGACTTAGCCTCCTAGACGTTGTGCTTAGGGTCTGCTGTGTTGGGATGAATGACTTGCATGGAGGTTGCACCCACTTCTTCTGGGCAGCATTGGCTGAAGAACACACTTCACCATCTAACAACATTATAACAAAGAATGCATCTTCAGAGCTCAGAAAGGAACCAAACCAGCTTATTCTCAGCCACATCAATATTGCTATTTATTCTGAGCCCAGAAAGCACATGACACAGTAAGAGCAGAGTTGTGTGGCTAAAGCACAGGACACAGTCTAGAAACTTGGGATCTTTATCAGTTCTACCTCCAAGCTGCAGCCACATGCCACCAAGTAATATCTCCGTGGCTGTGTTTTAGGCATTCTCATCCATTTTTCACTGTCTCAAAAGCAGTTGTGAGGCTGAATTATAAAATACTTTGAGATCTGTGGCTGGGAAACACTATAGGAATTCCACATAAGTAATAATTGATTCTTAACTTACTGAGCGCTGTTATAGAGCTTACAATGACTATTTCATGTCAGAGAGGCTTATGTAGTCCTAAGATTTTTAATGCAAAGGTAATAAGCTTAGAAAGCATTGTGCAGAAAGCATTGTGCAGAATCTTTCTCAGCTGAAGAAACTTGTTAACATTTTGACTCAAAGTTTGGTGCAATAAATAGGTGTTTATTTTTCAATTCAAGTCACTGTAAGATGAAAAACTTTATGCTGATACAGAGTTAATAGAGAATGGAAAATGTAAACCTTCTGCCTGTGAAAAAATGTAAAGGATTCCTGGAATGGTTGGGAGGACTTCTGTGCAATGTATGGGTCATAGCAAGCTTCTGCTTTTGATCAAGAGACAGGATATGCTGCAATGGCCATGGACTGTTTGCCAGCACATTGTAGAAAAACAGTCAGCAGAGAGTCATAACCTTAGTTCTGGCTTTACCATGTGTTTGGAAACACCTGGCCACAGATCTACTCACTTTAGCATTTCACATCTTAGCCTGTTTAACATAGAAAGCTTTACCCTAGTTTCAGATACACTCAAAGAAACCAGCAGTAATTCAAACCACTCAGAAAGTTAATACAGCATTAAGTGCAAAAGGAGCATCAGAACAAGCCCCACACTAGCTCTCTACATGGTCACTCAGTGTTGCTTAAAATGTGGCTCACAGGAGAGATGTGAAGATTTAGAAAAGCCCTAAAAATTGTTCCATTCAAATGGCTGAAATAATCATCAGATTAATTCGGGCTCAGTGAGTCTGCAGTGAATCCATCTGGCTGGAACAGGCGAGAATAACACCCTGGTCAGAAGCACCAAGAGGTTTCGCAGACACGAAAGCGCAGGAATAGAGTCAGTCTTGGTGAGAAACTTTAGGTCAAGATTTATGCTCTGTTATTCAGTAACCAATAAAGCCAAATCCCACAAAACACGTACGGTTACGTGGCATGTTGTATTTTGCAAGCCAGCAACTCTTTTCTGTGCTTCTGATGTCATGGAAAAGCAGAAGCACAGTTTGAGGGTAACAGCATGCTCCAGATTCCATAAACGCTGAGAAACAGCAACAGGTTTTTGTTCCAAATTACCCTTTTAGACTTCCTATACTTCACCTGTCTCTTTGTGTCTCCTCTCATGAGCCCCTTTTCACTTCCTCTTTCCCTTATAGCACGTCTACCTTACCCTTGCACTTTCTCAGGGATTAATGAAGCTGAATCCTACGGATTCAGAACGGAGCGAAGAGAAATGTTCAAACTGCCAGGTACCACAGATCCACAGGATGAGGAGCAGACTGGCAATTGGTCATGCACCTAAGACAAAACCAGTAAGAGCCCTTATAAAAAAAAAAATGTAATGCCTTATGGTAAAATTACCCTGAAGCTCTGAAGAGCAACTCTGCCAGGCAAGCAGCTGCCCCTCTGCATCAGGGAAGGCAGGGTGACCAGCAGCAGCACCAACTATTCGCAAGGTTGCCAAAATGGCACAATGGACATGGATAACACACTCCTTTGCCAGACAAGAAGTATTTGGTCTAAAAGGAAAGAGAAGGACAGAAAATAGGTTTTCAGAGCTTTAGAACAAGGTACCAGAATTTTTTACCTAACTATTTTAGTTGAAATTTTCCAAAATAAGCAGAAAGATGAGACAGATATCTGGTACTGAAAGTTCCAGCTCAGCTGACTGAAATTGTAAAAAATTGTAAGCAACTCATTCTTCTAAAGAGAAGAGTCAGTGCTCTCTAGTTTTTTTATAATATAACAGTTACTACAGTTTGAATTACAGAGTATATCTCTGTCTTGTGATTTTGGTCACAACACAAACCACTCATTCCTCATACACAATGTTTATGACATTGGTAGAAATCCAATGTCCCTAGAAGGACAACGCAGATACTCTTCCATATTGTCTGAATTATTTTGATGGCATGGGTCTATTGAGTAAATTTGTCCTGGACCAGTGATTAGCCTGAATCAGAAGCATATTTTATCCGTAAGTGTTTTAACAGTAAATGGAACAAATATTTTGTGAGCTGTAAGAAATGCTTATATAGTTTTGAATTTTTCAAATTAGTTATTTTAATTTGTTTCAATTGTATTTACTTGTGCTGAATAGCTTATACTTTTGGATCCAGTTAAAAAAGCCACTCTTTAAATATGCAGTCTTGTTTCTTGAGACTTAAATATAGGTGCTATAGCCACAAGAAGAAAGTTCTTCCAATGTGATCAATGTTAAAAGACCTCTTGGGAGTAATCTAATTACACCAGTTACAGTGATGTGGTTTATATAAGACATAGGAGTCATATTTTAAATCCCAGCAGCAAGCAGAAGAAAGGACATCAAATAAACCATTTCTTTATGTGAGGTTTTCATAATGACAGCAAAAAGGGAAAATGACATGAGAATGGGTGGAAATACACTCATACAAGAAGGATTTGGATGAGTATCTATGTAAGGATTAAAGCAATGCTCCTTTTCCTCAATAGATGAAGGTGTCTGGACAATAACTTATCCAACATGGTGGTAACATCACAACACCCATAAACACAGTCTCCCAAGTATGTTGGTCTATGCATTCATTTGAAAAAAATTCATTCATTCAATAGACTAGAGCTGGCATGGTTGAGTGGTGGAATAACACCGCCCTCTTAATTCAGTGACAGACAAAACTTTCAAAAGCCTGAATACATTTATGCAATCCTAAATAGTAGTCCATGTAGGAAGTGAGAGATATCTTTGATTGCTCTATTAAAGGGGACAACCATTTCAAGAAAAGCATCTGCACAGTGTGAATCAGATTCTACTCCTTTAAAACCATGTAATTAGGACGATGGAACTAAGAGCAGATACTAAGTCCATTTGCAAATGTATCCTCCAGCTCAGTTACACAGGAGGGCAGCCTTCTGGCTTTTATGCTAAACCTCATACCCATTAGATTATCCAGCTAGTAGATTATTCATTTTACTCCGTGTTTTTATATCACAACCATTATATGCCATCAGAATGTCTCAAATAGCTTGCAGTATACCTATCAACACTAAATAGCAGATACTCTTTATTAGTTATAGTCTCAGCATACTTTTACAAGGAAGAAGGTTTTTTCATTCTTCCCTTCTCATTTTGAACCTGTCGATCCGTTTCAGCCAATATGACAAAATCAGAAATCTCAAAGATATTTAATTACACATTTGCTAAGGAACTACAGAAAGGGAAAAAAATCCTACTGCTGTTCTTACTGAGGGCAAAGCTAGGGAAATAGCTATTACCAATTCCCAGGCACCAGGTGGCCAGTCGTTCAGCACACGAGCATCGGCTGACCCCTCAGCAGCTGGTGCGGGGTAGCTCACGAGCTCATTCCTATTTGCAGTTTGTTTCTCTCCCTTTGCTTGAGAAACAGAGCAGAAAAAGACAGGGGCACAGAGGCAAGCGCTGAATTGGAAATATTGACAGCACAGGAAGGTCTCTAGTTTCTGAGATGCAGGAGTCTTGGGAAGCTGGAAAGGAAAACAAGCTCCTTGCAGGCAGAGGTACTGGGTGACAGAGGACACGAAGCTGGAGGAAATCAGGCTTCATTAGTTCCACTGCTCATGGAATAACTTTCCTCTCTTCTATTTGATTTACCACATCTCAGCATGTTATGTTCAGGAAGACACATCCACTCAGATATTGGCTGTCGGGCTTTTGTTAACACTTAACCTGTGTTTCTTTCCTTAACGTCTCTAGTGATTCTCTCCTCCAGCATTGCCTTGCTCTGGAGGACTTGACTCTTGGAGGCCTAGCTCTCCGGATCCACTGGCAAAGAAGCTGGGCTGGGACTTCCAGGCAGCAGGAAGGCACTCCATTCCTTTTTTCTTGTTTTAAATCTTGTTCAAACTTTTTTTCTCCTAAACTCTAGAAGCCGACTCAGATAAGCTGGTACATGGAGATGCACAACTCCTGATCTTAAGACAGAGCCTCTTGCCAATACATTCTTCTACAACTGGGCAGACACCAGTTCTGCCTCTGCTTTAGGTAGAGATTTTTTTCTGTGTGAAGAGATAGCTTCAATTTAGACTGCTTCTCTAAGGACCTTTCTGTTTGGAGACAGAGACTGCTGCCTACAAAACCTTCTGGCCACTTTGGTCAAGCCTCTTTGGACAGTGCTTGGAGAGCACTTCTGCCTTCCATGGCCTCAAACCCCATACCTGGCTTCGTTGCCATATTATGACTCCTCCAACAAACTTCATTGCTGCCAGAAAGCTCTGATCTCATTACACTAACAGCACAAAGCTTTCCTATAGGTTGTATACTGGAGGAACATTTGGCCTTCCATTTGTATTACAGCACTAATCAATAAAAGAATTACCATCTAACCAAGGAAATGCACTGGATCTGCCTTACGTACAAGCAACCCTATAGATCAAATGCAAGGTGAGATCTCAGTCAAAACCATTCATAAAACCAAAACAAATCAAACAAATCATCATGTGGGAAAGGTTGTGGGACCTTCCTTGGCGAAGGCAGCTGTTGCTGGGTCTTCTTTTAGTAATGAGCAGAGAATGGCTGAAAGTCGGTTCAAAAGGGTGAAAGAACGTTAAAAGCAGAGATGCTAAGGTTCTTTATGAACCTGGACATACGGCAATAGTAGTTAGGTGCTCACAAGCATTTCAAAAAATACGGCCTTAGAGCCCCTCTTGTCTTTACACACACAGCCATATTTTAAAACACTTAAGAATGTTGTGTCTGTGGTTTTAAAATGATGCTCAGTTTGTTGTTGTTGAGGTTACCCTGGAGAGACCGTCAGGTTTGTTTTGATCATCCTTTGCCAGTCTTTGTTAATCTGTACACTCTTTAGAGCAGTTTGTGCGAACTGCAACATCCCAAGAGCCTTCCAGAATTACCTGGGTCCCAGAAGGACTGGACTGTCCAGAGTACGAGACGGCATGGAGCAACACTGGCACATTTAATCCCAGGGTTCAGACCCCTATCCTACTTTCAAGACCTTTCCTGAGACTTGGATAGCCCCTTAGTCCAGTTATATAAATATGCAGTTAAATAAAGCCTCATGTTTTGTTTAGGACTCACAGCAAGATCTAACTTTATATTTCTGTCATTCCCACCACAACAGGAAGCACTGAAGTGCAAGGATTTCAAGGACACTGCTTGGATCAGTCCTGCTCTCAGCCTCAGCAATATCAGTTGCAGGTTTTATGGTGCTCTTCTGAACATGCAGCTATTGGAGAGGCACTAACAGCTCCCACTGGTTCTGCATGCAACGCTGAAGGGTCGGCACTGCTCAAAGTTCAAATCTGTTTTTTATTAGAACACACCTAATTTCTGGAATCCACATTCTCCATGGCTGGTGCTCTGGTCTCCAGGTTTCCTGACACTATCGGTTCCTGCTACAGAACATAAAGGAAGGCAAAGCTTCAGGTGGTATAATTTGGCAAAGTCAATGAAGAGTCTGGCATGTAACCTCTCCCCCTACAGCCATCATAAACTAAATGAAGAGTTACAAGGATATAGAGGAGGATAAAAGTGTTACATAAACAAATCATGGTATCCATAAGGACAGGCATTCTTCTGTATAGCATGAGTTGTCATCTGAAATAAAGACTCCTCTCTATCTTTTGAAAATATTTAATTTTTGCTATTGCATTATACAGAAGACAAAAATGCTCCATTTGTACTAGTTTGAGATGTTACCTACAGAAACAATAATCTCTGTCGCAGTGGTTTTAATACAAGATAGATGAATGTGACAGATGTTGTGCATTTTCAACTGGAAGAAAATACATTCAAGTTAAATGGAGGTCAAATTTCTTGTGGTTGAACACATGAAGTAAACACAGAACATATTTTGTTTGTTTAGATTTTGGGGGAACAAACTGTTTTTATAGTGGTGTAGCACACTAAAGCACTGTAATGTACTGCATTTCAAAATCACATAAGGATAAAACAGAGAATGTACTAACATCCAATCAGACTCAATCACGAAAATTGGAAACAATTCTGAAAAATAAAACTCTTGAAAGAAATCACTTTTATTTTCTAAATCACAACATACAAATGAGGAAAAAAATTGCTTTGAATGATGATGTAGGCCTTCATATCACTAGGATCTAACAGTGAAAAGCAGTTTATCATGCATGAGTTTCTAATATGAGTCTCATTCAGATTGCTGATTTGAAATGGCTGCATGTGTAATATCCTGTCTTGCTAAACCTCACTAGCCTCCTCATGCTCCAGGTCTACGTGACACAATTGCCTTAATTCTCATACCTGTGTTATATTAGAAGAATGTATCATAAAAATAAAGATTGTATATCTTATTGAATATGCCTTTTTAAGGCTTTTTTTGATGTTTATTGCTAGTATTTCATAACTCTTACTAGTAAAACTAAAGACAATGGTATCTTAAGGCAATTGTTGTTCAGAAATGGTTAGTGGGACAGTCTGGAAACATTTTGCTGTTCTGAAAACTTTTCAAACTTCAAAAATTGTTCCCTATAGGGAAAAAAACAAGATTCTTCAAATTTCCCTGCCAAGTAACAGTAAACGAGAAGTTCAGAGCAGACAACAACCCTGTGCATAAGGGAGTCTCCTCTGGCAGGGCAGGGACTTGGTTCCTGGTTCCTTTCCATGCCAGCTGACTATCATTATCACAAGGGTATAAACACTGTAAAGTGGCTCTTTCTGGCTGATTCTAACCAGATGCAGCATCTCTGTACAGCTAACCAAAAAGCTACTCAATTCCAGGTTATCAGCACTCCACACAGAGGTGCTGCTTTGGGAGCTTCTTTAGCTTTAAGCAAAAATTGCATCCAACACTCAGCGTGTTCCAAGCGTGATCCAATTCCTGCCAACTCTGATCTACTCATTCAAAATTGTAGTTGCAACTAAGCATCATTTCCCAAAATCCTTATGTTGCAAAATTCCTAACCTGCTGTATTGATGCCTCACTCCCAAGATAAGCAGACTAGTTTGTTTTGACTCATAAATGGTTGCATTTGGGGAATTTAGATGTGGTAGGGAATTCCAAATTTTTAAAATAAACAACGATGTTGAGAGTGAAAATGCTAGCTTCCGTTTATGATCCACTGGAACAAAAGATGCATCTTCAAGATTTCTAGAAAAGGAAGAAGGTTAACTTTGAGTTTCAAGGATACAAATAAACACAGTGTGTTTTTAATTATATCAGTGAGTCACAGTAGAGTGTAAATTAATAGGATATAGGATTAATAGGATCTTTGTCTCTGCCTGAAATCGGTCAACCTCTTTCTTTCAAAGCAGTGGAGAGTATTCCAGTGTAGCCCAGCCTCATGTATACGCTGAGCAGGACTTCCACACTTTGCAAAAGCTCCTGAAAAAACACTGTGCTTTTCCATCCCAAAGAGCCTCCCACTTAACTGAGCAGTGGAGCTGAAAAGGGCTATATAAGTGTACTGAAGATGACCCAAAAGCCTCCCAGTCACACCTACTCAGACCATCGCAAACTCAAAAAACAGATGTAAAATCAAAAACATACTTTAAAAAAATCTTTTTTTCAAGGCTCATAATAAAAGGAATAGAAACGTGAAATTATTCAAACAAAACCCAAACTTCAAAACAGGGATCCAAGTATTACGGTCTTGATAACCTCTTATGAAACAACCTTCTGCAGGTGTTTACTGCTATTATTTCCTCATGGGTGTACCACTTTTCCTATCAGAAGTACACTTTAAAGAGCTATTGCACTACATCTCTAACTTTCTGGGTGTTTAACTTTTGTAAGATTCTGTTCATTAGGAAAACACAGGAAAAAAGAAGAGAAGTTTTCTAAGTTGGGAATTTCATGTGGGTATCTGTTTTGGGGGGATTTGGTTTTTTTTAAACTGCAGAGACACCATGGTAAATGATGTTTAATTATCACAGTTGTGTTTATTCCATCAATTGCCATCTAATGGTTGACCGTGTGTATGCTGCACGATCATACTGGCTAAACTGCCATACAAATAAGGCTATAGTTTATTCAGCTTAGACAAAGTACATTTTCATAGTTAGGAAAAGAGTTTAGAGAAATAGTAAGAAAAAAAGACTTGATTATACTTTTATTGATTTCCTGAGGCTACTCCTGCATAGTATTTTAGAAATTTCACAAGCTCACAAACTTCCAGTAGATCTCGGATCCTATTTTCCTCAGCAGGCACCAGCAATAACCCCTTGATCCCCTCCTTGGTTCATATTCCTCTCTCTGCTAGTCCCTCTACCCAAACAATTTCATAAGCAGAAAGGCACACCCCTTAAGCATAATATGCAATACCAGTTGATATTAAAACAATGTGTTAACAAAAACAGCACAATCATGACAATCTCACTCCAAACAAAAAGATTTTATGACCTTCATTTGGACTTGTATACTTTGCCAAATACACTTGCATAACTTACGCAAATTCTCTACCCTGAATAAAATTGGGTTTATTTTGGAGCAATTACTGTGTTCACAAAACAGATGTGATGTATTTATGGTGTTAAAATTTCTTCTATGCTGGAAAACTGTGTCCACCTGCAGAAGATATTTCAGAGCACTCTGAAGAAAAAAGTTCCCCCACAGTCCTCCCCAGGGGCTTTATACAACCTACACCATTAAATCAGTCTAACAGCTCTTCAACAAACTCACAGCCCTTCCTGATTTTCTCACCCGGCAGTCCTCCAGCAAACCCCACCCTGTGCAGCAGGAGTCTCCCAGTAGCATCTTGATTCTTACCTTCCCATCCTACATTCACCAGTTACCTTCCTGTTTTTCCTTCAGACATTTCTTCATACGCCCTCTGTGTATCTGTCCTCCTTCCCATGACTTTTCTCCACCCTCTCCATCTCTGTAACTTTCCTCTTCCCAAACTCCCCTCAAATCCCATTCTTTCCTTCCAGGAGACTCCATTTTTCAGTTTCTACTCCCATCCTAAAGTTTTCTCATTCTTTCCTTTGAATCCATGAGATTCTAATACTGTCTTTGTCAAAAACTGCCTCTTGCCCATTTTGCATGGCCACCCCAAAATCCATCTTTTCTCAACACAGCTCTCATAGTTTCTTCCTTCTTTCCACCTCCACTCTCTTTCCATCACCACCACAATTGTTTCACCCACAAGTGGGTCTTCTTACTGGAATAAGAAGTTGCATCAGCTATGTCTGCTCCCCATGCTTACTTCAGACCACTTTTGCTCTTACCTCTACCAAAGCGGAGAGATGCAACAGGCATGGAAGATGCTGCACAGGCCAGTCAAACTCATGATTTGCAGACTTCTAACTCTCAGGAAGCAAGCTAAATGTCCCCTTCTGCAGAAAAGCTGTAGTTACAGCTGCCTTGCCAGCTAAATGGGCAATCTGCAGCTCCATATATGTGCTGTGAGCCAGCAAATCAGAGGATCTGCATGGACATGAAGCTGTGCACCCCAGCTGTGCATCAGACCACTTACAAATCAATGCTCCACTTGAACTGCATCCCCAAAACTCCCACCCACTAAATCTTTGCTGAGAAGAATAAGAGCTCTACCAAAACTGAAGGCAGGGGATGGATTTTTACACTGAAACACAGAAACATTGGGGGGGTGGGGGGGGAAGAGAGCAATTTTGTCAACACAGAGGAAACATGGTGCAACAATTAACTTGGGACCAACATAAAAATCACATTATAATATATTTGCACCGGCCCAATGCTGAAACTCTATCTGCTAAACAATCTAACATTTGGTCATTAGTCAGTGAAACTCCCAAGCATTTGACATAATGTTTCAGTTTAATAAAATGATTACACATGTGGAAAGCCACTGGCAGCATATCTTCTGGTAATGGACTGCTTTCCTTTTCTTTGCTCTTTTCCCTAACTTGAAACATCCCCCATTCAGCCTCCCCACTGCTGCTCAGAGACAGCTCTGCTTTTGTCATCCACAGCAGGGTGGGTCTGCAGCCTGAGATCCCAGTAGCACAACTTTAGCCCTTGTAAAGCTGTCAGTGTTGCAGGGCTGTATGCAGTCCCCTTTGAAACTGGAAAGAAAGAGAGGGGAAACTCCATGACCAAACCACAAGAAACAGGCTCATATGTGCTGCACATTGCAGAGCTCACAGGAGGCTACAGTCTCCTTAACTCTTCTAATAAATCCAAGTTTGGTGCCAATGCTTTCCTTCTGTGTTAGCACTACAGCTAATGGAGATGTGATCCACACAATCAGCCTAGGAGGGAGAAATGTTTTCACTTTGCAAACTCGAAGTCATAACAACTCTCATACCCATTATCAATGCTAAGCCTTTCAAATGGTGCAATCTTCCCAATGCTAAGCCTTTCAAATGGTGCAGTCTTCCCAATATAACCTGCTGAGTATTTGGTTTTATCGTACTTTAGATAAAAGCTTGGATATTTGCAGCTAAATCTTCCTGACACTTTTCAGACAAGTCTCTAACTTTTCTGGGACCTCTAATATTGAATCTTTGTCTAAATATCCCATCAAACACTTTTCATCTGCCACTCAGCTTGAAGATTACTATGTATCTTCATCTGAACTGACACATACCTGCTATGTGGAATCTGATTACCAAAAAATGGTGTCAGGCAAGGCCAGTGGGAACAACAAGGAAGGGCATTTTACATTCCACAACTGCGTTCTCCTGAGAACAAGTACTAGTGTCACACTGCACATCAACCGGTGAATGGAAGTTATAAGCAGCTACAGTCAAAGTCAACTCTGACAGGAACATATGACAGCTGAATTGCTAAATGCATCTCTAAAGCATTAAACAACCTGTTACTTTTACTTTTGTTTTCAATCAAGTGACTTTGCATTGCTTATATATGTTTACATTTCAGTTCATAGAAATCCAAATAATATCTGAAAAATTTTTAAAAATGGATACCAAGCAAACATACTAGTTTTGGACTACTCTTCATACTTTTTGTGGGCAGGAGGGATATTTTGTCTTTCTTAGAAAACATGTATTACTTGGGAATCTCAGACTCTTGGCACTGACATTAACATATCCATTGAAATAACACATCTACCCTCTCCTTTTAGCCTGTCATTTACTGTAACAGTTGGCACTGCTAGGAGAGAGCTAGGGAAGAGAGGAATCTAAGGAACTTCACAATTACTACTATGTACCTTGAATATTCAGTCCGCCAGCAGCCCTATCAGCTGTTCTGTGTCAAAGACTGCACAAACATGGTATAAATAATTTCTTACATTTAGGAACAGTTTTAATGCTATGTAACAACTTATTAAGAAACAGCAAGTTTCCTCTTTTCTCATATTCAAGTCCATTTGCTTCCTTCTTGTGTTTTTCTCTGTTACTCCTCCTTCCTCATCATTCATGCCAGCTTTAGACATAAGAGGAAATTCTTGTCAGAAAAAGTAAAATTAGATCAACTAGCAACGGTCAGAAGACAGACACATACTTTGGAAGCAGTTTAGAGCTTCTTGCTTTTGTCTTTACCTGTCAAAGATCTGTTTTTGCAAAGGTTTGTCCATTTTTATATCAGTTATCAGTTAATATAATGAATGATTTTATAATTCTGCCACACTTTTATTCTTAGGCTATAACATAACCCATTTAGCTGCTGCTTCTTTTACAACCTTCCTTATGCTTAAATTCCTTCTGATCTTTCGGGTAGCACTCTTTCTAAACTGTTCTACAAATTATCAATTTCTTTTCACCCAAACCTTCTGCATATTTCCCTCCTGGAAAACCTAAGTGAGATTAGATCCATCAGGCATGCTTGTGAAAGAATGAATTTAAAATAATGTCTTCATGCATGATGCAAAGCCCTACTGAGCTACCACCTTACCACCTTGTCTTCCTACACCCTTTTACCTCCCTTACTCTTCTCTTGAATACGAATATATAGTAAACTGCAATCTAACTTAAATTACAAAGGTACTACAGTGACATTAGACTACCTAAAAGGGCTATAATAGATTCCTATGACCTGAAATTTCCACGGCCAAGAGGGCTCATACACTGTGGGAATACTTTTTAGCTTTTGCAATCTATTTCACTGATGCCAGAAGGGAATAATAAGCACTAACCATTTCTTACCCTGCTACAGATTTCCTGGGTGACTCAGTTGTAAAATGCTTTGGCTATTCCTACCAGCTCTGATGGTTTGCTCCTGAAGATTATCTCAGTGATAGCATCTCAGGCTCAAGAGCTGCAAATCAGGCCTTTCTGGTAACTTCACATCACCAAGAAGAACTGTAACACCACATGCAGCTTCCTCAGACAACCAGTCCCGTACTACAAACTTGCATGGTACCTTCTGGCAAGATGTTCTCATGTTAACCTTATCCCTCTCCTGTCCACACATGACTCCAGCATGCAAGTCTATGTAAGGGCTCCTCCCTAACCATGTTTATCTGCCAGTGTTTCAAAGCAAGTGGGGAAAACCTGCACCAGGATGCAAATGCCTCTGCTAACATCTTTCCATATTGCTTCCCAGGGCAATTGCATCTTGCATTAGCACACAACACCCTGCAGAGGGCTGGCAGCCAGGGTGTGTCCTGGGCTTTGCCAGAGAAACTCCAGTTTTGCTTTTCTCTATGTACTTGTACAGACCATCTGCTCAAAAACGGTGGGATTGGCCAGGTTATCCTTTGATGAAAAAGGTGAAGCAAAGATGCAGATGCTGTTTACGATGGATACCAAAGGCAGAAGTTTGTCAGACACACACAGAGCACTGATCATGCAAGCATCCCGCCACACACACTGTCCATGCAGGTACCTTGCAGATAACTGAAGCTCTGAGATCTGACTTAGCTCCCACAGCAACTTTGGTGGCCGAGTGCTGAAAATCACATCAGAAGAGGGTCCGTGGAGTGGTCTGAGAACCAAAAGGAAACAAGATGACCACGCCCAAGCATCTTGATGACCCATCCACACAACTTACAGTCACCGCTACTGGCCTGCCTTTAGCTCCAGCTTTGGTGACACATTTATGGTCCTGTTCAGAGAGCTCACAGTGGAATACACTCCTAGCCCAGTTCTGTCGGCTGGCCTGGCAGCACAGCTGACCCAGAAAGGGGGACCCCTTTGTGCTGCTGAGTTTCCAAAGAGCCAGAATGGGCAGAAAAGCAGTGGAATATGGCACAAGCACATCTGTCACCTCACCTCAAAACCTCTAGCACTCTAGCTACAAGGGTACCCAGACTGTACACAGTGACACAACTGGACCCCAGGGTCCTCCCCACCTGGGCCCCGCTGTCACGTCACTCCTAACACTCCACAAGGTGAAAAGCTTACATAGGCAAGAAACCTGGCTGCCACACAGCCATGACAGTGTACCCGCCACTCCAGTTCTACCTATGAAATTAGGGTAACAACATTACCTTACCTCAAAAAGCATTTTGAGGTAAACAGTAAACGTTAAGAATTGCAAGGTGCTCATATATGCATATGATTTCCTTAAAGGAAGAGATGAAGACATTTAAAATTTGTGTTATGATAATTATATAAATATATGACAAAGATAATATTATTTTAAAAACTGTTCAGCCTTCATTGTTTCTAGCAGTACTTGGTTGCTTTCCTTACTCTCAGTAAAGTGATAACTGCTTTGTGCAAAAGTTGAGAAATATATTTTGTCCAAGATCTATGCTCTGTTTTTCTTTAGCAGAATTACAAATAGACAATGATTTTTTGTGACATTTTAATCTCCAATTTCACCCAATAGCTTACATTTTGCATATGCTGGAATTCAGTTTCAAGCAACTTTATTATATAACCCTTACAAAATTAGCAAGCTCCCCTTTGGCTGTCAGAGTAGGACTAACTAAAATCTATGATTGTTTTAGCATTTATTGGAATGTGCTACTAGAAAGAAGAGGTCAAACATGCTCACAGGAAGGCAGGGCCAATTTAAGCTTCCGGCTTGAACCTGTCTCTCGCGTGCAACAAGTGACCCCCTCCTCCACCCAGTCCTGTCAGGCAGGATGAATCAGAGCAGCAACATCTGTTTTAGAGAAGGAATTTCTGATACACATTTAATGTGTTATAAATATTTGCTCTTCCCCCAAAATATATTTGAAATGGCAACTCACTATTCAGGAAGAGAGGGGAGTACACTGACACAGTACCTGTTCTGACTGCACTGTCACCACTGCAGACAGCATTCTCTAATCATTCTACAAGACAGTCCTCTTATAGGGACAGATTTAAAAAAAAAAAAAAAAAAAAAAAAAAAAGATTTGTCAGCAGTAATCATTACTCATCTCACTGGGAAAACTGACTGCACTGTTTTAAATGGCAAGTTTACTGAGAACCTTCAATCAGCTTACGAATTTGTACCCTTTCTGCCCTTTCTTCCATTTGTTTGGAAGGATCCATTCCATGAGAAGGAAGAAAATCATCTCTCCTCTCCACATGAGCCTTAACAGAAAGTCCTGTTCTCCCAAAAGGGAAAGTCTTTCCTCTCAAGTACTGAAAGAGAAGGTCTGTACTAGAGAAGAGAATTTTTCTTCTCAAAGAAGGGAAAAAAAAAAAAAAAAAGTTACTCGCCAGAAGCTGCTGCTATAGACTCAAAAGATCTAATCTTCTCCCTGTTACTAAGTTTCACATTAGAGACCTCCAAATTTTAAGGGTATAATTCATAGTGAGAGAGAATGATCAGTCATGGGACTGAGACAAGTAATCTGAACAGCCCCTAACATCCAAGCATCCAGCTTGCTTTCTAAGGGCACCTCCTCCTGCCCCCCAGGACACAAACAAGTGCAGGATATGTTGATCTTGCAGAAGAATATTGAGAGAAGTAACTACCTGTGATGATGGAGAACCTCTGACACTACTAAAAGATGTGTCTTGGGGAAAGGCAGTAAAAATGAATTAGATAAGGCACCCGGAATATTTAATCAGCCATTTGTATTAATGTTACAGAGTCTCCTTAAAAAGTATCTCTATGCATGATTCATCAGGAACTATCAAGAAGTTGTACAGACAACACTTATTATAGTTAAGTTGCTATGAACACATGAAAAAGTTGCTCCCAGGAAGCGTAGCTTGTATTAAAAATGTCATTAGCAGAGGACAATTGAACTGAGTAGGAAAGAAAACCTAATGTAGAAAACCAACACACATGGAATTAATAATCTCAGATACTGCTTAGTAACATTTCATTTGCAATTCTCAGAAATGATCAGAGTTAGTAAAAGCATAAAGAAAAAATGTGGAGTAATTACAGGGGAAAGAAGAAAACTGAAGAATCTGAAAAAATAACTTTCAATAATTCATCTGCACATACTGGCACCCTGATGAACTTCACTTAAAAGACAGTACTGTGGAGATAGAGTATTGCAAGTTAGTTGCTTGGCTTCTGCAGCCAAAAGATGACTCAGGATGACCTCTTCTCCTCCTCCTAAACAATAGCTAGTGCAAAGACTGATGTTAAATATATTAAGCTTTCTTTTCTTGGGGTTACAAAGGCATAAACAGATTTTGAAATTTATAATCAAGAGCTTAATCCTTTGCTTTGCAAGTCTACAACTTATTTCCATTTTAAATCCTAAGCAATACTGTAAGAAAATACAGAAGACCTAAGAAAAACAGTTCAAAAAGCACATCATTTTCATGAAGGTGACAAATACAAGCACATTAGCCTTGGGGAAACTCTGATTACCTGCAACACAAGGGAAGGCCTGGAAAGTCAAGAGTAAGGATGGAATTTCTATCAATCAAGGATCCCATTTTCCTGCAGCTGGCTTTGGTTAGGGACCAGTAGTGTCACATGTCACAGTAAGAGGCTAAAACCTCCCCTGGCAGACTGATGGTAGTCCAACAGTAGCTCTCCTTGGGCAAGGGAAGAGACAGGTTCAGCTACAAGGAGGACTCCCATGGTCTCACACCATCTGTTTTTCTTTAAGAATATACTATTACCATTTGGTTTTTCTGTACTGAACCTCTTGTGTGTGTACTTACGTGTGAATTTCTCTTTGAAAGGACTGCAGCTTTACTGTCAAAATCTGATTGAGAATTTCTTCCCATCTAAGTGGTTTCTTAAATAAGGAAGCTTCCTAGTCACAGCCCTGCATTAAAGATCTGGTGGCCAGTCACAAGCAGAGAAGCTTCCTGAAAGGTTTGGTGTCTATGGAAGAGCTGTCCAGAGAAGATGAATTGATTCCTGCAGAAACAATGGTATCAGGTAGAAGCAAGGTAGTACAAGCAATGGAAGCTCAAAATATGGTTATGAAATATTAGATTTGTACATTTTTTATATATAAACATATAAAAAGCTTTAAAATACAAGTTCTCATATAATTGCTAAGAGCTAAGTTCTAGCTCCCTAAAATTAATGAAAGTCTGACCATTGACATAAAAGGTCAGAAGTTCATCTGAAATATGCTTCATGTCAAGATGTTTCTCTGAAGGATTTCAGAAAACATGCAATTAAATGAACCCAGAAAGATTTCACTGTAATGAATTAAAAACATTGCAACTATACGACTAAATTATGAGCTTACAAGTCTGAAAATGAACTGACCAAAAAACAGAGGACTTGGAGGAATCCCTGAAATTATGAGTTCTTCTCACAAATAGCTAGAACACTGTAGGTCAGAGTACCAGAAGTTTCAAAATTTCCTATTTATCCTTATGCAACAGCACTGAGTAAATCCCCTCAGAGGGGACAGTGTGGAAAACTTTCAACATCTGTACTCTGAATATCTCATGCTCTTTGTGTTAAGCAGAGACACAAAAGTTGGCAAAAGCAGGTGAAATTATAACAGTTCCAGATTTGTACTAGCTAAGCGAGCTTGTAAATACTAAAGAATACCACACTTAATTTGGGGGGGTGGGGAGGGAGAAAAATTGCATGTTTCAATCTCAATTTTTTTCACTGGAGGCAAGAAAGTGACAATTTTCTACAATTTTCTACTTGAACCTCACCTGGAATTTCTCAAGGCCTCACACTAGGGAAGCTAATTTGAAAGAATAAACTGTCTTTTCAAGAGGCATAGAGGAAGCAATTCTATTTTCAAAAGCATTTACAAAATATTCAGTGTTACTTGATGCTTAATAAATGTAACAAGAGCAAGTGAAAGATAGATCTAAGTCCCACTTCATTTTTTAAAATACATTTAAACTTCCTGCATAGTATTAGATTTTCCACTTCAAAATTAATCTCTCTCTCTCTCTCAAAAGCCTCTCTCAGAAATGCCCTCAAAAGGCACCTATGGCAGTTATTACAGATCAAACCAGGAAGGATAAATTTGGAATCAGATCACGTATGTGGTATGTCTTAACTGTCATTCAACCAAAAGGAAAACAACGCTTTGCTTGCATCAAATCCAAACTTCTAAAGCAACACAGGATCTGTCAGATCAGTCCTGAAATGTCTTTGATAAAACATTCCTGCATTGTCATATATAGTTATATTTGCATACTTTAGTGGAGAAGAAAAGTTTATTTTATGAAAAAGAATTCTTAAATATCCCAATGATATTTTTATTTTTCATTTTTAAAGTCTTGTACATCACACAGAGCTTAAAAGCATGATTTTATAAAAAAAAAATCATTGTCTTCCCCCATTCCTTTTCTATTTTTTTTTAAATCACAGAAGAGTTTAGAAGAGCTGAGCAACTTACACAGGGGTGACAGCACTTAGGGCATCAGAGGCCTCAGCAATACTGGGTATCACATAAATCTAATTCTCAAAGTAGAGGACCTCAAATGATACCAGGCACAGAAGTCCTATTAAAGTTTCATCATTTATCCTTCCAGAGTGCTTTTCTGTTCCACATTACCTGATACACTTATTCACAGTTCTGAGCTGCCTAATTTTCTCTGCCCCATTCTGTATTTCCTACAACACAGCAACTGCAGAGACCCTTTTTGGTCCCCTCTCTCCCCAAAGCAAAGTCAGACATCATGGAAAGTCCACCAGATGGTATGAGCATCTTCTCAACATCTATATGTAAACAAAAGTTATCAGATCTTCAATAAAGGCATTTTTTTCCTCAAAATAATAATGAATAGCTTTTGTGAGAAATGTGAAGAGCCAGTATGTTCAACACAATACGCCAGTGTAATTCTTTCAGAGATTAAAATACAACACTAATGCTTGCTACAATAGTACTTTATATATAGTCAGTTGGCTCAATCAATAGGAAAAAGTGATTTATTGCAAAGAGTAGATTTCAGACAAACAGGTATATAGAAGTCCAGTTTGTAATGATTTTATTCAGACAAAACAAAAGGTTTAATGTTTTCATGCAACATTTGCGCTTGAATCTTAAATAATTATGACAAACAGCAGAAGTAGTTAAGGAATGCACTAATTATAGACCTTAGTGAATATACAAAAACCTCAACATTATAGGTTATACAAAGTAAAGAACATCTTAAATACTTTCCCAAAATACTGCAGCAGCCGAGACACAGTGATATGCCTTACAAGGGCATAGGAATGTAATTTAGAAATCACACGGGAACTACCCATTTCCTTTAATTTCACTGAGCAAGACAAAAGCAACATTCAACTCCACACAGATTTTTCACATGATATCTATACAGTACCTTGAGTTTTATCCAAATAGTAAAAGTTAGACATGTCATTTATTTAGTAAACAATTATGTGGTAAACCTCTATTACGCTTTTCCTTGTTTTTACCTGGAGTAGCCATGTTATTTAAAAGAGGGCAGGTTTGGCACTTTTATACTGATGTCACCAATATTAATATTTCTTGGGATCTCTGGCAGATTCATATTCTTTACAGCAGAAACAGCCCGAGCTGGAGCTCCTGCTAAACCAGCCTGTATATAAAGTGAAGAAGAAAAACACAAGTCAGGCAAAGTTGGTTACAAGAAGAATCGCTAGCAGTTACACAGACAACTAACTTTTAAAGTAATTCCATGGTTACACAATTAGAAAGACCAGATGATAATTTTGTTTGGAATGAAATGGGTTATTTGGAAATATTAAACCAGAAAGAGAAAACAGTTCACACATTTCTTTTTCTTTGGTGAAACATGTAATGTCAACTTGATGGAAAAGTATGCAGGGAGGAATAGGGGGTTTATCCAAAAGTATGCAATATGCAGGTTATAAATCGGAGGTATTTAAAGGCCAATATGCTGTCTTTGTCTCCTACCTATTCTAAAAGCTTACATGGTACACAGCTGACTAACTTTGGTTAAAAATTCAGAAAAAGTTACTGATTATCAGCTGAACCATATTACTTATCTAAATGCATGCAAATATGAGGTAATTCAAGATGGCTTAGTCTGAATTGAAAAGGCTAAACACCTTGCATTTGTGGGTGATAAAGAGCTTGCAGAAAGATTACTACTACAGACCAACTGAAGTGCAATAATCCATTATCCCATAGTATCTACATATGAGCTAACATATCTACAAGGCCCTAGGCACACTAGAACATTACATAACAACCTGGTTATGCCAAACTGAACATTAAAGTACCTATTCTGTGTTAAATTCCTCTGCTGGAGTCTCTCTCTACATTTAAAGCCACAGCTCTGTTGTATACATACATAAATTTAACAATACAGAAATTTGTTTTTGCCACTGATTTCCACTGAGTTCTGCCTTTCAGATAAAATAACTGTCAAGTTTACATATTAGGGTTTATTACTGAAATGCTAACAAAAATGATTTGAAACGCAGAAGTCTGAAGACATACAGAACGTGATCTTTTCCTACTGCGACTGAAGTACAGTTTTTCAAAACTTTGTTGCTTTAAGGGCTGTTTAAAAAAAAGCCAAATAATTAAGTTGTTACTGTATTTGCTACTACATAGAAGAACTGGCATTCATTATAAAGGCAGTGTTTCTCCTAAAATTTCAGATTCGCTAAATGTATTTAGAATTGCCTGGATGGCTTTATTTCAGGCTTGCCTCACAACAACAAAAATGCAAAAAGCTTCTTTGTTCTTGCTGAAAAAAATGTATTTTAAAAGCCTGGAAAGGTTTGAAAACAAAACCTATATTTTGCAGAAAAATATATCATATTCCCAATTCTATGAATATATGGAAAAAAACATGTACTTTTTATTTTGATGTTTTAAAAGTAGCATAAAAAAATTGCAAAAAAATCACAAAAGTAATTTTCAGAACTGTGTGGCATCTTGTGGACCCAGCAAAAAATAATAACCTATAAGAAACAAAGTAACATGCTAAGAACTTGGTCTAACAAACAAAAGACTAAACCTGTAGAAATGGAAGATCTTTCACTGCAAGAGTATTAAGGAGTGAAGAAATCAGTGCATACACAGATAAAATAATTCTGAGAAAGCAATACAGCAAGACAAAAGGAGAACTAACTTCTGAAGAAGTTTGTGATTCATAGCCAATTATTAAATACTGTTTGTCAGTAACTGCTGCTCAAAGTATGACTTTTTCAGATTCATGAGTTCTACTGAAATTCATTGCAATTAAAGGACGTAATTACACTGAGGAGTACATTTGACTTCTGTCATATCAACTTGTACTAATGTTCAAAAGCAGACAGACACTCAACGTACTCATAACATAACAATGCCAGTTTTTGAAAACCATTCTTGCTTTTACTGCTCTTTCATGAGAAATAAACATAACGTCTAATTAACATAAGGTTTCCACTTAAAATCCTACCTACTGTTTTACTCTAAATATGTATAGATTCTCCTCCCTTCAAAAACGCCCATAGTCAAAATTGTTTAAAGTTTCTGTTTTTGAACTAACCTCCTTACATCATGTGGAAAGGCTAAAGCATCATAAATCCCTAGACTTTAGTCACAGGAGGATTCCTAGGACCAGGAACAGACACCAGAAAGCCAGGAGTCATCTGTTATTACGTCCCCCGTGCCAAACACTTCTATATGAGACATGCCAAAGGTAGGAAAGGCACGTGGGGAGAGAGCAGAAAGCTCAGGAAATCATAAACCTCTAAGGCAACCATGTAATTTGCTGTCACTTGGGCCACTGACATAATCAAAATTACCGGTTTGCAGAGACCCAGTGTAACCAAATAAAAGGGTGTAAAAAAGTATTTTTAAAGCATCTTTTTCCTTGGCTTGTCTTCACGCCACCAACAGTATCAGGTCATTTACTTCATGAAAGGACTGGAATTGAAAGAGCCTTTGAAGAGGAAAGCCTGGACCTAACATTACCAATACTGAAAAAAATGCAAACGTCCCAAGTCTGCAATCCTAAATCTGTAATATCTTGAAAAAGCAGCATTAGACACCACAATCTTTTTTTTTTTTTTTTTTTTTTTTTTTTTTTTTTTTTTTTTGCTATTTACACTTTCAAAAATAGCATAGAAGATATGATGCTGCTAGACATTGCCCTTTTACGTTTGTGAATTCTGAAATATCCATTTTAAACCATGAGGTAACTTTCAATGAAGTTTTATCGGATAAGAAAATAAATGCATTTCCTCTCTAACTTGGTTCTGTCATTTAAATTCTAGAGTCAGTAACTGGAGGGGAAAAAAAATCCTTTGAGAAAAACCAGAGTGGAGCATGTAAACTGTTTTCCACAGAGAAGGTGAAAATACTAATAAAGTAGTAACAAAAGCAATGAATTATACAATTTAGAACTTAAACAATGGGAAACCAGAAAAATATTGTAAGTGATGGACATGGTCCACACAAACAGGCATGGCTGGCAATTTAAGAGAGATGCCTTCTAGGTGACTAGGATGGAGATTCCTTAGCCTAGTTTAACGAAAGTTAATTATTTTTAATAGACATATAAAAGCTTTAGTATAGCTGGTCATTATTTTTACCTACCTGCAGCTATCCTCTTTACACAGACATACAGTCCCTGCCTCCCGCCCCAATGGCATAGGATACAATGGAGACACAATTGAGAATTATTTAAAATACCACAACTGACATAACCGTTGCCCTTCCACCCCCTTATACAACTACAATTTCCAACAGTCACTTTCCATTAGGACCACTCTGGAACAGGATCAGCAAAGATCCCTGACAAAAGTACTATGACACTCCAGGTTACCTCTTTTTTGCCAGCAGGATTTTCTTTTGCTATCGTATACTGGAGTAGAGATGCATTTTGAAACTATTGCACTCTCTTCTCCTGTAATTCTCCATATTAAGTGGTCTTGTGATTCAGTGTATACATAATGACATAGCAGAGTGCTATTTATCACAATTAATGTCATAGCCCTATAAAGCACGATACAGTCATACAGTACTTAGAGCAAACAGTTTGCAACAAAATGTCTAATAAAATGCCTGAAAAATACTCAAACTTCAAAACTGGGTAACTAGTAAAAGTTATTTTTAATGTTACTATATCTTAGTGCCTTTGCATTACCTTTTAGCATGTCAAACAGTAAAATGGTATGCAGTCCTGCCATTTATCATTTCTTTTACAGAAAGTAAGCGACATTCAAAAAGACAAAGGTACTACAAGAAATATTTCCAGTCCAGTGTCCTCTTAAGCAGTTTTCAACAAGTACCTGATGAAAGAGCCATCACTGTAACATTGCACTGGATAAGTTTCAACTGCTCTCATTATCAAATAATTCAGCAGGTAAGTTGGTGAGGTGCAAAGAAAAAACTTTCACTTAAAGAAAAAACAAAAACACATGTAGCAAGCTTTAAACATGCAGTGAATGATGAATATTCACAGCAAGCAAATGACTTAAGCAAGTGAAAATGAAACTTCTCAGACATTCATGAAATTTCAGAAATACAGTACGAATTGCATACAGCTGGTATTACAAAGAGCCAATACACCATATTTTTGCCACAGCTGCTTTGTATTCTCAATTTCATTTGTTATTGAAGGTTGTACTTTAATCTTGAAACACTGTATTTTAATAGTTTAGCTTCAGTTACTGCAAATGCTTGTAAACATGATTATATACTTTTAGAGGGAATGAGCAGTGCCACGTAAGCAAAACAACAACGCTATTTTAAAGATCGAAATAGACACATTTAATAGCAAAACTTTCATTCTACTGGTCCTAATCTATCAAGTGAGAAATACGAACTGTTGCTAGTTTACTAGGTCATTATTTACTACGGAAATCACTCTTCTTCTTTCTAATCATCACCTTTCCTCATAATGCCCCACTGACATGTTATATGAAGGTGACCCCAGAAACACTGACTTTCAGATTATTAGGAAAAAGTATTGCAGATCACAAATTTAGTTAATATGCATATTGCTTTTTTTGCTCTACAAATAGAGAAAAAGATTCACACTGACATTGCAAACAGCTTTACATAGAACTAGCTATCATTAAAATAGAGGTATAAAAACACACAGCCTACTGGAAAACGAAATAATGAATTTTTGCAAAATAAAGCACTCTTTTCCAGATATACTGGAGGCACTAGGATCTCTCTGCTGCTGGTGTTTCATACCAACCTTTCTTTCCAGAACAAGTATGATTTCAAAGCAGCAGGGTTATGAAAGAATGAAAGGATGCAATACATAATATAAAGGAATGATTATGTCCCCTGCTTATGAGGTTAAATAAATGAACATAATTAGAGAAAAAACAAAATGAAGTCTGCAAGTATATCAAAATGAGGCCAAACAGATAAGAAGACTTAAGACGTACTCTTAGAAATTTTAAGCACCTGAATCACAAAGAGAGTAATGGATGGGAATGATTAATTGTTTGTTTGTTTGTTTTTCATTGCCAGACCCAAAAATAAAACAGAACATCTGTGAGCAGAACAGAAAAAAAAGCTTTGTTCAAATAAATAAAAAAATAAACTGAAACCAAGCTCCCTACTCTTACAATGAAATATGGATATATTACAAGTGTTGACATACTAGGTAGAAGAAGGTTATTCGCTTGATTTTCTTCATGCGCTATAACATGCTGCAAATTTAGGTAAAATGTTTTATACTAGCCAAAAATATTTTTGGACTAATGCTTTAGAACTCAGTGCTATTAAATCTAATTACAGTTATATTTGCTAAATGTTAAAGGTATTACATACTTTATCTTAGAAAGATCATGCAAAAAGCCAACAGCAAAGCTATTTGTAAATAAAATAAAATAAACTTCATCTGCTTAAGATTCCAGCTATTTAAAATACCTGTAGTTTGAATACACAGATACTTAAAATGAGTAGCAATGAATTTTGAAATAGTGTAATTAACATTACTGAAATTCAAACTGTTGAGCTCAACTGAATGTTTCAAATGGCAAACAGGGGCATAACAACCATAAACTGAACTTCAAATATGCATTTTCCTCCTCCTCTTTCAGTTCCCTGTTCATATTCACATTCAGTGACTGCGGTTACCGAGATCTCTCTTAAAGCAAAATCCAGTGATCCAGATTGCAAGGGCAGCAAATGTACATTTGAAGTTTAGTATGTGCTGACTGCCCTTCTCATTTGGTTATGTTTGATACAATTACAGAGTTGGAAGATCACTGTTAACACTTCTACATAATCTTCACGAAGCACACTAATTTTATTGCATAGGTATAAAACTATTAAGGTTTGTTTTTTTTTTAAGTTTTGTTCACCTGCAACTTATTCTGAAACTTCATTTCTCTTTGCAAGCAGGTAGAAGTTCTTTATTTATCTGAAATACCAAGTTGTGAAGCAGGAGAGTTCATATTACGCATTTTAAATTATCAAGGACAAAACACTCCTGGTCGTGAAGTTATTCCTACTACATCACCACATCATATTTTGCTATCTGTGTGTTCAAGTTTTGTTCAGATTAGTTTGGAAGATTTTTTTTTCTTAAGTCCATACAAGTTCATATTTCTTTATTACTTAAACAATGATATAAAGAAAAGTTAAATTCTAAAATGCAGGAAGAGAAATAAAATAAAAATATGATGTCAATGGAAAGCTAGTAAAATACACTATAGCCAAGAAAAAGATGAGGCAACTACAAGAAGAAACTAGCACAAAAAGTAGGCTACAAGGACTAGTATGGGTATTTTAACACACAATTTTTGAGTCTGGCCTACATAATTTATTGCCTTTGACATCATTTTGCTTTCCCTTTTTGTTAAAAGTACATTTTTTCTCAAAGTCAGCAATACCTGTGTCTACCTGTCCTGTCTGGGAGACTGAAAGATAAAGGTCTGTAAGAGAGAAGAATGGAAAGAGCTAGAAAAGATCAGGAGGTTCGGAAAAAGTGAGGTCCAACTTAAAGTCTAAATCACACGCAGTCGAACACTCCAAATAGAAAAGAGGTAGCCCAAGTTTACCTATAAAACTTTCAGCAGCTCTAGATAAAAACCCCAATGCCCCCTCTCCCCAAAATTCCCTCCCTTAATCATGACGAACCTTTGGGTTTAGGAGGATTCACCAGAAAACCATTTACAGACAAACACTAAACTGTAAAGGCAGGGAAATGCATTAAAAACAACATTTCAAGGTGGAAACAAGACTTCTTTTGTAGCCAGTCCAAGCAACAGAAGAGCTGAATCAGAAATCAAAGCTAGGGACTCTGCCAATATAATTTAAAACATTAATCTTTGCTGAAAACAAAGTCTTTGAAACTAATAATGTTACTCAAATATTTGTGAATTAAATACATTTGATCTTCTTTGCTAAATTCCAATTGAAAGTCTGTTTAGAAACCTAGTAGTATAACTGACCATATACTTGATGTCAAATGACTACGTTTTACACATTAAGAGATAGTCATGTAGATACACTACAAAATTTAAATCACTTCTGAAAATGTAGCTAATTCATAATTTCATTAGATTCATCATTTCAGCTATAAAAGAAAATGCAATTCAACCTTAGCACAGCTACTTTAGGGATGCAAGAATCATAACTGAGGTCTAAGAGGCCAAGAATACTAAAACTTGAGAGCTGTGGCATATGCGGCAGTCCTATGAACTACAGGCTATATTAATAACAATTTCTGAATTTTTGTACTAATTTATTCTTTCTTTTGATTAGAAGTGGTTGAAAACTAAGAAGATCCACTAGTTTTGATTTCTTAGTGTCCTCCATTCAAAACAAATTAAGTTATTACTCCTTTTGATTTACGCAAGCTGGATACGTTTGTATCTTGAAAATACATGTTCAGGAAAGATGTTGAAAGACTTACAGTTTTGATCAAAAAAGACAAAAGGAAAAGAAATAGCAATCTAGACATTTCTGAGCATATATGTGTAACACGATTAATGATCTGAGTAAACGTTTACCAGGTATTGTGAAATATTTAAGTATTACAGTAACTGAAATTTGAATGAAACCATCACTGAACTCAAAAAATGTATTTGTGGTGAGCAGATTATGAAATGTTCTACTCCATCCCAGTCACCAAGTGTTTTAATTTAGCACTGCTACTTCTTTACTTTCTATAACTTGTTGCTGAATCTAAAATAATGAATTGCTATTTGCCTTGTATATGGCTATAAACTCTATATGCTCTTTTATGTTTTCTATCACCTAATTCTATACTAAAGGCATCTTACAAGAAAGAATGACTTACAGATGAATAATGGGAAACAGCAAGTATTGTGGCTGACTACCCTGAATTGATGGGTTTCAGATGACTGGTCAGAGGCTGGTCTACAGTTGATTTCATAACAATTAACATAATTAAGAATAAATACCTTAATTAAATGCTTTTAGGTAAAACTGATATGAGCCTAGTATAACATATATCATAGCTGCTTAATTATTTCAGCTTTGGGGACTTTAGATTACCCTTGCACCAAATAAGGAAAATATACGTATACACAGGCTATTCAAATATAGCCATAATTTACAAGAATACCACCAAATATTCATCTCTATGACCAACAGCTCATTCTGAGTTTGTGAAAAATGTTAAAATGAACATTTTGGATATCTTCATAACCTACAATACAATCCTTCTGGATATCTACTGCCATGCATGATATTATCATACATAGCTTTTTCCTGTTTTTCACGCAGTGCTGTCCTGTTCCTAGATAGGGTTTGGAAGTCGTGTGAAATGGACAACTACACGTATTAAAAGACTCGGGGTGGTGCAGTGTCAGATTGCAGAATTAGGAGAACAGTGTACATCAAATGACAAAAAAAGCTAAAGAATTCATTTCTCTCTTGGTTTGGTAGATACATTTAACATATAGATACATTTAAGTTATAACTAGGAAGTTCTCAGTATCTTCCCCTCATTTAGTTCACATTTATGCCACCTGCAATATTTCACTCCACCTAGCTGACCTCAGCTTTAGAAATAGTCCCAATTCTGCCAGTTTGTTTACAAATTTGAATAATAACAATAAGCTTCCCAAAATAGATGATGTATTCTCTAGAATTACTGGGTCTCATCAACAAGAATCAATCACAGACTTAGCTAAGACGTACTAGCAGTATATTGGCTAACAAGACAAGTCTGAAGATATTAAAGAAATGGTAATATTTTCTGCCACAGCTGAAGTAGTTCCAAAAGTAGTTCTTAACTTATTCCGAGTTTCTTTCCTAAACACAAGTTCAACAATATTAAAGACAAGCATTTTAATATCCAGATTTGCAAAATCCAAAGCTTGACATGAAATTACACAGCTATCTTATTCACTGAAAAGGAGATTCCCACGAGTTATGAAAGTATCCCTTGCTCAGACTGATACGGGCACATACAAAATATGATCTTCCCATCTGAATATGCTCACCTGAAGACCAAATGTTCATATTGCCAAAATGGCAGAATTCATATTTCTTGAAAGGGATTAAGACAGGCTTTAATTCTATCACATGTCCATTTCACTCCAATTTATTATTTTGTGCAGCAGGATTACTGCAACACTGAACACACTACCATTTATTTCAGGTGCTAGAAACATACTAGCAGACAGGAATATGTAATATATACACTTCAGTTCTTACCTAATTTCATTTAAATTTTATACTCACTAGTGGGTTCCAGCATAAAAAAATGCACTAGAAATAAAAGGCTTTCTGTAAGAGATACTTACAGAACTATAGATGCACCCCAATAGCAATGACATGCACTGCTATTAGGTAAAAACAGCAAAACTAATCAGCTACCCTTCTAAGCAATTATTGCACATGATAAAAGGCACCACATACTAATCTAACTATATATTGCCAATTTTTAGCATTATAAACAAGCAGCCATATATAGGATGGTATTAGAGGACAAACGGCGTTATATAGAGTGCACTTATTATGATTGTATTTTTAGACCAGACACTACACAGTGCTTCACTCTTACCTCAGATTTCTCCAGTTTATTTTGTGCATCAATTTGAGTGACAATTTCATTCATGTTGGTCTCCAAAACCATTCCACCCATGACCATTTCAGCCAATATATTATGGACCTAAAAGAGATCACAAGGAAATTTAAAAATGCAAAATGTCATAAACACATCTAGACACTGATTCATCAACCCAGAAACACATACTCTATCAATCACTTAAACTTAACAATTTATTTAGAATTATTTGAGTACAAAGCTCATAAGAACTTGATGTTTATTTCTCCAGTATTTTTGCTCATAGCCCTGTTACAATCTCACCAGCTTTGCTTGTCAGTGCTAGAAGAAACTTTAGCATCCATCTTTTTTTTAGTGGCTGCTTTCTCTCCAAGGACTATCAACAAGAGTTCTAATTAGCATCCATAGTAGTAATACCTCTAAGGAGCAAGTTCTGTGAGATTAAGCAAATTACTCACAAGTAGACATGTAAAAACAACTTTGGGGTAGAGCTGTGAAGGAACAGACACACTGCGATGCTCACCCACCATAGATACCAAGACGAGGCTCGGAAGTAGAATTAATATACCTGAGCTGACAGCCTACACTGCAAACAAGGAGATTTCACATCTAGGACTGGAATTCACAACCAGGACTCAAACTGAAGGACTAAATAAGCCAACAGGAGACATTAATGAAATGGATATATCCAAAATCCATCTTGTCTGCATTCCTGATTTGGAGATGTGAGCCGTGGCTCCCACGCGCATGACTCTGTACGCGCATTTTATCTAATGACTAATGAAGGGAAAAAAAAAGCTTCCATATACTTTGCAATAAAAATCCAGAGGTAATGTATTGTAATGTAATATATAATATTTCAGTCTCATCATAATTCTGAAAGCAAGAAACATTTGATTACTTCTGTGAGCTAAAAATAGAGTACAAATAATCTGATACTTCAAAGCATAATTCTGCTATTATTTTGGATATTGTTGTCATTTCCCTGTGCATCAAGGATAGAAGTAAATCTCTACATCAGACAATTGTAAAGTTAAGTGGCAAGTAGTCATATCAAGAAACTACCACACTTCCTGTTTTAGTGACATACCTAAAAAGCAATATTGAAGTCATTCCTCTGATAAATCATTCCCATATTTCCATAGAAAAATAAAGTAAATGTTAAGTGAAGCTCAAAAACAGCTCTTTTCTCTCAGCCTACTGCTGCTGAACAGAGCTTTAAGAGTCAAGTATTTCTGAGGATGATTAAAAATCCTTACTAAGCCATTCTCTTTCTTCTGGTAATATAATATGTGCCCGATAACGTATGCAACTGAAAAGCAGAAAATAAAGGTGGGACCAGAGAATTAATTCCCCTGGCTTGTAATCAGATCAATTTAAAAGCTCTTAACATCAGAATCAGAAAGGAAGATGCAAACATGGTAACCTGATATTAATATGCTCTACACTGACAAACTCCTTGGCAAGAAACATACTACCAATATTTACTCCTTTTTACCAAAAAGTTATTTTTACTTATTGCATAAGGAAACAGTATATAGCTGTACACAAGTCAGAATTAGTGTGTGTGTACATATATATATATATAGAAAGAGAGAGCAAGCGAGAGAGAGCGCAAGCACACGGAGGCACGTTTGCACACGAAACTAAAATCAAGAAGTGGCCCATTGCGATAGGCTACATGAAATATTAACCCCCAGAAAACTAGATGAATTCGCATCTGGCTGCAAATTTGCAAAGAATGATTTTGCAGGCAATTCTCAATTTTACTCATAGGGAAGGCTTGTTAATGTAGGCTGATGATGTAAAAAGTTGACTTGATATCAAAAGCATCTTATCAAGATGTTGATACTGAAACCATTATAAAAAAAGTATTAAAATAGAAGTGGAATGAATTTTGTTTCTTTAATGAAAAGTTAATGATAACCACTATCATAGAAGAAATGGCATTTAGAAGATGACACATCTCTACTACTGGCAATGATCAGAAAGATTGCTATTTCGGAAGAAGTCTGGCTAAAAACATTGTGGAATCATAGTTCAACTTAATCAACACTAGATTTGATAATTCCCTAGACAGGAGATTGTAGAAAGAATGTGTTTTAATGTTAAACAAATGTTTCTGCCTCAATTGATCTCAGTCATGCTCCATTCCAAGATCAATGATGCTTTTAAGCCTCTTCAACCACTGGAAACAAACCATAAAACCTATGAAGTTCTTCATAATATAGTATTTATCTGGTGATTTTGGTTATATTTTAACAAACATTTACTATGCAAGCATTTTAACATGCTATGAAATGTAGAGTGCTTTCCCTTTTCTAATTTCTGCATGGGCAATATACTGACTTATGGCAGGACTGATCAGTAATTCATGTCTGTCCCTACACAACTAAAGTGGATATAGTGCGTTTTTTTTTTTTTTTTAAAGTCTCATTAAAAATACTGTGTAACAGCATAAATATCATCACTTTCTACTGCACATCATAGATTTGAATTTTATTTTCTTTTTAAAAACACAACTAGATCCAAAACAGCAACTGCAGTCCCCACCTCCAGACTGAACTTATGGGGAGTATTTCTCATCTGGCTCTTTCTGGAAGAGCTGGGGATATCAAGGAAAAAGTTCCAACTGCTACTTGATAAAAGCCCTAAAATTCAGAAGCTATTAATTTTTATGTAAAGGAGGGAGGAAAACAGAATAATATTCTAATTGTTGAAGAATACATTTTGATGACTAGAGGATACCTGAAACTGCATTGGTAAGTACTGATGAGACTAAATTCCAGCCTACATACTTGGGGAGGAAACAGAACAATTATGCCAGTTCTGGTGCCTATTTTTTTTCCCCCAAATACCTAAAGGTAATTAGAGTTCTCTCAACACCAATCATAATGAAAATCAATTTTTCCTCTAGATCACAACTGACATTGTAAATTAGACCACATCTAGAATACCACATCCAGTTTGGGACCCCCAAGTGCCAGACACTGTTAAACCAAAGTGAGGTCACTGGAAGGCCCTCAAGATTGGGGGGAAGAGGGAAGCTGGAGCACTCACCCCGTGCAGAGAGGCTGAGGGCTGGTCCAACCTGGAGCAGGGCCGGCTCCAGGGGCACCTCACAGCAACCCCCAGCACCTACAAGGATTAGCAGAGGGAAACAGCCGGGCTCTTCACAGCACATGGCTTGAGGTCAAGGGACAACAGGCAGAAGCTGGGACAAGAGGGGGTCCGGCTGGCCATAAGGAGCCCTTTTCCACCCAAGGAGGCCAGGCAGGGGCACTAATATCCCACTGTTCTTGTTTCTCATAAAACGCAACTACTGTTCTTCATCTTCTTCAGGTCCTTCAACATTTCCATCGTATTTCTTCCTTCTCTGCCTCCAAAATCTTGATTGATCTTTAACCTCTTCTTCTCTGCAAGCTGTTCTCTACCTTTAATCATGCTTGCTAACCTTTTCTGTATTTTTTCCTACTTCCACTATGCAGAATATAGTAGGCAGTTCTGGCATGCAGTATTTTAAAATGTGTATAAACCATGGATTGACAGTGACTTAATGAAATCTTCTTTCTCCATTTCTCATCTAAAGGCATGCTCTTCTAAATAATAAAATAAAAAAACATTTTGAGTTGTTAAGCTAGCATGAAAGGAAATGATTATGACCAAAAATATTATGCAAATATTATAATACATTTATTCCTTTCCCTTAAACATACTATAAAATAAATCAGTAATAGCAAAAGTTTGCCACATGAGCAGTGGCAAGGGTAACATTTTTAACATTAACCATTTTTTCTTCTTTTTCACTGCAAACATTTTATATTACTGAATGTGTCATTTTTCTCTATTTTTTTTCTAATTAAGTACTTCACTATGTATTTTCCTAAAGAAACAGAAAAGTTTTCTGAAATAAAAAGCATTAAGTGGCAGTGAAGCATAATGTACCTGTTTAACTGAAAGACTGATGGCACATGGAAACATTTTACATTTAGATTCTAAAAGAGATCAGGCTGTTGAGAGCATCAACTTTTTAAAATCTGAAATTGCCATTTTGCAATAATAATTTTGAGGTACTTTTACAAAATCAAGAGTGCTTCTTCTATTCTATTCTCTGTCTAAAAACATGAATGAATGCATTAACAAATGTTGTGAAGGAATGCACCAAGAGCTTCTCCCTGGAAAATGTGGCAGATATATTTTCTTGTCTTCAAAACTTTGCAATCTGATTCTGGAGGTTCACTGTTCTACTCAGAGAATAAACTTTTGGGATACTCCCAGGGATACTTCAATAGTAAAAAAACTTGTAGAAAAAAATAAAAGTATTTCCTTCTATCCATAACTGAATGGATTCCAGTATTTTACTTGTTAAAGGTGCTTATGATAGCCTATTAAGTCTTTTCCATCAGGAAGCATTACACTGCTGGACTCAGTGTGGGAATCGGTATAGGACTGAAATAAGCCTCCTCTTCTGGAGGAAGTTGTGCTCCAGTTATAGCAAGTCCTTGTTTAATAAAGCTTATTGTGGAGGGGTGGGGGGGGAAGCAGCCTAATTCTCTCCTGCATGAATTACCTCCCCCCAAGTCATCGTCTGCTACGTTAGATAACAAACACTATCTCATTCTCTCCAATATTCCATTTGCCAACTTAATTCCTAGCAGTATACCAATATTCTTCCTGAATGAGCATCTTTCTTGGCTCCAGGTCATGATGAGCCTTCGCTGAGTCCTGTATATGGATGGCCACCTGATGACGATAAATTTTTCCTTGCAGAAATGCCACAATGTTCTTCCAAAGAAACAACAGTCAAACTGCTGAGTTTAAGTCTTTTTGATGCTAATCAATTTTTTAAAAATAAATGCATTCTTGGGGTTTTTTTTAGACAGTTCTAACAATGAGAGAGGAAGATAGTCACCTTCCTCATCTCCATCAACCACTGAAGACAGATCAACAGGTGGTCATACAAAGCAATTAGTTAATTCTTTCTTTTCTCAACACCAGACCACTCAAAACACAAGTATCTGAATTATTTCACCCCAAACAGCTCCTGCATATAATTAATAAGCGCACATTATAACTAAGAGTCTGCCTATACCAAAGACCCAGCAGCAATCACTATTCTTCCCTACTGCACAGTTGAGATCTATCAAAAATATAGGCCACAAACATCTGATGAAAGAAAGTTATCACACGCTAATACAGAAGACTTGATACATTCTGCCTCTTGGCAAGGTGACTTTAGCAGCGGTTTAAAGAGAGAAATCTCAGCTGTAATTTCATTCTCTCACATACACATCCTGTTTTTCTAGAGATGTATGAGAATAGTAAATAAACTTAAACTGTATCAAATAGAGGGTTTTGATCCTAACTCATACTATGAAGCAAGTCTTACCAATGAATTATGCTGAAAAAATAACAGAATGGAAATGACATCAGATTAGTCAGAACTGCACAACACTAACTTTAGGTGGTAGCCCTGCATTACAACAGATGTTCAGCTTTCCATGTTGTACACTCTTGCAGATTTATATTCAAATAAAATCATTGCACTGGTTAATGTCATTTGCAAAAACTTTTCAGCTCAAGGTTATGCTGATCTTTCATTTTGGAAATGGGATACTTTTGCTAAAATATCTAATTAGGGATGTAGGGTTTGCATTTTGTTCAGAGTTTGAAAATTCTAGCCCGAACATTTAATGGGATTCTCATGTGATGTTTTTACTAAATTAGCTGAAATACTTCACTTGTTGAAAACCATTTGTCAAAGGGAAGCCAAAATTTAAGAAAATATCATCTCGTCATTAGTAATTTTAGCAGTTAATAACTTAGCTACTACAAAGTAAAGTATTTTTTTTGAGAAATTTACTTTCTGGAGCACCCCAAGTTATCTACAGGAGAAATATATCCCTAATCAAACATAAGGCATAAAAAATTACCTCTGTTAAGATATGCCATTGAATGAAACATGCCACAGAGCAAAAGCTTTGACTGCGTAGCAGCCACAAATGTATTCCGCAGCAAAGGATAAAGACCAAACTCCTTGTCACGCAACACCTGCAAGATTTGGGTTCTCTAAGCTCAGAAAGTCATTTTACAAATTCTTTTGAAGTTTAATCAGTGGTTTTGAAACCAGTCAAAGGATAGTTTGCTTGGCTGAAAATCCTAATGACCTTTCATGAACATGGTATCAGTTCAAACACCTACTCAAGGTCATTGGCATTTCAGTGTCTGCTTAAGGTACAAATGCTTCTTCCTTAAGAACTTCATGAGTTTGATGCAAGTTTAGTCAGTTTCAAAGTGTTAATGTCACATAGTGAATATGTTACTATCTTTTGTCCACTTCTAGTGATATTTGTCTCATTTTCCATTCACATCTTCTCCTGTTGATGCAAAAAGAGGTTCACAGATGGGGAAAAGCGACTTTGCAGAAACTGACAGCAGGCACAAAAGGCAGCTGAAGGAATGAAAATAATATCGCTGTATTTTCAATTCTTATCATTCAGGTATTACTTATAGCAAGAGATGGCAATGTCCGTCTAAATGAAAGATCACAATAGTAACAGCTCTTCTCTGAACTAGTTTAATAAATAAGACCCTTATTCCAGAAATCTGGGAACATTCAAACAAGACTGTATCTAAATGTTTGAAAGAAAGACAATGTTGGTTTGAGATTTAGAAGAGAAAGCTCCACACAGCATCCAAGTTACGTAATCACAGCATGTGAAAGGCAACTGCCAGATTTAACTGGAAAACCCCTGTAAAAATTTCAATTCTGAGTAACATAACACCTACACATAAACAAAATAGAACAAATTATTTCATAAAATCAAGTCCTACCCTGAAAAATAAAATATTCAGGTGTCTCCAATTTTACAATTATTTATGCAATAAAACTACACAAAACTCTCAGACACATTATTTTTTCTTTAGAAAGACATGTTCCAGCATATTTTTCAAGTTTTAAAAATAATATGTTGATAGAAACTGTCGAGATTTCACTGACAATAAGAGTAGGATCAGTTGAACCAGACATTTTATTTGACAAGAAATATTACAGAAATTCATCACAGTACCTTGTCTACATGGAAAATTAAATCCAGTTCACAGACATTTTCAAAACATTTGTCTAGTGTTTCCACGAATACCTGTAGAGGTGGGAAAAAAGCCAAGGTCAAGCTTTAACAGAAACTCAATTATTCCATTGTGTGTGATGTTCAACAAAAGCAAATATGGAAAATAAACGTCATGTAGATTTTAAGACACTAAAAGCACCCACAGAAATTATGTGGTTAACATTATTATGTCAATAATATGTTACTTGTAGTCAGTTGGAGAGGGAGAAATTGTATGCACAAGTCATTTTATGTTATAACTCTGCTAAAAGACACAAACAAAATCTAAAAAAGTAAGTTGCATCTTGGAAAAACAGTAACATAATTGTGCTACAATTTTCACAGCTGTGATTCAAAGCTTTCCTTCTCATTTCATTAGAACCCAATTATTAAGCAAAAATCTACTACTTTTTTTTTTTTAAACCAATTACTACATTGCAGGCATCTGTTAACCAGACTACAGTTAACTTTGCCACACAGAGACATCCAAAATGACTCCATGCAAGCTGGCAGGGTTTGCCAGCATCACTGCTTCTGGGAACAGTTCAGGGAGCAGTACAGCAGCTTGCACTTAGTTTAGACCTGCCCAATTCAGGAGGGACCAAGGAAAAGGTGGCTTAGTATCACACCTGCTGATCCTTTGGGAACAGTTCAGGGAGCAGTACAGCAGCTTGCACTTAGTTTAGACCTGCCCAATTCAGGAGGGACCAAGGAAAAGGTAGCTTAGTATCACACCTGCTGATCCTTTCAAGGCATGCCACCACAGAGACTCAGATGTTTGCACCTAGGCAAATAACCCTTTCTTGAATTTAGAATATAAAAGTTCACAAAGCAGAAAAATCCAAGCAATTGCTACAGTCCAGCCACTGATGATCTCTGCTGGATATGGGCTGTGTGTTACACTGTCCTGGTACCTCCGTAACACATTCCTTGGTGCACAGTTTTAGTCCATTAACTAGAGCATCCCAGCCCACAATGAAGCCAGATAATGAAAAGATGTCTATACCTGCATTCCAGTAGTTCCTACAAAGTTACTAGATTCATTAATTATGAATATGAAATCAAATTTGAGCCTTTATTCTTTATTAATCCAGTCCGTTGACACATGTTTAAAAATTGTCCAAGGTACTGTACAAATTCTAAGTGGCGAATCAGTTATTCTGGAAACTAGATAGGCCTTTGTTTTGGAGAAAACAGTACAAAAAGAATGATATGCAGTACTTGGTGAATTATATGATAAATTTCAGTGTCCAGTTTGCAAGGAATCATATCACTGGTATACTTAACAATACAATAAATAGGGCTGATGGCTAGCACAGATACAGCATGATTTTCAAAAGGTATTTTATTCATCACATTCTGTTCCTGCTAATTACTACTATTAATAATCACCATTTTAAAGTCAAATTATATCAAACAGATTTTCAGTGCATTTAAAATAAGGATTATTCTTTAACATCAATGTATAATTTAAACTAAGAACACTGAGCATTTTCATAAGCAGGCTCAAGACAGGGTCACTGGCAACAATTAACAAACTAAATGGAGGGGTTTCTGTTAAATTTTACTGAAGCTAAACAAAAGCAGACCTTTTTCTTCAAGTAGTTGTTAATTTGCTGTGACAATAAGAGTCTTCTGTAAACAAGGGAGGTGAGCAAGTAAATAAGTTATCTTAAGCAGCACGAACTACACAGTTCACAATTATGGGTACCAACACTACTGACCAGAGATGCTCTCTTATTTTCCTTGTAACTTAGCAGAATGGGGATACAAGGACAGTGCTGTTTGACATTAACTGCAGGAAGAAAATTGAAAACACAGGATAAAGGTAACCTCTTCCTAAAGGCTTCAATTATACAAGTTAACAGTTTGAAAAAAAAATATTCATATATATTACTAAGTTTGCACACAGATCTAGGTATTCTTTCACATTCATGTAGTGACTTGAAAAACAAAGTTATATACTGAAAAAAAAAAAACCCCACACACCCCCTTACAAAAGGCCAAGAGACCCCTGAAGAGATGTATATTCAGTAGCAGTATGTACGTCCACATATCAACAGTACCTTTTGTGATCTTCTTCCAGCAAGTAGGACTTATCCCATAAACAACACTTGATTCATAGCTACAGTGGTGACTTTTTAAACCTTTACCTGTTACACAGTAAGAACAGCACACAGTCCACAACTCTCAGACCTCTGCCTGCAATGCACGACCAACAACACACACTAAACATTTTTGTAACATAAGGGAAATCTACCGGCACTAAGCATTCTTCAGGTAGAGTTTTCACCAACTAAAGATTTCTAATGGAAACCTTTGAAACATCCTCAATTTTCCATTCATGATGGAGAATTTGTCCAGACTAATGGCAACACTGATACGATACAGACCTATTATGAATTACTAGTCTTTAAAAGCACTAATCTACATGGCAAGCTATTTTTTACACTAACATTCCTTGCTCCGTTTTAAGACATCTCAGAATAATGAGTAGTACATAATATGTAGTACATAAAATTAGAGGCACTTCGCTTCCATTATAATTTTGGTTGAGTCAAATAAATTGCTCATTATAACAAGCTGTGCTAAAGCAGATACAGAATTTAAGTACTTCAGTAATTACTTCAGATGTGTCAGACTTGCAGATCAAAATAACCAGAAAACACACCAATTGTTTCAGGGAAAAAAAACAACCATCAGTTGAAGTGTACTTTGCAATGTTATCAGACAAGACAAACCACCAGACTTTACATGAACCACAAAACCACCATCTGAGAGACTGCTGACTTTCAAAGAACTTCTAAAAGAAAGAAAAAAAAAAAAAAAAAAAAAAGAAAAAAGGAAACAAATTCTAGTGCAAAAAAAAAATAAAAGAATTAAAATGGAAATAAGTCATCTCAAACCAAGACCAGGAAAATAAAGATGTAAGAGTAAATTCACATTGATTAAATAATTATAAAATCAAAGTGAATTTCTAGCTCCCCCTTGTGCTTAGTCTTTGAAATCATACAGTCTTTCGCACTTTGAAGAAAACAAAGCCCATGCACACCTCCATGCAAGTAAACAGCAGGGGGGAGACGGACACACACAACTCCCTTTCATAGCAAATAAACTTCAATAAAGCCAGATACATACTGGAGAGTAAACCATAACAATTTGATATTTTGCTTCTTATTTGATACACACACAGCAACAGAATGCAGGAGCTCACAGTACTCAGTAGTATGTCAAAAAACGTCATCTTTACCATGAAGAGCCTATTTTTTAATTAGGCAAATACTAAGAAAAAGGAATAAAACACATTCAGACTGGGAAGATAACAAGGCTAACTGAAAAAGTAGATACCTAATCAATGAAATGCATCTGATGCTAGATGCTATCAACTACTATCAAATACTAATAAGTGCAGGTGCAAAAGATGAAGCACAAAAAAGCCAGACATGACTCAGATCAAGAAGATCTCATTCTCCTTTCTAGGCTACACAGCAGTGGTAAACATTATGAGAGAATTAATTCAATCTGCCCACAGAAGATCCTCCCTTCACTGCTTTTTGCTGTTCAAATACTACCTGATACTCCAACTAGTTTAGAACATAACAGTCTTATAATACAGACAGTTCTCCATACACAAGCCTGATTCCTCTTCTGCTTTGAGACCTGTGCTAAGTTACCCTTGCATATCACTGCAAGCATCCAAGATCAGCTGTGGCACTTCCATGGCCCTTCTAATTGGGAAATCCTTGGAGTAACCATTGCATTTTCCCACGCTTACACAGTATGTTGTAAAACAACAAGCCTTGGCACCCGATATTGCAGCTTTCTTTCAATAAATTTAAAAAAACCCTAGCCATTCAGATCCTACAGAGCAGGCCTAGATTACAACATAATGAAAAGACTGTAGAAGTCACTCTCTTCAGCTGATCAATCAAAACAAAAGTGCATTAGCTTTCAAGGCTAACACTTTCAAGGTTAAAATGCCAAACAAAATGTTTTTTTCATTCTAGTTTTCATTCCTGCCCTCTACTTTTCATTCAACTCTGTTCTAAACTAAAATATTACTTTACAAGTAGTTGGGTATTTTTCTACCAAAATAGGTTTCCCAGACACTTGCCTCTCCCTCTCTTATCTTAATTAGCGTAAAAGCATCTCTGATCACAATGATTTATCATAAGGAACTGAGAAATCTACCTTTCAAAATGAACAGTACTGTATTTTTCCATACAAACCTTAATGATCAACAGCAACTTGCAAGATTATCCACAGCTTCCCCAGGAAGACCGTGATCTCAGTGATTTAGCTACTTGCTGGGGCAATGTGCCTTGAAAGTATAGCAGTGGGTTAAAAATCTTTAAAAAAATGTTTATGTTGACATAAGCATTTAGGTGCTTAAGGTAGTTAGGTACCATTGGAAATTTCATTCAATTTCTCCTCATGCCAGTCTACAGCTACTTAGAATTTTCTATGTATTTTATTTCCATGTGTTTTAACATTACACTCCACAGACAAATGGGAAGAGCCTGAAATAGCTACAGCTAACCACATAATTTACACTGAATCCAAAAGACTGTAAAACCTACCAAGCACCATACACATGCCGACCCATCCAATTAATTAAAAGCAACAACAAATAGAACCTTACAAGTGTTTAAAGAAAGAAAACAGACAAAAATTAACAGTGGGAACTTACTTGAGGTATTAAGTCAGGTTCAAACGCGGCTAGTTTGTACCCAGTACAAAAAACAGAGAGTGTCTAACTTGTGACAAACAAATGCAGTGCATCTCTTAGGTCAGAACCAAGCTCTGACCTAATGGTGATGTAAGAGGCCTTCCCAGAAGTACTCTAAGTATTTCCACATACAACAAAAACGTTATGCTGAACAGAACTGCAGGCTGCCATATGTAATCTAATCTACTACAGATTTACTCAATTTACAAGAAAGACTCTCTATATGCTAGACTGAGCTGTAGGTCGATTTCACCAATTTACTTCCAGGAAATCATAAACTGACCCTCTAAATAACCATTTCTTTAAACAATTCAATATATGTACGATTCATAACAAACTCCAGATGGCTTACTCTTAGCTGTGTTGACTGTGAGTTATAGTAAAAAAATGTGTATGAAAATGCAGCAACAATTACGAATACATAAAAAAGACAAAGCTTATTTACTCGAGTGGATGTGTATATGCATATGGTGCCAGTCTGGGCCGCACATGGGGTTGAAATCTAATAATAAGCTTTCTGAGGGCACTTTCCCAGTATAAGATACATTTAACTCTGACTGCTATTGCTGCGAGGATTCAACAGATCCCTCTTGTGAGCCAGACTGGAAATTAAAAAGGTTTAATTGATCTCTGTATACTTTCAACTATAATCAAATGGCCAGCTTAAAATGAATTGGAGAAATGGGAACACTGCAAAGGTGCAGGTACAATGGTGAGACTGTATTTATAAACAAAATCATATGTATCAGACATAATAAAAGTATTTCTATAAACAGAAATAATATTTCTGTTATCTCTGCTTCAAGTAACTACATTTTGTCATGTAATTAAACACCGGGCCTTAATGGAAAAGATGTGAAATACACAGATTGAGAGATCAAAATCAATTAAAAAACTTCTGTCACAGAAAGCAACAACATTATAGAAATGTTTAAGAACTGCCTAATTCAGATTGTTTGACAGGTCAGCACACATATGAAGCACTAAGCTCCAGCAATTTGCTTCAACATCAGAAAGTAAAATTTAGGTTACTCTACATAACTGGAAATAACTAGAAACTGCTGAGCATCATTGTTTATATATAAAGTAGACCACAATGAGTGAAGTGTTAGTTGAACTTTGCATAATGGTCCTCCAAAATACAGCAGGTCAGAATGACTGACCCAGATAGTCTTCCCTATCCTTATCGACTCTGATTAAACATGAGATATTGATAAATACCACTTTATCAGAAAAACATCACTAAGTCATATGAAATATTAAAAAACTTCTCTTCTCACTTCATAAATATTTTAGCACTTCCAGATAAGAAGATACACTAACCAACAAGACAACTCTGTAGAACAAACTGCTAAAAATAGATGAGTCCACTATACACCTCACTCGGTTAACTTGTGTTGTTCAGATATTGCAGAATGTGTCTATTGGCAAGGATGAAATAAGAATCCAGGAAAACAATTTCTGTCTCTGCTACCCACACACCCACCTGTAAAGACAGTTTGGATCCACTGTCCAGAGCAGCACTGAACACTGAAGAGCTGTTTTCAACGCTAACAGGTGACTCTTAGAAGCTGTTTATCTCGGTGAAAGGTCTGCAGGGAATTGTGAAGCCTTTGAGGCTGACAGTGCTTTTTGCAGTGAAATAATCAATAGATAGAGGCCCATGCCTCAAGACAGCACAGATTTTAGTCATGTAATAAATCAATTTTCTTATGTGCAAGCTTTTAAAGGTTGTAATATTCCAAATATATGTAGGTAATACAAACGTAGTTCAAACAATTTATTTCTATTGAATCAAGTTTTAAAATGCTTAAATATAAGTGAATGAGATAGAGACTTGTTTTGATGCAATGATATATATAACATTTTGGGCAGGGGCTGTGGGGGAAAATTTTTCACCACACCTGACTGCACTAATTACAATCTTCAATGAAAAATTGTTCACATACAAATTTAAAGTTGAAAAATCACTAGTGTAGTCAAGCATTCTCTTGACATAGAAGTGTATTACCAGACACAATTCTCCTTGCTGAACAGGTACAGACATATTTACCAGCTTAAGTCATACATGCCTCAACATCAAGTAGTTGAACAGTATTTATAATCATTTGCTAAAGCATAACTGACTACACTCTTAAACAACAAGGATGTTTAGGTAAGTTTTATCCAAAGAGGTACTGGGTGTTTTAACCTGCTACACAAACACACATAAATACGCGCATGCGCGCACACACACACACACACTTACTACATAGTGGCAGCTTTATGTATCAAAGCTCTCAATCTAAACTTGTTTTGGTTGATGTCTGAACTGCACCATGTTGACCTGAACACTTCTAGAGGCAAAGCAAAGCCTCACAAAGCTGCAGCAAAAAATGGCTGATTAATGCTCTGTAGCTTCCAAATGAACTGTTACTTTATCACCAACTTGGGAAATAACTCTGTCAAGGAAAGTCCAGAAAACTGCAAACTATCTAAAAGTAATACTCTGCACTTTGAGTACATTCATAGTATGAAAGTCACCTTTACTTTCAAATAGTTCAGAAAAAGTCAATGTTAAATACTGGAATCCTAAGGTACATAGAAGTAGAATCTCACTTACAAGAAAACAAAACACTTACTTGTATTAGGTCTAAAATGCCAAGTTCACTTTCTGAAGAATCCACGCAGAAGACAAAATACAAGGTGGCATAGTGTCGGTAAATTAGCTTGTTGTCAGATCCACCTATTAATCTAAATGGGAAAGAAAAGAGGAAAGCTTAGTCAGCATCTCAGGATAAGCTGGACAAACCCCCAAAGTTATCTCAGTTAATAGGAGGCCTATTGTTAATGGCTTGAGCTCTCCCAAATCCAACTAGACAACAACTTTTATTTTGAAATATAATTAAAATGGAAGAAAAACAACAAATCATCAAGACAGCTCATGTGACATTTACCACACAAGCACAGTTACTGTTATCCATATGGACATTAAATATGCTGACATATGCACCTTCCTATTACAATCAATTCAGACAGATCATGCAGGCTAGTGTTCATCCAAAAATGGTTATTAGATGTAATTCCATGACACACTAGTGGGCACTGTATGGACATTAATCTGCATTACTAAGAACAGAGCATATGCCTAAGCAACATTCCCTGCCCTTCTCAGAGAAGCTACCAAGAGAAGAAAAATATAATGCAGACTGGTGTTTGGATTAAAGAAAAAAACCTTAAATTGGCGTCCATCATAACCAAGAACATGTAACATTCTTGTGCTATATAATATTAGATAGTACGAGACGACTGTACTCCAACCAATTGCTTATGATGCAATGTTAAAGTGCACGAAAATTTAATTCCTTCTATTGCTCACTAAACATCAAGTTAGTGAACAAGGGAAGATCTCTAAGCAGAAATGTACTTTTACTCTTCTGCTGTAGCCTTCCCCAAGGAGACACATAACTGTAAGAAGAGATGTTCTTTACATCATTAACATTTGCTGTCAGTGGTATGAGTGCTGTTCAAATAGAAACGAAAATATTTTGTAGCCTAGAGCTACACACCTATGAAGCTCACAATTCTCCCTTAAAACTGTACCAGAACTGGATCACAAGCCTTGTGAATAATAAAGCATCCCTTTATTTTTTGTCTTTATCACAGGAACTGTGCAGGGGGAGAGGGGAAGGGCAAGGAATAAGCAAAAGTGTCCTAAAAGATTTGTTAAGCACTTCGCCTTGCATTAGTTAATGCTTGAGGGACAAAACAAAACAAAACAAAACTTTGTTCCTAAACAGCAGGAATTACATTTAAGTAATATCAGGGGGAAAAAAATAGAATTGGAAAGAAATGACATGTAAAGTTTCCTCTTCTGTGCTTTATTTACCCAATTCATCCATACGCTTCAGCATACAAAGTTAGCATACAGTTACTGTTGAGGACTTGGAGCAAACTATAAAACAATCCCTGCCCTGGGAAAAAATACCGAAAAAATATATTGAAATGGCAACTCTAGAAAGCAGGCAGCAGGAGGAAAGCTGGAACTGTTACCTCTGCCTCTTGGGGCTTTTTTTTACTGCACAGCTATGATTTTTTGAAAGACCACAAATAGCTTGTCTTTCACTTCTAGAATTCAATCCAGCATGTTTCCAGCTTGTAACCACCTCCAAAAACAGAAACACAGAAGCAAAAAATCTACAGCTGAGCACTTGAAAGAGAAGGATTTTAGTAAAAATAATAAATAATTAGGGATCACCTTGATCAGGAAAAAGACATCATAGCTGACATGGTATAGGTACATGTTTAACCATAACTCCGAATACAGTAAGTTCGGGCATTAACACATTAGCTTTCATCTATTAGAAATTTCCATTATTAGAGATTATGATAGTATGTTTATTGTTCTATATTTATACAGAATATCATAAACTTGCTACATCAACTATGACTCCTTTTCCTAGAAGGTGGTTGTTCATAACTATTTAGCCTTCCTGACCCCCCCCCAAAAATACTCCTCTATTTCAGAATTTCTTTTAATCAAAGCAAGACCACACTAAAAAAAAGGGAAAAAAGATATGATCCATGAGAGGATATTTTGGGTGTGCCTTCTGAAAAAAAAAAAAAAAGAAAGAAAAAAAAAAGGAAAAACACCCAACAACTAACTTTTATAATCTATACTTAAAAGGAAAATCATGCAAAAAGCATTAACCTAAGCATGTAACTAAAACACCTGGCCCTGAGACATTTTAGCCAACAATTCTAAAGTGGACCTTTACTCAAAATATAAGAACAACAAAACTGGTTCAGAAAGTGTTAAACAAGGAACCTTGGGATTGACTACTAACAGCTAACATCTAAAACTCAGGTTGGTCTATATTAGTAAAAAAAAAAAAAAAGTCTTGGTTAAAACTGCACTAGTTAGCATATTTTAAAGATATCTTTTCCCTAGTTCACACAGCAAGCCTGAACTCTGATGTAAAGGTAGGGGGAATCGTTTTATTGTAGACTGTCCACTCAAATTTTAGGAGCTCGAGCTTAAACACCAGCTACAAAATATTTCACCTTTCTCAGCGGATACGACAACTGCCAATATCTCTTAGAATAAGGCCAGAAATCTTTAGCTAAATTATAAGGAAGCTGGTTAGGTATCATCCGTCTGTTTCTTCCCCACCTTGTGTCTGAAATACCCCTATAGCCACTAAGTCAATTATAGTAGTAGAAAAAGGAAGTTTTATTGCTTAACTCATTTAATTATATTTACATATGTTTCAGTAGTAAAGAATATGTATACTCAGTGCTGACATAACATTGTTACCAGTGCATTAAAATATTTCAAGTGACATGATGCTTACATTACAACTGTAAAAACAGTTATGCCACAAGCATTAGTGATTATCTTCACTAGCTGAAGAACATCGGACATTTAATTTGAACTTTGTACTTACAAGCCTCCTTCTAGGAAATTACAAACATTTTCATCACGTTTCGATACTAAATGGAAGGTTTCTCTGATAATTTGTTGCTGTGTATCTTCACTCTGCAAAAGAAAACATTTTTTGATGTGAATCTAAAATGAATTAATCAGCAATACACAGCACACACCATTAATAAATATAATTCAAAGTACATGAGCATCCTCAAACTATCAAATTTTGATGCCTTAAGTCTGCCCAGCAACAAGCTGCACATTGAAATGCATAAAAACAACACCTCTGGTAAAAGGAGACATTTTTGCAAGTTAAATTGAACTAGCAGAGGACTAAACTACTGTGAAAAACCTGTGAAAAAACTGACTGTTTTTAAGAAGCTTAAAAAAAACACCAAGACTTAGAAATAATTCCTTCAAGTAAATATAAAAGCTTCAGAATACTTCACATCTCCACTGTAGGCTGAATGTTTATACACATGCTGTGAAATTAATTTCAGCCATTACCAGGGCAAAAACACAGTTTGGGGGGGGGGGGGGGGGGGAGAACAACCAACCAAACAAAAACACCCCAAATCCACAAAACATCACTCTTTCTGAAACAGGTCAAAATCCAATGGTATCATGAGCAACATCTTCTGTTAAGCCACTAACTTACCTTCTAACAGTCTTTCATTGATCAGAAACATCACTTCTAAAGTCTGAATTCACTGGTCTCTTCCTAAGTTCCCACTGTAATTGTCCTTCTACCACCGCACACATACACATCCTTTTGCTACCCATCTAGAAGTGCAGGATCATTTTCAACAAATTTATAGTCCAGTTCAACAGTCAAAAAAATTACATACAATTCTTCATATCGTGTGCTTGCTTTATAGCGCAGAGCCCTGAAGTCACCAAACATAAGAGTTACTCCTCCAGCTATGCGAGTATAACTCGTCATTTTAAACCATTATATATATATATATATACCAATATATATAACATTCTTTGCTAAGGCAGTGCATGTATCTTAAAAGGGACTTCAGCTAAAACCGCAGTCTCTTGTGTGACTGCTAATGAAACAAAGCTTGGTATCAGCCTGGTTTATATTTATTCCCCTCAAATTCATGTGTTATTTTACAAAAAAGCTCTAGAATACACAAAGACATTTACAAAACACATGAGCAGCAGTAAATTGTTCCATGAAGCACAGCTGAAGCAAATGCGGGGTTCCTTTGCTTTTATAATCTGTGTTCCCTAAATCGTGTCTGCCTTCCTCTAGTGCAGTAACCTCACCTTCTTCCCCCATGTTTTCTGACATCAGGAAAGAGATTATGCGTCTTCTTTCCTTGAGAAACTGAGATACATGCTTTTCAGTAACTAAAGCATAACTTTTGTATTCAGAAACTGCGTTTACTTTCAAAGTTACTCAGAAACTTGTTCTGAACTTGGAAGTTAATAGCCACAGGACTATATTGTAAAATATAAAACCACAGCACATGCATCTTCCTACTTAATTGCTGAGAATTATTATTACTCTACTTAACTGCAAAGAATTATTAACTTAATTTTATTCAAGAGCAACACATCCGATCCTCTGTATCAGGTTTAAGAAAAAAAAAAAACCACTCATGTTCTGTCAGTTTTGTTGTCACCAAGGAAACAAATGCATCTTTCACAGATCTGACTCAAAATAATCTCTCACAAAGAAAGAGACACTTCCACTTGTAAAAAGAAATGAAGATTTCTCTCTAATACTGGTTCAATTGATATCAAAGTGTGCATAAGTTTCAAAAATGCCATAAATAATCCTATGTTATTGAAGCCACACACGAAAAGATAATTAAGACAACATTTACACCTGTTTATATACACCACAGAGACTTAGAAAAAATCACTTATGGTAGCACAATGCAAAAACAGCTTGGTTGCAAACCAAGGACTACTAACTCTGGACAAGAATACTGACATAATTTTTAGTTTAACATATTATTTAAATTTTCAAATCTGCAAAGTGCTCCCTTTATACAGGCATCTTAACCTACTGCATGCACTGAAGATTTTTTCTACTTCCAATGATTAAAGCAACTGGATTAGACTGTAGCTCACAAGAAAAATTTGATTTTCTCTCAGTATTCACTTCTCTCCTTGCTCCACCTAAGACTATGCATTTAGAACATTAACAAAAGATACAAAAGTGAAATTACAATGGAAACTGAGAATGGAAGTGAACTACTTCACATTAATTCAGGTTTTACATACCAATGTCTTCCATCCACCTATCTTACCAATTAACTGTTACATTCAGACTGACAGGAGGGGGGAAAAAAAGCCTTTTTTAGTAATTTACTGCAACTCTGCAGTTAAAGTCATCAAAAAAGGAGCAGGGATGCACACAAGAAGAATGAATGCCTATCAATATAGGTAAGTGAGACTGCTTTATTTCGATTTTTTGAATTTGAAATGGTAAATAAAAGATATCTGCGTGGTAACCCTGAATCCAGGAGAAAGGAGAAAACTGGTTTAAAAACAGGTATTAGAATTTCTGAATATTGTCTTTCCTATGAGACGGGATGCAATTCAGTCACCCATGACAATGACCTGTATCAGTTACACTCCTTTATTAAAAAGCCTGATGGCGCAACCTGAACTCTCACAGTCCTCATTTCTACTTAGAAGTGTACAAAGTAAGATATATCCCTTCCAATAAAGTTAAATATGACTTTTGTAATGGCCAGAATTGTAAATAACTAGCTATAAATAAGAATAAGTAACAGCATTACTGAAAAAGAATAATTTTGTTTATATAATTCTGAGAAGCATCATGTGTTCTCTTGTGTTTTATGTCCAAGGTCAGCCCACGCAGAGTTTTGCCTGCCTGCTAGGAAATGCAGCACAGGATTAAAACATTATCTTAATGTCTCTGATCCTTGAATTAAATCAACTGTTTTCAGTTTGTTTCTTAACTCCCTGTGGCTACACTTCCTTTTCCTTCAGACCAAGTGCCTACACTGCATTTTCTGAGCTGCTTTGAAATTTGCTTCCTCCCATGTAAAAGAACATATTTTTCCAGCTCATTACATTTCTTTGCTCTCTGAAAGTTTTCAAAGGAAAAGCTTATGCTTACTGACCAATTACTTTCAAGGGTCCTATAAAACCGTATTCTCATCTTCCCAACTCTAGCACCGCCGCCGCTGTGTGGAGACATGTCGCACTACATCAGGGATGCAGAAAGTTAGGATAAAAAGCAGCGCAGAGTTTGTAGTGGAGATCCCACAAATAAGATCGGAGAACCTAATCTGCCCTTGAAGTAACCTGCCTTCTACTACCTTTGGAGCTACTAAAGCATAATTTCTAGGGAAAATAATATTTGATGGGAAACAGCTTTCTTTACAATCTCATTTTTGTCACTGAAATCGCCCCTCAAAAAATCCCAGCGCCTTCTGTTTTTCTCCACTCTCTAAGCCCGTCTCATAACTGCCTTTAGGCACACAACAGCAGACGGCAACACCCGACAAAACAGCCGGGGCAAGACCCGGACGCGGCCTGCCGCCGGCGGGCGGCCGCACTGTCCCCGTCTGCAGGCTGGGCCAGCCGGACCCTTAACCATCAACCGAGGCGACGCGCAGGGAAGCAGCCGCAGGCAGCGGCGGGGACGCCCGGTCTGGCGACGCGGCCGGGCTCCCCCCTGGGCGGCCACAGCCCGGCCGAGCCGGCAGCCCTCAGAGGCCCGCGACCCCCGGACCCCCCGACCGCCCTGCGCCGCGGCCCCCGCCCCGAGCCACCCGGGGAGCCCCGCCCCGCCGCGCGCCCGGCGCCGCCCGTACATAGCGCTGGTAGAACTTGGAGAGCCGCGGCTTGCCGTGGTTGTTGAAGATGAGGATGGCTTTGATCATGGTGGGGCCGCGGCGGGCGGGCTGGCTGCGCCCGCCCCGCTCCGCCCTCCCCTTCCCCCGCAGGGCGGCGACGGCAGCAGCTCGCGCGCGCCCACGTCTCCCCGAGCCGAAGCCGTTAGCGGCCGAACGGCTCCCGCCGCACGTGACCCGCCGTCGCGTCACCTAACAGGCGGCTGGCAGCCCGCGAGGGCCAAAATGCCTTCCAAAGCGAGCTCGTTAGCGCGGTGCCGTGCGTCACTTCCGCCGGCGGCTTGCCGGGAGCAGTATGGCGGAAGCGGGGGAGCTGCTGCCTGTCTCGCCTCAGAGCGAGGGCCGCAGGGAGGGCGGAGAGGACACCCAGGAGGGCGGAGCCGCAGCAGGGACTGCCGACCCGGCTCCCCCCTCGGCTGGCTCGCCGGGCACCGAAGAACCTGCCGGCGACACTAAAAAGAAAAGTAAAGGGGGGAGAAATCGTTACTGAGCAAGGTGGGGGGGGGGGAATTCTGCCGTGATGGGCAGGCGCGCTGGCCAATGGGCGGTGGGAGCGCGAGGTTCCGGCCAATGAGGGGGCGGGGGCGGGCCCCGCGCGGCGCCGCTAACGCCCGCTGCCTCCGCAGTCGACGTGCTGCTGAAGGCGGTGGGGGACACCCCCATCATGAAGACCAAGAAGTGGGCGGTGGAGCGCACCCGCACCATCCAGGGCCTCGTCGACTTCATCAAGAAGTTCCTCAAGCTGATGGCCTCCGAGCAGCTGGTACGCGCGGGCCGGGCCGGGCCGGGCCAGGGGCAGCAGCCCCTCCTCACTTTGCCGCATCCCACCCCATCCCACCCCTCCTCACCTCTCCTCACCCCACCTCATCCCTCTGCCTCCACTTGCCTGGGTGCTCCTGGATATCGCAGGGGGAGCACGGCGAGCTGGTGCAGAAGAGGGTTTTGCACTTGGCAGTGGATTCAAGTTGCTGGAGTAATGGCTTTACGGGGAGACTGTCTAGGCCGTGGCTCCTAGCAGGAAACTTGGTGTAAGGGCAGCAGCAAAGCTACTCAAAGGATGCCCCATGGTATAATGCTGAGATGAGCCGTAGCTGCCAGAAACAATACCATGTGGATGTGCTCGGGCTGCAGTTCTAGCCTCTCTGGTTTTTTACTATGTGTTTGTTTTTCCTTGTCTGATGCTGTCTTGCAGCATGGAGCTGCATGCCTGTTGTGCAGCAAGATGTTTCAGTGAAAGGGCCATACTGCCGTACAGCTCTAAAAGTCAGGTATATGGAGAAAGTGTTAAGGCTCTAAAGTGTATGGGATTGCCTTTCTGAATACTGGTGGCTGTTTCCTTCATTTTTTTTTCTTTTCCCCCAGACAGTTTAAGATTACTGTCACAGGACAGATTTTTTTTTCCTCTTCTAAAATGGGTAGTTTGGAAATACTTGCTCTTTGGCAAGCCCAGTGCTGATATTGTTTGAGTTCATTCCTCGTAAGGAGCCCTGGTGCCCTTCTGGTAAAATAAAAGATGGAACAGCTGGAACAGATATACACATACAATTGCATTAATTTTGCAGTTAGCAGTAAACTCTTAAAATCCATATACTTCAAAGTTTTCATCTAAGATAAAGTTAGAGCTAGATCTATTAAAATATGCAACTGCATAGCCAAAGTATCAGATAAAAACTGCTATCCTTGGTGTGGTGACTATTTAAATCTACATGTGTAAACAGTTTTACTAACAGTCTATTTCACCTAGTGATTACTAGAAGGGTTTTTGTTGGAGCAGGAAGTGCGAAGGATGACTTCAAAAAAGAACAAAATAATTGTAGTTTCTGTGAATGTTCTAATTGAGCAAGCTTACAATAGTGGGAATGGGTTGGATACTCAAAATAAGAGCCAGAGCTAAACTACTGAGTTAACTTCATGCTGCCATGTGGGAGACTAATGGGTGAGCTTGCAGAAGGCAGCGGTGGGCACACTTGCTTTGGCCAGTCAGACATGACTCCTGGAAGTCATGTTGGCCCTGTGCACTAAAGTGAAAATACCAATGGTAGTTTAATGCAGAATTTAAAGATTACAAAATAAACGGAGAACAGAGGATAAATCTACCCACCGCTGGCTGAAGAATGTTTCTTCTATATACCTTACAGGGAGATGTTGATTTTCAGTTTTCTTTTCTTGCAGTTCATATATGTGAATCAGTCTTTTGCTCCATCCCCAGACCAGGAAGTTGGGACCCTCTATGAGGTGACTTTCAATTTGAATATCTTTTCTAAATATACTTAACAGAATCTGTCAATATACTTCTGTCCCTTAAATCTGCTATCATCCCTAGCTATGCTGGTAATACCAGATTTAGTGTAATATAGTTGATGTTCATGGATCTGTATTAATATGATTTAAAGTGACATTATTTCATACAATCTCTGGAAAAGCAATCCTTCACGTGCAGTATGTTGTCATGCCTCCCATTATGATGCGCTTTCTTATGACTAGCACTATTCCATGACACATTTATCTAGTTCGGTTTTGTTTTATTTCATGTATGTGCTAGCCCATGAATAATCTAACTTTTTTTTCCCCCTCTTGCAGTGTTTTGGAAGTGATGGCAAGCTGGTACTACATTATTGCAAAACCCAGGCATGGGGATGACTGACAGGCAATACAGCTGTTTAGGTGCAATCTTCAGAAATGGAAAAGGGACTAACCTTCAGAAACTCTGCCTATAAACACAGAGAAAGAAGGATTTGTTTTAACGTTTCTGCCTATGACTATACCTTTAAAAACAATGCAGATGAATAGCATAAAAGAAGAGCTACCTAGGCTATCCAATCATGTAACTTTCTTCTAGTGCCATCTGGGATACAGAAATCTGCATGTGCCATCTGTAGAATAGAGCCAGCTCTCTTGCTGCTGAGCTCCCAGTTGCTGTATTTGAAGGGAAACTGCTTAATGTCTTGAGGACTGGACCATTCTGTCACTCGATGTGCTGTACTGAAGATAGAGCTTCTTTTTATTAAAAGGGATATTTATTGCATATATGGACTGGGATTCAGTTTATTTCTGATGTGTGCGATTTTTTTTCTTTGTGAAGTCTTCATCTTGAACATGCACTATCTGATGTCATTTCAAGAAATTATTTTGAATTTTTCTCATAATTAATATTTAGGTATTTGTATATAATTTAATTATTTCACCTTGTGCCTTTCTCACATTGTCAGTGCATGTACCTCATTTATATTTGTTCAATTTTTAACTTAACAGTACGATGATATGCCTCAGAAATATTTTCCTCCCCCCACAATTGTCCAGTACTTTGTTGAAAAGTGAGCACTTTAGCAGTTGCCAGGGAAAAGGTAGGGGTTTTTTGTTTTGTTATGTTTTTTTTAACACTGTTTAACAACTAGCAAAAGCTGTTTCATCTTTCAGTTAATAAAAATACAATACTGGGGTGTTAAAAACCTATTCTGTGTTGTTTCTTCTGGCTGCTGCTGTTTTCCTGCTTTGCCAGCTGCATGTTCCATCAAAGAAATAGAATGCATTTTCTATCCCTTTGGTAAGTCTTAATGAGGACTTTTTTCTTTCATCTTGGAGAGGACTTGGTACCCTGACTAGGGTATAAGCCTTTGCTTGGAGGGGGGGCAGTTCATTTAAAGTTGTCTGTTGTACAATCTTTTGTGTTTGTTTAAGCTGTACTAAATTCAATGTTAGCTGTTTGCTTGGAGAATGTTGTTATGCTGGATGACAGTTTCGGTCAATGACGTAATTTGATTCTTCAGCAAATAAAAACAAAATGGCCTGTTCTAGGTTAAAGTATGCTTGTCCAACTGATTGAGGTCATTGTTGCCATTTCATGCAACCTGTATGTGTAATGTGGGTGGCTTTATGCAGTCTCTGCAACCCATGTATTAGATGTTTCCGTCCTTGCAGGACTTCTGGAGAACAAATACTCAGCTTACCCTACTGATGTTGCTGCAGTTTTGTTGCGTGTAGATACATATGGCATGATAATGTAGGCACATGCCCTGAATGTATAATACATATGTTACATTAATAGTTTGATTAAATTTTAACTTTTTTAATGTGGAAGGTTTATATTGGAGTTTATTGGATTCAACTAACAATGTAGAATTGGTCCCAAATTTAAACACTTTAATCCATACTTTTGCCTATTCGAAACACTGATCTTACCAATCTTTGTATAGTAAATCTTTTTAACAAAACTAATGTGGAGGTGAGTACTCTGTGCCTGTCCTCTTGAAACCAACTCTGCCTGCTTGGTTACTGTAAAGCTATTGTAACCTTGTACAGCCACTAGAGGGTATACAAGGACAAAGATATTTGCATATTTTTTCTAGATTTTTCATTTTTCAGTGTTTTTTAATATGCCCATTTCACCTGTTTTACAAATGTAAGTAGGTTGCTCTTGTGTGTGGCAGTATGTTTGCCTAAGATAAGCTACTAGTCTGGCTCTCTCTAAAGAACACTTGATTGCTGTCTTTCACCTCACTTGATCTTAACAAATGAAACTACTGGTGTAGTGCAAATACATGTAGTGATGCAAGAAAAATAAAAGACAAAAACAAAACAGTAGGATCTTGAGGTGAAGGAGGATTGTAGGTCATTGTATCTTGCCACCGAATGGTAGAAGGTTGTTCTTCATGTTGAATCTATTGTTAAGCTTTATCCTCTTGAGTTAAAAAAAAAAAAAAAAAAAGTTTAGTCTCTTAAAAGTTCGTAGTCCAGTCAAGTAAACCCCACAGTAATGGTTTTGATTTCCTTTATTCAGCACATGTCTTTATGAATTATGTAAGTTGTTCAAGTTCAAAAATCTATGAGTATTAACTTAAGATTCAGCATGTTCTTTGAATTGTATGTAATTATTTATTACAGTTTGTTCCTACATTTCTATTTCTAATGGTTTCTTTTAACTAGACCCTTTGTTATTTTATTAACTGAGGAAACTTCCCCAGTAACTCTAATTCTATGGCTTATTTTTGTTTCCTCTGTCAGATTTTGAGAGGTGACACTAGTCCTTGAATCCCCTGTCTTGTCACAAGTGCAGCACTAATCCAAATCTATGTCAGATAGTACAGGGAAAGCAGAATTGTAGAAAACAGAAATGTTTCCCCTATCCAAAAGCAGGACTAAGTGTACTTAATTGTTCCTGGTAGGTATTTGAGTAGACAAACATCAGTAACGATGAAGCTTTTCACAAGCTCTATAGGCAATAACACTACTATATTGCTTTTTAAGGTTTTTTTTTTATTTCCTACTCCCTTGCTGCTACCTATATGTAGGTATGATTTACCGTATCTGCAGATGAAGTGGAGATGAATATACTCTGCTCTCTGCTTTTTTTTTTTTTTTTTTTTTTTTTTTTGCATATAGTGATTTTCTTGACTCCTGGTTATTCCATGTTTCTCATCTGGACTCTCTCCATCACCTGCATATCTTTCTTGAAGTACAGTATTCCAAAGGGGATAGAGTACCCCTAGCTGAAGCCTCAGAGAGGAGAGATCTATTTGTAATTAGTCCTGGTGTTCTGTAGAGTGAAAGTGGAGAAACTGTTTTCAGTCTTAATTTTTCTCCAAACTGCAACTCTTTTACTATTTCTTAGGCCTAGGTTTGCCAGTAGACAGTGACTACTCACCTGATCCAGCTCTTGCCAGGTCTGTTCAATGAAAACTAAGGTATCAACAGTTATAATGTACTTAATTCACTGGATTTATGTAATTGAATGAACAGAAAAGGAAAATTGGGAAAAATTAGTAATTTAAGTATTTTAAAAGATTGAAAGTAATGAACTGAACTGCTAGACATTTAGATGATTATTTGAAAATAAATTAGAGCTTTTTTTTTTTGTAAATCAGCAGAACTAGATAATCTATATGCAGCAGTTAGAAGAACTGAGAGTATTTGCCATTCATGTTAACTTGTAACAGCTCTCTAAATCTGAGGCCTGAATGGCAGCTACAAGGTGCAGGGGGAACCATAATACAGGCATGTGCTGATTTTACAAAGCTATTAAACAGGCCACTCAAGGTTGTCTCTGCTGCATTAATAAATCCCAGGTTCCTCTATCCAGCTTAATGATGCTACTGCTCTTACACCCAATTGTCTTGCAGCTTCTCAGATGTGTTGAACAGAAATGGTCATGGTACAAAAGCCACTGTGGTCTCCCAAATCATGTCCATGAACAGGATTACTTCTCCCTACTTATAGTGATCACCGAAGAGGAGGGCTTTTTGAAAAGACTATTTTATCCCCTATTTGTTTCTGCAGGTAGCACAATCAAAGTTTTTGGCACTGATAGTATTCACAGGAGTTGCTCAATATCAGAAGGTTACCAGGGCCATTGGGACTTTATCTAAAATCCAAGTATCAACTGGTAAGTGATCTTATCTGATCTTATCTATTGCACTGTTTATTCTGTGAAATTCTAATTTGTAACTTGAACTAGTCTAAGAGCAAGAAGAAAAACACAGAGGAGCAAAGTGAAACTAAGGTTTCCTCAGTTAGGAGTGAAATGATAACTGATACATCGTCATGTCGGCTCTAGGTATATTAAGCAAATACCATTTTTACTCCTAATACCTGAAGATTTACTGCTAAGGTATTAACAGAAGAGATGTCTGTGTTAATTCTCTCTACAGCATAATCTTGAAGGTACTGATCTCAGAGTAAAATGGAGGGGAGACAAAAAAAAGCTTACCCAGCAATTCTGCAAACTCCTCCTGGACTCTGAAGCAGTTTCTGTTCATCCACTGCTGCTGTTCGTAGTCATTGTGCAGATCAAATCCTGGTTTTAGTTGTACAGGCTTTTGTCTTATGCTGTTCTCAGCTATTCTGAAGTCTTCACTACCCTTCAGGGATGTTGTACGGAGGCTGCCCAAGGCATTATCTAGCCTACAGCATCTTTATACTTTGAGATGAGGCAGAAAAGGGAAAAATACCTTTAACTCTGGGTTTTGCATGATAATTCTGACTCTATTATATAAAAGGCCATGCATAGAAAAAAAGACCTGTTTTCAGCCTTATTTTATATTGGATCATTAAGACAACAAAAACGTTTGATAAGATAGCGTGGTAGATGTGTTTGTTCTTATTTGTCGAGGCAACGCTTCAGCTTTGCTGGCATCATACTTAATATGCTCCCAAAGTAAACTAAACATCAGAAGAGTCTATGTAATTTTCTTGTCCCTGCTTTGCAAGTGCTGCAATAACCGTAACAACATGAAACATCGGGTACATCTCACTGTATTTTAGTCATTAGAAAACTTCGACTCTGTGTCTAAATATCTAGAGAGACAAAAGCTGATCTTAGAGGTTGAGTTGTTCCATCCTAGAATAGATGGTTAAGAAAGGTAGAATGAATCACATTGTGGACTAAAAAGAGTGCTGAAATAAGTTAGATGTTTAACATTAAGCCTGTCAGACTACATCTGTGTTACTAAATTCAATAATGCCAGGAAACTTTCTGGGGCACTGTAGCTCAGTCATCTGTACTGCTAATTGGTAGAACAGCTGCTGGCACAGATTTTGGCCTGTGCACAATTCATGAATTAGCAAGGTACCTTTTCTAGTAGGCACTTCGGACGTGATTAGCCTGTTCTGGAGCTTAAGAGAGTTGAATAACACGGACACAAACTGTTCTTTGCCAGTTAGCTTCTGTGCCGGAGAACAGTCCTTGGGATGTTTGTTAGTAGGTATGCAGTCCCAGTTTCAGGTGAGATTTGATTCCTTATGATCTCATTGAATAGAATTAAACTTCAGTGAAAAAAAAAAAAAAGTCCACCTTCTTCTAACCTTAGGACCAATCTCACAGCTCTTTTTTTTTCTTTTAAATGGTTCTCTAGCTTTTCTTCCATGTAATCATCACACATATACTCACTCTAAATGCCTAGCAACAGCTAGATTCTGCAATGTTTTTTTTGTTGTTGTTGTTAAGGATGCAGTTTGCAGATGGTGAGGAAATACTGTTTATACATCTCAATTCACTCATACTTTTCCTTACTGGAAGTAGATGATGAACCTTAATCAGTAAGATTTAGGAAGAAGTGCAGTAGTCTCAGTGTCCTTGCTCTGCATCTTCTAATGGAATAATTGCACATGAAAAATATTTATATATATCAATCAGACTGAATGAAACTTGTTAAAATATCATTGCTATTATTTGGATAGTAAGGGGACATGGAGGGCTTTAGCATTAAAAAATGAAAAAAATAAAAATAAGAGGTTAGAGTTAGATATTCCTGTTGCAAAAAGCAATATGTGAAGTTAAAGTAGAAAAAAAATGTCTTTCCCTCAAACCCAGCCTGGTAACAGAGCTAATATCCTTGGCGACTCTTGGCAATTAAAATGCATTAAGAGCTCTCCAACCCTGAAACAGGAAACCTCAAAGAAGAGAGGGATTCCAAATAGAAAACTACACGGTAAATATTGTCAGCACCGAAAAGTCTAGGCAGGACTTTATTTAACTTTCTCGTGTAAAAATTGCAAATTGAAGGAAAATGAAATTTATTTTAAATTGTTTTTTTCTCACAGACAGTGTATAAATGTCAATATTTTATATTTTATTTATAACATACACACTTTCCACATAGCATACTAACCTTCAACCAAAATTGAAGATCAAACTAATTAGCTCAAACTAAATATTTGTTCTCAGACTTTTTTGAGAATCATTGTGCAAGCAGCAGTCTGACACAAAACCTGTCACGTACTGAAGGATGTATCCCACTTACCAGGTTACACGATTGAGGGGAGGCTGCAGCGCTCTTCCACAGCCCCAGAATGAGGCCACTACCAGGGCCCATTTGGATGTAGGGCTCCATCGAATCCATCAATTATTTAGCTTGGTCTCCCAGATCAAAGTGCGGGAACTGCTGCTTTAGATGGTGACATTACTATGTATTTCCAAATAGAAATCTGGGTTATGTTTGCAACAAACACACACTTAGCTTTCCTCCCGATTCTAACCCAAAAGGTTTATTCTGTGCAAATGGTGTCCTTCCAAGATCCCAAAGACATTCACGGGAAATAAAAGGGTCAGATCTCTAGGTGCTGTAGACTGAGTCACTTCAAGTTTTCAGACCTTATTAAAGCATACAAAACTTAAAAAAAAAAAAAAAAAAAAAAGCAGTAGCCTTATTGTGGGATGTAGTGCTTTGGGACTTTAGTACACAGTATTGTATTTCAGTAAGGCAAGTTCCCCTGGGGCAGGGCATTAGCCTCTTATCTATATTATTATCTGCTTGATGAAATGTTCTGGTCTCTTCATCCCCTGCCCCCAACAGTTATCAGCATTGAGCCACGTTGCCCCAAAACCCGCAAGGCACGGTGCCCTAAGGCTCCACATGCTGTGTGTGTGAACTACAGCTGTAAGTACAAACTTTAACTTACACCAGTTTTGCAGTCTGCTGCAAAAGTAAAGAAACTAGGGTGAGCAGGGACTTAATAGCAACTAGTATTCATTTGGAATGATAGGCTGACTCGTAAAAATCTTCAACCCCAAGCTACATATCCAGGCCCAAAACACAGTGCAAAGAGCCTAATAATGGCATTCATGAATTCCAGCAATCTAATAAAAAATTTTCCTAAATGAGCCAGGGAAAAACCTGTGAGCTGCACCCCAATGGGAGGCGAGGTGCCCATACCGGCTTGGCACCTTCAGCTGGTAAGTCTCTTTTGGAGTTAGAGGTCCTGTTCACTGATTGTTTGAAGAGCTTGCACCTGCCTTTTGGATAATAGCCTAGTGATTAAAGCATTTGTCCAGGAAGCTGAATCCCTGTGGATAAAGGCCAAACTCCCATTTCCCAAGACTGTTTTAACTACCAGCATATCAGCAAGAATGGCTTATTGGTTTCCTCTCTGCCTGTCAATGAAGTCCTATCACTGGGAAGGAGAGAATGCGAGAATGATTGACTTTGTAGTTTACCGATGACAGTATTTATGCTCCAGAGCCTTTCTGTGTTTTCCACAGGGGCTACATAATGTGAAATACAGAAACAGTCCTTGGACCAAGTATTGAATTTCAGGATATCCCTTTATGCTTCTTCCCTAAAGCTACATGCTTGCTCTCCCTTTCTCTCTCTCTCTGGCCCAAAGAATATATATTCACTTTAGGTACTCTGCTGTTTGAATATATGAGTATGTAGTGTCACTGTTGATCACACAGATGCCATAGCATGATACAGATTCACTAGGACCAAGTGCTATTATGTGTCTTCTCCAAGAAACACAGTGAGTGCCATCATTAAGCTAAGGGCAGATAGCTCATTTGGTTGAAAATCAAGATACAAGAACCAGCTTACAGAAACTAGCAAATGTAATTTCTGCAGAATTAATTAATGGGAATGTGGTACTAAGTACCTGGTAATCATGAAAGTCGAGGCCTGAGACAACTGGCACTACCCCAAGACAGCATGATGGATCTAATTTGTGAAGCAGGTTGGGTGCAGTAGGGTTCTGATAAAAAATGATGTTGTAGAAGGGATTGACTGTGGACTTTTTACCTTTATTGATACGTGACTATCCATGATACCATTACTGGTGCAGTCTAGCTCCTGAGGAACCGTCAGTGGAATTCACGAATACCAGCTGCACTGCTGCATCCTGCGTTGAAAAATGTCTAAATGTAAACGGTATCATTTGTCTCAACTTTGAGCTTATTTTCAAGTAAACTTTAAGTAATTGGTCCAAAAAAAGACCTAAGATTTTTCTTATAAAACTGAAAGTTACAGCATCCCTGACGTTTCTTGGAATATAGCCTCCCACAGTATGAATATTATTCTAATGAACAGCTGAGATATATGTGCAACAGTTCATTTCTACAGTTATAAATGTATAATTTTCAGCAATGAAAAGAAATGGGTAAAATGTTGTGCACTCCTTTACAAGAAACAGGACTGAGAATGTGAAAACAATTCCCGTGCTGTGTGGATTACAATGCCCTCTTTTCTTCTTTTTTTAATTTTCAGTGACAGAAACCCTCAGTGACTGAGGCTAGGATCTGTTAATGTGCTCATTAACATGTATGTACTCATTAATGCATGTACTCAGATCCTCGTGCGTTCCTGTCAATGGGACGTTAGCAAAAAAGTAAACTGTAGAGCCATAAATATTGTACCTAATGGTGTCTATGCAATCAAGTAATCACATCCTATAGAAGTTTTTCAGGATCCGCAAACAATGTTGAAAGATTCAAAGTGAAAAAAAGTGTGAATGCTTTCGAATAAGGATCAAACAGAAGCGTAAAATTTTCTATTAGAGAAATTCGAGCTCTTGGTTATCAAGTTAAGGAAAAGCTTTGGCAAATACACGGGTGGGCCGTTACCAGTGAGCTATAATAAACAGTAACAGTGGTTTGAAGCTGCAGTAGGTGTAGCCAGGCTCAGGCGTTAGCTGCAACAGGGAAGGATGCAAAACGTCCTTTTGCTTCTCGTAGCAGCGCCTCGGGGCATCACCGCTGCTCCCATCCGCCTTGCGGCAAATGAATCGCTCTTCCGAAGCTTCTGGGCTTAGCAGCGGATGCCTGAGTCCGTTTTGTCCTGGATTTCACATACACACACCCGCTATCACCAGCCGGTCCCGGCGCGAGGGCCACGCGTGCGGCGGGCCGCGGGGTCCGGCGCGCCGGGAGGGCGGTCGCGGCGCCGCCCGGGGGTCCCGCGCCGCGTCGGGGGGGGCGCGGGGGCGCCGCGGCCGCACTCGGAGCCGGATGCGGCGGCGGGGGCGCGGTGCCGGCGGAGCGGGGCTTTGGCGGGGGCAGGGCCGGCGGTGCCGCCCCGTCCCCCGCCCGCCGGGGCGGCTCGCTGCCGCCGCGCCTCCCGGCGCATAAAGGGCGGCGGCGGGGGGCGGCGGCGGCGGGGCCGGCCATGGAGGCGCCGGTGCAGACGGAGACGTGGAAGGCGCGGAGCCTGGCGGAGCTGGTCCGCATCCTGCACCGGCTCTTCTCCGAGGACAAGGTCAGCGTGGAGGAGGTGCAGGCGCTCATGGAGTCCTACGAGAGCAGCCCCGAGGAGTGGCTGCAGTACGCCAAGTTTGACCAGTACAGGTACGGCACGGCGCCGGGCCGGCCCGGCCCGGCCCGACCCGACCCGACCCGGCGGGACCCGACGGCACCGACGGCACGGGGGCTGCCGCCGCCGCGGGGCGAGCGGGGCGGCGGGGGGCGGCGGGCGCGGGGCCGCGCTGCCGGCGGCGGGGCGGGGAGCGGGCGGGGCGGCCGCGGCCAATGGGGGCGGCGCGGCGGGGGCCGGGGCCGCGGCCCTGCAGCGCGGGGGTTTGGGCCGTGCGCGCCCCTCGCTCCCCGCTGGCTGCACGGCGCCTTGTGCCGCCCCCGCGCCGGGCCGGTGCAGGCTGGGGCCCCTGCAGCGGGAAGGAAAGGAGCGGTCAAGGCTTTAAGCCCCTCTCGCTTTGCTATCGTCTCGTTTATTCCTGCCTTCGGTGGCTTCTCTGCTGTAAATTTATGTATAAATACACCTTACTCTAGCACCTCCTTAAAAAAAAAAACCCTTTTCCTACTTTCAACCTCTTTATCATGAAAGCATCATTCTGGCTTGTCTTTTTTTTTTTTTTTTTTTTTTTTTATCTCCATCCTTTTCACATTGACTTTCCTTCATTCAGAACAAATCACAAAATTGGAACGCAGGAAGCTAAGAACTAGAAAAAACGAAGCATGGCAACACCAGAAGTAAGCACTGCAGCCTTTCCTCTGGCCATGCAGACCTGCTGTACAGAAATAACAGCACTGCAAAAGTCCAGTCAAATGCCAACACTGATTGCTTAACTTCTGACATCACGGGAAAATAGATCTACCTAAAACGCAGATTGTGGACAGAGTAAAAGGCGGCATATAGATATAAATGTAATGCTTTGAAATGAACTTGTTATGAATAGCATATCTTCGTTAAACTAGAACGACCTAATCAGAAAATTAATGCAAAACATCCGGTTGTCATCAGTGACCGTTCTGGGTCAGTCTGTTAGGTGAGAGTGAGTCTTCCCGTCACAGGCAAAGCTGTTTGCTTTGCTTGGCACCCTGTGAACAGCCAGTGACTAAAGCCGAGAAGGAATCAGCAGGTCGGAGCTGGTCGCTTGTGCCAGGACAACCAAGAGCACCAGCCCTGGGTCAGGGCCTCGCTGAGGAAAGCAGTGTTTACAGCAAAACACAGTCCCTTCTCCAGGGACCTTCTCAGTGCGATGAGACAAGCAACAGCTCGGGGCAGGCTTGCAGGAGAGTGCACAGAAAAGAACTTCAAATGTTGTGATACAAAAAGTCTTCAAGCCCTGAGAGCAAATCACAGTCTAGAACACACATATGGATAAAAAGCCCTTAGAAACAAGCTTATTCCTTGTTATTTTTAAGTTAGCATAAGAAAATCCTTTTAAAATATTCTGTTACGCTAAACTTTGTTTAGAAGTAGATGCTGGCAGAAGTTACACGGTAGGTATTTTATCCATACAAGAATGTTACAGTACAAGATGCAGAATTTTCAAGAAAACAGTAAGAGTACCATGTATGGTAAGCCTGACATCTTTTTTTTCTTCTTCTTCTTCTCCCTTTTCTGCCTAATATGCAGGAGTGCTGCCCAAGAGAAAGGACGGCCAAGAATATCTGAAAATGAACTGTAGAAGAATGCAACCATATATTTTTCTTTTCTCATTGCAGTCCTCTGTTTCTAATTATAAGCCAGCTGCTGAAGTGACTTCATTCAATAACTATTTTGATTTGATCCTATCATCCACTCTAGTCTCAGACTCCCAGTTCCCAAACTCCAATCATCTATGTAATTCAAAAGCAATATGACTATCAAATATTAACCATGTCCAATTTTTTCTTTCCAGAAAAAGTACATTTACAAAAACAGTTTGAAACTCAATTTCACTTTTTCCAAGGGAAACTTTGTTTTCAAGAAAATGGAAAAGAAGATTTTTATATGGTGCAACCTTTCTTCATAACTGTGTCTGTATACTTTTTAATAGGCATGTCAGTACCGATTACTCTTAAAAGCAAACACTTTGTCTTTCAGGTATACAAGAAATCTTGTGGACAGTGGAAATGGAAAGTTCAACTTGATGATCTTGTGCTGGGGTGAAGGGCATGGCAGGTTTGTATCCAAAGATTATGGTTTTATCAGACAGATACAAAGTTACGGTATCTTTTGCTTGGAATGCTGTCATATGAAAAGAGGAAAAAAAATCAGCCCTAAATGAACTATTAGAAAATGTCAGGCAACTAGGCAGTGCAGAACTCCTACTTACTGCTTTGATATGCCAGTCTTGAATATTTGCTATAATATTTTTTGCAAGTTTGTACATTATGGACACTTTTAGAGCATTTAAAATATAATACTAATCGTGGTCTTCTACCAAATCTATGCTTTCTTCTGTCTGTAGAAGTTTTTAATCCCAGAGATACAGTGGGTCCTACAGGCATTGAACAGACCCTGTTGCTTCTGAGAAATCTGCCTCACTTTGTGTTGCAGAAGCAGGACTTGGTACAGTTTAAATAGTCTTTATTCTCTCATGTTGTTTAAATCCAGTCTCTGTGAGACAAAGAGAAAAGTGGGTTTGGGTTAGGAATGTGCAGTGCAAGGAGGAAGCCCCTTTCCAGGGCTGTGTGGCTTTCTGTGGGTTCCAGGCATCCCAGCTCCGCCCTCAGAAGGGACCACACCGCTGCTGCGGCCTCGAGCTACATACATGGATCATATGCCGGATTGCATAGTCCTGCAAAAGTGAGGGCAGGATCTGTCCCTTGGAGGGTCTTTTACAAAATGTTGCATAAAACAAAATGTGGAATAACAAAACTTTCAGATTTTGACTGATTGTCCTTGCACATAAAGAGAAAACCCCCAAAGCTGGGGGGGGGGGGGGGGGGCGCGTTTTGGTTTTTGTTTTCAATTGAGCATGCATACTGAACACTTAAAATATTTTCCTGGAGATGCAATGCAGTTATACCCAGAGAGATGCAAGAAACCTCCTCTGCTTCTCCTGAGCTTTTCCCACAAGACTGTAATTCTTGTCCAACTGTGTTCGAGTTGGATGAGCATTTGCTAGGTACTAGACTCAGACCACAACTTATTTTTGCTTCCTACATGAGGAGGATCAAATTGTTCTCATGGCTTGTGGATGGAGCATGACAACGTGGCATTTGTGAACCGTTCTGTGCCTGAAGCAAGCTGCGCTCTCTCGGCATCTCAGTTTGTAAGAAGCTGACATTTGTTTATTGAAAACAGTAATGTGCAAGTACCAAGTTTTTTGGTTGAAGCTCATTAGCACTATACTTCAGGGAGGGTCAAATTCCCTCTCTCCCTGCCATGAGCAGAGAGCTCTGCCTCTGTCCTAATCCTGTCACATTCTGCAACAGTTAGGCCTCTGTTTAAAAAAAAAAATAAAAATAAACTAAATTGCATATCTACCCTGTATGCCTCTAAATGTAGCAATTCAAACACACTTCTGAGTAAGCAGATAGATCAAGCAAGCAGACAGATCATGCCAGCTCCTGCTACTGTTCATGTTTTGCCAACTTGGGAAATTAACAGCTTGCTGTAGTCAGTTGTACTTAGTGCTATTAGAGTGGCAAAGGCAGTATTTTCTTTCTTCAGCAAACTCCTGTGCATCTCAACAGTAGAGAAGTCCTAGAAATGAAGAAGTAGCTCATTTCTCCCATGTCTAGGGAGGGAGCTCTGTGGATCTGCAAATATACTTGGAGTATGTACAAGTCTATAGGGGCCTCAGCCTGATACGGAATACAGGCTGAAATATGGGCTGATATGAAAAACTGAGGAAACCATCCCTTTGTTTCTTGGCCCACAGAGTTTTTATGTTCTGAAAGGCTTTTCTGTCCTCCTACCTCCTCCATATTTGCTTTGCTTTTCTCTCTGGCAACATGATAGGCTGACAGATAACTGATTTTTTTTCCCCAAGTCCTGATAAATGTAAGCTTATCCTAACACATTTCTAGTGGAGTTTTAAGTAGGCATACCTTAGGCATGGTGGATGTTTGTTTCTAAGAGCTTTTTGTGTGTGTGCATGACAAGTGTGCAACAGCATTTCATTCTAGGGCTATGTCCAGGTACAATATGCTATGCCATCTGTTCCGTTTGCTGTATTTAAATTAAATGTGTACTATCACACTGAGTTTGGTTATTCTTTTTGCTTATATAGCAGTATCCATGATCACACTGACTCACACTGCTTTATGAAGATCCTTCAGGGAAATCTAAAGGAAACCCTGTTTGAATGGCCTGAGAAAAAAGGAAATGGCGAAATGAGTAAGAAATCAGAACGTGTTCTGAGAGAAAATCAATGTGCCTATATTAATGGTAAGCTCTTCTAGTATCTTATTTGACAGCTACCCACCTATGAATCTGACTCCTAATAGGATAGATAGTTCATGTGCTGACTAAGCTCTTACCTCCAACAGTATCATACATTTTACACACTTGAAGAACTTGGCTAGTCAAATTCTCTATAAACCTGGGTTGTACAAACCTTGTACAAACAAAATTTTCCTTTTAACTCACTCTTAAGGTTTTGCAGCATTTACTTGGTTGCAGCAATCACTTGGTACTTGAAGATGCTGGATAGCCCTTCTATACTGAGCAGCTTTCAGCCCTGTGTCCCAAATAACTGTCTGAAATTGCCTGTAAACATAAAGCTTAAATTGTATTGTGTGTAAAACAAGAGAAACAAAGTTTAAACTTTTTAATCATCCTAACTTTACAAAGAAATAATCCTTGTGATCTGTCATGGAAATCATAGGGCAAAATGTAAAAGCAGTTGTCCATGGAATAAATTGAACAGCCAGGAACGGAGGCCATGATCCTCAGTGTTAATTTTTGTCCAAATCAAAAAAAGACTGTAATGCTGAAGTGTAGTGTCAGCAGAGCTGAACTATTCCAGTCTACCCAAACGATTTATAAAACAATTGCCTAACTCCACAGATGCTGAAAGACCCCTGTCTTTGCCAGTAAGGTTCCCTAGCTACCTAAAGTCATGCCAGTATGCATACCTGTAACTATTGCCATCTTGCGTTATGCCTGAGGCTGCCGGGGAGTCACCGGCTGGGCATCACCTTCTGACCCTGCAAAAGGCATTACACATCGTGCTGAACTGCAATGAGTTCAGCAGAACAAGCGCTTCAGGGAAAAGCCTCAGAGAAGGGGGCTGTCTGCCTTCTGTGTGATAGCTGAATAACTACAGCGTGCCCCTGGAGTGCTTCCCCCAATTCAAGCGGGTCACATCTGCAGCCTCAGCTGCGATTATGGACTAGTCCAGGGCAAGCGCCACGGGGGAAACGTAAAGGGTATGCTCTAGCTGAAGGTATGCCACATTAACTGAAAACACAAAATTCATAGATGGAGAACACTTCACTCACTAATCTGAGTTTATTTGAATCTTCCTTTACATAAGCATACCTTTAGGGCTTTTTTTCTTCCCACATCCTTTATTTAGATAAATTAGGTTAATGACACTTAGGACTTACACTCTGAACTCTGATACATTCCAAGTGTACTTACGGTTCCCGGGGTATTGTGCCTATATTGCATAATACAGGTCTCAGTATTATATGACATATTAATTTAAATACAAAGGCCTGAGTTGTTTTTTACAGCAGGAGTCATAAACCTGAATTCAAGGTCTCTCTTAAGTAATTCAAAAACTCCATTTTAATGTAGAATGGAAATGGATGCTTTTATGGATTTGATTTTTCATAGCTTACATTTTTATGCAATACCTTGGCATCTACTCCATTGTCCCAGAAAATGCCATTACTTCATTAGTAGCCACACAACAGACAGTGTCTTATTACATGTTCAGTTATGCTTACTATTCGGTTAAGATTGGAAATATGCCAGTCACCAGTCATTTGTCACCTTAGACAAAAGACCAGACAAATGAAAAGACTGTTCTACTCCAAACTAATAAGTTGGAAAGATTAATTAGGAAATGGATGTCTTCGATAGAAGACAAGTATATCTCTGCCCATGAGTCCATGCCCCAAATATAAGTAGCTGACTCTTAATGTGATTGATGTCCTTGTTACTGGGCTGAGAATTAGCAATATAAAAAGTCTCCCCATAAACCGTCCTGCTGATTTTTAGAAACACAAATCTTCCTGCTTCTAGAGAACATTATCATCTCCTAGGAGAGTAAACCTTAAACTCATTTGGGAATGGCGGCTGGCAGATTACTGACCACATGGCCTTCCTTAAGCTTCTTTGGATTTCTGTTGGCCTTCATCCCATAGTAGATAATCCTGTAATTTATAAGTGTTGAAGGCGATAAGGTATTCTGCCATATCAGTGTATTTAGGAAACTGTACTAGAGAACAGCTGTCTAATTTGCTGTACTGCGTTACACATTGTCCCTCAAAGTACAGGTGTGACTAAGTGGTTTCTACAGAAGTTTCAGCTTAGAAGGCACTCTTCCACGTATTTATGAGATCTCGTTAAATTTTAATACAACCTTTCATTTCATGCCCTCACCTGTCTAGACTCCATTGGCTTGCACCGTGTGGAGAACATAAGCCACACAGAGTCTGCTGTTAGCCTGCATTTGTACAGCCCACCCTTCGACAGCTGCAACACCTTTGATCAAAGGACTGGACACAAGCACAAAGTCAAAATGACATTCTATAGCAAGTTCGGCGAAAGGACTCTATGTGTAAGTATGGGAAGTTTGGCGAAAGGACTCTGTGTAATACGGTCCCTGGCAAGTCTTTGACACCAAGCACTTGTCCTCATGCAGGGACAGGAGAGAGGGACTGCACTTTTGTCTGCACAGAGCAGACCACTGGCTCTTGGGGGGCTCTGCAGGACAGACAGGAGTTATAGCAATCTCACAGTTCCTGGGACATCCATATTTAGGATCAGTGTAAGATTTATTTCAAGAATACTCTTCAGTTTGTCAATTTGCATTTCCCTTATGGGCACTTCTCTTCCCTGTTTTGTAAGAAAGTGCAGTAATGCAACCACACGTTTTATAAATAGGAATTTTGAGGCTGAGAACTTACCATCTGTTAGTGATGATGCTGGACTTGGCTGCCCTGGCTTCACTCACCACCCCTCTCCCTTCCCCTATGGATGGTGTCCAGCTGTGAGAGGGGTGGAAGAGCCTAGCTGCCCTTTATCAGCAGGAGAGTAATTCTGTGCGGAGAAGAGGGTTAATGGGAACTTTGCTATAGTTAAGCATCTTCAGACAGTAAATATAACCTAGTCAATGGAAAGCTGTTAAGCAGCTAGATTATTTTAGCCAATTTAAGTCATGTGTAACATTCCCTGCCTAAACTGTTCTGCCAAAAAGCATCACGTTTCAAGCCAGTTGTTTTAAACCCTGTAACTTACTGGAAGTAAGGCAAGATAAGTACTCAGACTTTTTAAAATCAAAGCTTCTAAATGGAAACACTTGCTTTGAGAGAGAGTAGACTGGTCGGCTGTTGTCTGCATTCCTGAGCAATGTCAAGATATTGAATTTGGATAGAAAGGAAATCTTAAACGAGCTTTGGGGGACCAAGCCAGGACATTTGGCACGGTTTGATAGGGTTCCCTTTTAGCACTCTTCTGAGTGTTGGGAAACGTAACCACATACAACGGGAGAAAAGACAGATTTTTGTTGGATCAGCCACAGAGGTTCAAAGAAAGACTGTTTTTGTTAGATACAGAACACTTCCACCTTTCACTGAGGCCAGAAATTCAGTGCTGTGGACTTCTAAGGAGTGAGCCTTTAATAAGATCCAGCTAAAGATTTATATAATCAGCAAGCCCAATGTAAATTATTTCTTTGCAGCTTGTCACGTTAAGTGATTAGAACTTTACTAAACAGCTGAAACAGAACTTTAACCTTCACAGGTTTGAAAGGTCTTTGAGAAAGTAAGCTCAAATTTATAATTCAGATTTTAAAGGAAAATGAAGATAGAAAAAATGTTGAACAAAATTCACATAAGAATTCAATATTTGCTTGTTTTCATTTTAAGTGTTTATTGAATATGAAGTAGGTCAGATAAGAAGTGAAACTAGATATTTTAGCTTGGACTAATTTCCTACTCTTGATTTGTAACCGACTGGCAATGTTTGTACTTTTTGTGGAAAATGGGATCTGGCTTACAGGAGAGAGGTAAATCTTAATCACTGGGTCTCTTTCATGAATTCCTGTAAATGGAATTCCAGTAAGGGAAGAGTGGTAGCTAGCCTGGGCCATCCAACTGTCCGAAATGACTTCATGCTGCAAAAACCTTCTGGTTTCAATGAGGGTTTCTGGAAAGCTCACTGGAAACTCAAGCCTTCCTCTGTTTGCCAGATCTCAAAAGGACATAGGAAGGCAGAGAACTGTATGTTAAAAGTAAAAGGAGAGTAGTGTAAAGTATATCTTTGTATATCTTGTATATCTTCATTAGTAAGAAGATTATTAAAGCACTTTCAGTGCTTCATTTGTCTGAAGTTTCTTCTGTAGGTAAAACACTCAGGTAAATCCCTAGTGGTTATGCTGGAGTCTTAATTAACTAAACAGTAAATATATAAACAAGTTAGAAGACCTAATAATTGAAATAGTGGGTAGTTAACACACGAACAGTGTTAACTAAGTTAAGGACTTGCTCAAGAAAGACTGTTTCCACAGTTCAGGTATGAACCATAAGAATACAGATGTGAAAGTTCCCTGAGGAAAACCTGGTTTTGTCTCCTGACTGTCACCACATATCAGAAGTTCTTGCTATCAGGAATTTTCCTAGGGTAGGTCATTTCTTTGCAGCCTATTCAAACTGGAGTTCTGGTTTCTGTCAGAATGAAATACAGCACAGTATTTCTGACAGAAAAGGCAGCCTAAAGGAGAAAGCACTCCTCAGTTGTCTCTTCTGCCCTGGACTTGTCCATGGTCACACAGAGACCCAATGGACAGGGAAGCTAATTTTACCAGGTACTATGGTATCTGGACCATAGTATCCTCTATAAAATGTGGGTAGTAACATTTTATCTTGCAAGGAGTATTGAAAAGAAATACATTAAATATTTTAAGGTGCTGAGCTACTCTGGTATTGTTAAGGCCCATGTTAAGAACATGAAGATGGTCACAGTCTACTACTAAGTGTCCTTAAAAAAGAAATCTCTCATCTCTCTTTTTAGGCAACAGCAGTGCCACAAGAGAACAACTGAGAAGCACCAGCATGTGTTTGCTCGAGACCTGCTGAATGTTTAACCAGGGACAGAAGACTCATATGGCTAAGGCTGACAGCCAGCTATATTTCTATAACTTGTACATAGAACTACAGTAGGGCAGCTTCCAGGCAACCTGTAGTTATCTTGAATGAATACCGATTATGGAACACTAAGCTAACTAGTGCCATAAACTACTTCAGAGGTTAGATGCCTTTTCTTAGGCTATTGTCAAGTCAGAATTAAGTAGCTTGTTTTCTGATTCTAGCCTCTTTTAATTCCACTTTTGATACCATACTGAGAATATCAAAAATAGGGTTTCTAAACATCATCTGACACTACTTAATAGGCCTACATGTATGTATGCTCTCAATGTAATTAATAATAATATAAACTTTTAAGCTTCCAGTCACTTGTACCTATGGGTAGTATACTAGATACTACTAACAGTGGCTCTTTTTTTACTAAGTCTTCTCGGTTTTAATGCGTAGGCCATTTTGATAGTTTTGTGCATTTTTTACTTTATTTTTTACAATCTGTGTGTCAGATCTTGTTTTAAATAGGAGCAATAAAGTGCTTCATGTACAATGATTTTCAAAAGTGATTGGACAAAGATTTGGGTTTTTAATAAGACTAATCATACTTAATACAACTAATGTCCAGTTTCCAAAGTACTCTGTATAGCTACTGAATTCCTTTCGGGTAACTAAAATAAAACTGGATCTGTGCACAGAATTCAAAAGTTTGCAGCCTTTATCTCCTGGTAACTAAGATAGTCCTCACATCTAACTAATTTCCACATTACTCACTAAGTGGTACACTATTTAAGTGTTTGAAAAGTCAAAGGTATTTTACATGTAAAGAAACCCTGATCCCAGTTAAGTCAGTGGGAGTTTTGCCATTGAGTTCACTGCTGCGTATTTTTATCCTCAAGATTTAGTTACAATGATAGAACCACCTTGAAAAAGTTAAAAATGTATCAAAATCAGTAAAGTTGCCTTCACTGAGGCTATTGTAGTCATTTAGTATAACCAGTACATAAGGACAAAAATAGAGAATGTGCAGCAAGTCCCTTAATGTCTTAAGTGACTGCTCATTACTTGGGCAGCCATTAAAGTTTTAAAAGCAGCCTGTTTAGATGAATCACGTATTTCCCCTCCTTACTGACAAGTCTAAAAAAACCTGTATTTACCTTCTGAGGTCCTGTGTTTGGGAGGCTCTATCACATTTTTCAAAAAATGTGTAAGCAGCATAGCAGTTGTAAATGAACTGGTGACTTTCCGCTGCAATTACCCTTAGAGAGCCAATGGGAAGGCAGTAGTTGCTTTGAAATACTCCTTTTTTGGGGGGCGGTGGGGGGGGGAAGAAGAAGAAGGGGAGCAAGAAAAGATATAGCTGGCCTGAAGGCAAAAGTACAAGGAGAAGCATCAGCAGTAAATGGCGAATATCTGCATGAGGTAGACTTGGATAACGTTCCAGAGAGGGGTGAAGCAAACATGCAGCTCAAAGCTGGAAGGGAAAGAAACAAGTGGAGCGATAACCACCTCTAACATAAAGAAGCCTCTGCACTTCTCCTGGGTTCTAGTTACCCAAAAGTTCAGTATGTTTCTTTCTGATTCATTGTGAACCAATTCCTGAAAAATCTTTTCAAGTCAGATATTGGGCTAGAGCATCTTAATTTGACAGCGCTCAAGTCTTTGTGAGAGTATCACAGAATAGTTGAGGTTGGAAGGAACTTCTGGAGATCATCTGGTCCAGCACCCCTGCTCAAAGCTGGGTCACCTAGAGCAGGTTGCTCAGGACAATCCAGTTGGGTTTTGAATATCTCCAGGGATGGAGATGCCAAAACCCCTTTAGGCAACCTGTTCTGCTATTTGATCACCCTGTGGTAAAAAAGTTTTTTCTTATATTTAAATGGAATTCATTGTATTCCAGTTTGTGCCCGTTGCCCCTTGTCTTCCTCCCCCTTCTCGCAGGAAATGAGCAGTTTCACTGAACTACAACATACAGCATATTCATCATTCCCTTGCTTACTAGGTAAAATTAAAAGAGCACAGGTTGAGTCAGGCTGGGGGTGCTGGAAAGCTCAGAGAGACAACCAAGCTGCACAACAGCGGTGACAGTGGCAGCTAGTCGTATTGAGGTCCATGAGTATAACGAGTTTGACAGTATTCCAGCTAGCCACACATGTGCCTGGCAAGTGAAGCAGAGGAAACAGGAGCAAAAGGGATAGCAATCATCTAGCTAAGCTGGTCCAAACACTGTTCAAACATGGTAAGCATAGCATCATACATTGCACAAAATAATAGAACTCCAGTGCTTCAGAATAAGGTACTTGCTAGCTACTTTTAACCAATGTATCAGAGACATAGAAGCTAGCGCATACAACATAAGGGGCACTAATACAAGAAACCTGAAGGGAAATGATGAATTTGGTCCAGAGTCCTTAGAACACATACCACAGTCTTCTCTGTTACTTCCTAAGCAGAGTTATGAATTTTATGCTCTATAAGGCACAAGTATGAAGGTAATACTCACCCAGAGCAATATTTAATCAATAAATAACAAGTGATAGAATGATAAACACAGCCACCTTTTCACTTACACTAACTTGTCTACATAACCTGTGTTGGCTTAAAACAGAAGCCAGTAACAACACGATAGCACTTCCACATTGTTATGACTGAACAACCTATATGTTAAACCTTCCAGCATGTGAAAGTACACAAGCTTCAGACTCAGAGGTAACTGACAATTATCTGGGTTACAACTCAGATCCTTAAGTTGAAAAATATGGTAGAAGTTACTAAGTCACTTAGGCTAGCAATGCTAAAAACTCAGTCTGATTTGGTGAGCTGCCTAACCTTTCAGTGAAGGAACTTCCACTGGAAGATGTAGAAAGGTAGAGTAATGCCATTAATGGGGTGAAGTGCAATATTTACATGACTTCAGCAAACTGCAGATTTGGTTGTGGAGAGTCATTATTACAAATTTTGCAGAAAGAGAAGTAACTTATCAAAGATATTTGTTTTACATGGGGAGCTTCTGTAGCAAAGGGTATATGTAAGCAAAAGAGACTCTTCCCTGTCTGTGTGGCTGTTGCATATGAGGGCTATGCTCACAGAAGTTCAGCAAATGTGTTGTGGGGCTTTCCATCCCTGTGGAACTAACATGTGAGCAGCTTTCTCTCCCCCCCATGCTGAAGTGTGGGACCCCTGAAGCCTCTAAGAGGAATTGTTGCTGGGAGAGGGTCGATTGCCAGGTAAATACAGTTTGTTTATGTTCTTGTGGATAATTGAGCCTAGAGTCATTTTTTCTCTCAGAATCTCTGGGTAAACAAATTAGTTCAATTTCTTTTATTTAAGCCTGAAAGACATTTATTTAAGTATCTTGACATTTGATGAGTGCAGTTCCCGTCTCCTTCCTGCATTGACAAACAGAAGACACAGCAGAATCAAAATTCACTCTATATGTAACTTTGTTTCCATTACAAAACTATCTTCCTAAACCACAAAAGATACAAGATGTGCTGTTCACTAGCTAATCCTTACAGCTATTTTTCACACTCCTCTCATGCTTAAGAGAAAGCTATGTTGCAAGAATATAGCCTTCCCAAGGTTAAAAGAGGTAGTCTACCTACAGTGACTGATGTTTGCAAAGACAAGCAGAACAATTTGAAGCTCAGTACTCTTCAGCCATTCTATATGTTCTGCTCCTTCTACTTCAGCTCATGAAAGACTTTGCTATCACTGAATGTCAGACAGTCTATGTACTCTTCACTTTTCTTTCTAGGTTTGGCAAGCTTAAAATGTGTTTGAGAACCCTAATCCTTCATTAGCCCACCCCTAACTGAGCTCTTCTTTCTACTTGCTCACCTGAGAGCTGTGTTTGTGTACTGGCCCGTAAGCTGCCTTCACTTAAGGGGTAGGTTTCAGGCACGATCAGCACTCCCTGCCTCTCTGGCCAATAAAGGCAGCAAAACTACCACAGACTAACTGTGCAGTCCTCCAAGATTAGTTCTACCCCTGTATCTTATATGAATCTTTGTCCAATAAATAGAACTAAAATCTTGACTCTTGTGGGCACTTCAAGCTAGACTGTATTTCTTCAGGAATGGATGATCGTTGAAGCTGAGATAGCCAAGCTCTTCTAAACTAATCACTCTTTCGTGCATGCTACACAAGGGGGGTGGGGAGCTCTAAATGAGTAACAAAACACCTTTCTTCTTTTCCAGGCCCCACTGCTCTTTGCTTTTGCTTTCCAACCCACTAGAGAACTCCTGTACAGACAAATGAGTACATAATTTTCTTTTAAAGCCTGATTTCTCAACATCTGAGGTGTGCCCCCTTCCTGTCTTGTTGTAGGTTCAGAGGAAGACATACTGTCTAAATCCACTCTATTTTCACTTTACTTCCCAGTATAAGATTTTTTTACTGAATGACAAAGATAAAACATATTTACTGTTCACTGGCTTGTGCTTCAATCATTTTTAAGCCCCTCCTTCATCTTCTTCATGTAGAGCTATATTTTTGAGGGCCCTGTGCTCTCCCAAGTTTAGGCAGGGCTAGCTGGCTAGCCTATGAATAAAGGTGGTGAGGAATGTTTAACAATATGTTGATTAAAATGTGAATTAATGCATTTCCTAGAGGATGACATTTAATCAGTCTGCTTCCCTAATTCCTAAGGATTAGAGAAACAATGTAAGAGGCTTGTGCAGCACTTTATCTGGCCAGCGTCCCTGAGATCCATAGAAGTCACAAAGCTACCTGAGCATAGTGCGTTCACTGACTAGGAAGGAGGACTTCTGTTATGAAAACAAGCTACATCTCACTGTCTGCTCCCATTCAGTAGTCAAACTCAGACCCTCAGTATCTCTGTTTTTTCTGTGTGGGGGGGCCCCTCCCCCCCAGGTTTGTTAGTTTTTTAAATCACCCTGTGAATGCCAAGTGCTTGGTTTTTTTGTTTGTAAATCATCGTTGTCTCAGGAAACTCTGAGAGCAGAAGGCATTTTTCTCCCTGGCTGACAAAGATGGCCCTGGGACATACCACACGTTTACAATCAGCACTCGGAAAAGCCTTTCTTCTGCTTCTGTCGGCAGGCAAGTGGGCAGGGTTGCCCTTAACTGAATTGCACAACAGCTGTGTGGGTCCTTGCAGCCAGGTGCAGGGATCTCCTGCAGTCGCTCGCTTAGAGGAGAGGCCTCAAGCTGTATGTTCTGAGCACAAGCATGGGCAATGCGGAGGAGCAGGAAAGGCTTGGGGGATTGGAGAACTACTCTGCAAATGCTGCAGAAGTCGAAATGCTGAAAAACCTGCTGGGAAGCACTCAGACCTGTGGCACACAATTATTTCTCTAGTGTAACTAGGACTTTAAAGAGGCTTGGGATTGCCAGTATGAGGATATTCACTGAGCATATTCATAGACATGAAAATGGCTTTTGAGAAAGCTCACTTCAAGGGAAACCTGCAAAATAGCACCATTTAAACTTAGAGGCTGGAGGAAGCCTTTATCAGCTCTTGCATTAAGACCTTTACCCAACGTAGGCTGGAATAAAAACGCTGACATAAACTGCCTATGATATTTTACATCCGTTGAGACAATAGTCCTTTAAACACCTACTCACAGGAAGTGCTTAACAGTGGTTACATTTGTTACCTGCGATTTCAGACTGTGTGGCCCTCACTGAACGTGGTTACTTAGCAGTGGAAAAGGGAGTCCCTCACTGCTTACAAAAAACTTTAACAGCCAGTGTTTCATGTCCACCAGGAGTATCCAGAATTACAGTCTCTGAACAAAGGGCAAGTGTGAGAGAAAAACCTCTTCCTGGACCATTGCGTCATTTAAAATGAGTAGTTCACCTCTCTGTTTTCACACTTTACTTCATCGCCTCATTGCAACATAAACTCAGAGTAAGGAGGTTATTTTCATTTGTAGTATCTTTTTGGGGGTTCTGATAATCTCTCAGAAAAATAAAACACTTGTGTTAATATTTATGGCTTGGATTCTGGCCCCTGTTCTGTTGGCACAAAGCACTTGAAAAACCAACTTAATAAGTTATCTGGAGACTCCTCAAACTTCGAATGGCTGATAACACAGCAGCTAGGGCAGTCTGCAGAGCAGCGCAGTATCCCAGTTGTGAACTCTCTCTTGAACCAGGCGGAAAAAGCACTCAAGGTTCTTAAAGAAAATGAACTGCATAAGGCACATGCATGTAAAGTATTGCTGCTTTCTTACGTGCAGTGTGATACTGCTAGTGCTGGTCCTCCATGGATCTCAGAAGTACACTATACGCATTAGGAATTAGTCTCTGATGCACCAAATGAGTTAAATTATATCTAAGTTAATTGTATAGCCTCAGTTGCTGTAGTATCTGAGCTCCTAAAAATCTTTTCGGTTTTTATTCCACCATATCTAACCTATGGTAGCGGAGGAATAATAGACCCTTTAATGGAAAGTGAACTGAGGTACAGTGAAATTAAGTGACCTTCTGTCACACAGGGCAAATAGCTAAATATAGGTGTTGCAAACCCCCTGCTAGTTTCCAGTCCATTTAGTTAGCCGTTCTTTCTGTGAGGGTTAAAAAAACTATCATCATCTCCCATGGAGAACTGGAATATCAAGAGAATAAATGTTCTGGGGCATCTACAGTTGTGCAGTTACCCTGCACTTCTATTGAGAGACTAAAAGGTTTAGAAATAGCAAATGTTCCTTTACAGGGAAACTCCAGACCCAATGGAAATGAACATTAGAAATTTCTAGTTGTCTTTACATGTGAAATCACAGTTATAACATCGACTGAAAGTACCTTTCATAATCAAAACTCCCAAACATTTTTGCAGATCTTTTCCACAGAGCTTAAAATGATTCAAAACAAGTAGAAATGCTTTCCATGGACTCATACTAAAATAAAGGTGGGGTTTTAGAAACTACTTAGTTCTAAACAAAACAAGAGCCAAATACTGACTTGCAGAAATTGCCTCATTGCCTGTGAAATTCCCAGATTTGTACCTGTGGAGATGCTTGTTGAGATGTAAAAGAACCCAAAGGAAATGAGTGAGTCAAGGAGCCACTGCAGTATTAAATACTTGCCTCAATTGCAAGTCATTTCTTTGAAGCAAATGATTCTATTATGTGAATAGCTGTAAAAGACATCTCACTGTCACTTGAAAAATGAAATGGCTGCACATGGCTGCATGTCCACAGCGTGGGGAGCTGAGACCCTTCCTCAGAGCCAGCTATACCATAGCACAGAACGACTCTGAAGGTCAGGCTTTGCCATGGGCTGCAAGCTCCCTGGGACGAGCTGTGTGAAGACATTTGTACAATTCATGGAGGAACACTCTGGACCTTGACTCGCACAGCAATTTAAAATTGGACAAACTAAGTGGTTACTACCTCCAACTAGCTACCTACCTCATATATTTTCTGAAGACTGCAGTCTTGTAGCAGGGATGGCTGAAACTGCTTTTGAATCACTGCAGTCTGCAGCTTGGCCTGTTTAGACAAACTGAAATTGGTGTCAAATTTATGTTACATGCTGAGTGGTCAATCACCACAGTTCATGAGCAACTACACATACTGTTAGCTGCCCTCGGGGCAGGGTAGGAAGGAAAGTGTGGTGATCAGGTCACGTCTAATAAATGGTAGAGCAGTAACCCCTTTAACTGTCAGCTATACCCTTCAGATTTAGGATGGTAAGGAAGAAAATGTTCTGGTATTGTACCAGTTGTTCTACTCTTTGGACGACAACTTGGAACTGCCAGCTGTTCCTTTGACCCTCTACCTAGATACTCTAACCTTGTTGTTAAGAAATACAGTGACTTGAAGCCGCTTCAGCTTGCTCTTTATCACGGCACTAACAAGAAGGAGCAGTATATTAAGTTTCTATAGCACGCAGATCTGTATTCACAATCTGGGTTCACAGACGTGATCAAATGTTCAAATAAACAGAATTTTAAAAACCATACATGAAGAACCACATAGCAAAGAAAAAAATCTGATAAACTCAGATGAAACAATTCTCCTGAAAGTAGGCATGAGGTTCTAAGACCAGAGTTCCCCACACAAACAAACTCTCAGAGGAAAATAATTTTAGCGCTTTTTAGTCAACTCACTGTCTACTGCTTCCTAAGATCAAGTAAGATCTCCTCCTGGGAGATTCCTTTGAGGACTTTGAGGAAAATATTCTTTTAGATGAGATCTGGAATTATTGATTGGTGAAAGGGCAATGACTTAACAGGTAAAAGCATTACTGGTTTCTCAATGTTATTGCTATTCATGTTATTGTAATGCAAATAGCTTATACCAAACATCGGTAGTGCTGGGAAGAGATTTATTTTTGATGAATAAGTACACGAAGCTCCTATTCAGGGCCAAAGTACGTGGCCTTGTCTGCGAGGGTGGGGACATTATGGATTATAGGAGTCAGTATTTCTTAAAGCCATCTCATTTGAATGAATCATGGGTATATCTGGAATTGTTCTTTTTTGCTAGTTTAACATTGATAGAGGTCTACTGCAGCACACTTGCTGGGCCGCTGTGTAAGGGTCTGCACTGGGCTCTGACACATTTTGGGGACACTGCAGCTCAGATCTGTTTGTCAGCCTTGTTGGCGTTTCTCCTAAGCACAGATTCTTTGCTACCTACCTATGTGCTGATGCAGGACTTCACAGGTCAGCTGCCCTAAACTTCTCAGGTTACCACTGGCTCTTTCAGATTTATCAGTAATTTCCATGCACTCCTCCTTTGGCATCACCTTTATGGATGATCCTGACGTTTTCATGTGAGAAAACTGTGAGGTGCAGTGAAGGTAACTGACTTGCACAAGATCACAACAGGGGTCTTTGCAATAGAGCAGGCCTCCTAACTGTAAGCCTTTTTCCCCATTCATAAATCAGTAAGAAAACAATGCAACAGAGACTTACACAAAATACAACTTTACCTCTTTCAGCAGTCTTTATTGGACCAACTGGTAGAATTAGGAGAGATGGACAAGTTTCAGGCATCTACACCCTTTTCCTGCGTGGGGACAATGAGCACATATGACCTCATCTTAGAAGAAATGTATGACTAAGATGATAATCCACTGGTTTACAGCAAGGTTCCCGATAGAATTCTTTTAATGAAGGGTAATATCAGCAAAAGAAAAACAAGCATTAAAATGTGATTGACGGGAAACTAAAAAAAATAAGAGAAAGGCTAAGTTCAGAAAAGCTCTTCAGACAAGTGCTTTTGTAATAACTCTGAGTTTTGCCACTGACTCCCACGGGAGTAGAACTGGATTCAACAGTGTTGATTTCTCTCTACCCTAATGATGTCACAGTAAGTTTTTGCTGCTGCAGGGTTGGAAAGGGCAGTAGAACAGTAATGCTCTTTACACCTGTGAGGTTCCCTTCAAAGAGGCAGGAATGCAAAAATCATCTTCCTTTAGCTCTCATGTATAAATTCTGGTGAACTCTCCTGTGCCGAACAGGAGACAGACTGTTCTTCCAAGAGGTGCCAATGACCTAGCACAGGAAGCGCCTGTGCTAGTTGGGATCTTAGACTCCGTGATGGTTTTTTGTCATGTTCTGGCTCCACACTCCTTGTTTTCTTTACTTTCCGATTACTTTTCTTTACAGGGCACAACATTAGCTCATCTGACAGGAATTTGTTTGCTGTTTTCCACTATTTCAATCCTCCTTCCTGGGTAGATTTCAACTCGGGAAGTTACCTTTTTCCACACAGACACACTTTTCCCCCTACAGTTGCAATTAGACACTTTTTTTTTCTTTTTTTTGCCTTTACCCACTAAGTAGCATTAGTACTCACTGAAAAATATTGCTCGCTCTGCAGCTGTATTTTACATGCTCCAGTACAGATGATGTTTTTCTTAAGTTAGGATGGTCTCTTCTTTACAGGAAGTTGACGAGTAATGTCTCATTGTTGTAAACGCAGCCCAAGTAAGCCAGGCATTTTGAAGAGCAGTCTTGATGGGGTTTGTACCTTATTTTTGACTAGCTTTGATTTGTGAGAATGCAGCATTAGCTCACAATCTCTTTTTATTTTCTCCTTTTTTCTTCTTCCATCTTATTTTCTCTCCCTTCTCCTGCCTGGCTTTATATCTTAGTTTCTTCCCTCCCCCTTCATCTTATTTTGTATGCCTCACTGGAGAGGGGAATTTGATTATGTGGAGAAGTTCTGACAAAGTGGAGAGGGCTGTTTAAATGGGTAGGCAGAGCAATATTTCTAGTGCGGGAGATGTATAATCTTTTTTTTTTTCACTTTTTCATTCTAAAATGTTCTTTTGGAACATCTGCTAACTATATCTTATTTCAAGGCTTGAACCCAGTGAAGGAGTACACCAAATTGACAGGCTCTCTGTCTTGCCTTTCTCCCTTCTTCTTGCAAGTGCTGGTTACATCAAGGCTTATGGGACTCTGCACGTAATAGATCCCTAAGGAAATAGGTACCTTTAGTTTGCTAGCACTAAGGCTTCCTGCCTTAAGGCAGATAGATAGGATAGTGCAGTTATAATTGGGATGCTAGAGGAGGAGGAGATTGAAATGAGAAAGAAATTGTCCCACGGAATGAAGAGTCACCATAATCTGCAAAGCCTTTTCTTAGGACTCATTTTAATACTAAAGACCAAACTCTCACAGGTTGTATATGGCTAAGGAAAGCAAAAAGGGAGAGTTCAAGAGCCAGATCTGCTGTTCTTTCAAACAGAATTCGTGGTAACTCTTGGGGGAGCTCTGGTGGATATCTTCAGTGCTGTGGCATGCTGTTGATGTATCATCATACCAGTGTGACCATGATGGAAGAGGGGAATGGGACTGTGCCCCACATTACCAAAACAGCTCAAGTTTAAATATAAGATAAACTCTAAGTGGTCACCAGGAAGGGTCCTGCTGTTACATTGCACAGTAGTAGCTGGAAGATGTTTTTATTACATCTGGCTATTACTCCAAGGCTAGCTTGTTTAAGATCTGAGTGCTTTTCCTTTAGTAGTAAAATATTTAAAATCATAATACAGTTAAAAATAGAGCACATGTTGTGTCATGCCATAACACAAATTCTTACCTTCACTTGTGAAAACAGAAACTTGTAAAGACTATTATTTCATAATATGCAAACACTTCAAAAATACTTAATGTTTTAAACAAACTTTCCTTGACTTGGCTCATTTTCTACTTTTTAGAAAATTAGCTTGATATCTACAATGTTAGCTATGCTGAATATTTGTAGAAAAGCAAAGTAGGAAATTTTTTTTGGTCATTTTTCATGCTCTAAAAATGTAAATTGAGCAATGCTTCATGAAGAGATGAGGAAGACTCCCTGGCAAACGGCTTTTTCATCAGAAATAATTACAATGAACAATGTGCCAGTTTATGACAGATTGTTATATTCAACCAATCTTGTATGCCTCTTTATAAACAAAGATATATGAATTATTAGTTCAAGAACTAAATTAAAATAGCAATTCCTGCCTTGCCACTTTTATAGGATGCATGGAAGTGTGACCAGATCTAGAGCAGGTGTTTTGCATGGCTTCTACTTGAAAGGAGTGAGGACTTAGTCTGCTGTGTACTTCAAACCCTTTGCACTGCTAAGAGCAGATAGTCTGGGGGGTTCTCTTATACTATAGAAACCTGTTTCATACAGTCCTCTTCCTAATGAGTGACCAGCACAGGCAACAGATTGAAAATTGTAATGTTCTGGGAGGAGAACATATGCTATGATCTGACACTTACTATGACAGTCACACAAGAAGCAGAATGCAGCTGTGTGCAAACAGGAAATATCATTTAACACCGAAATAGTCTACAGTTACTCCAAATATATCAGATAGAAGTGTAAAGTCTCTGGTCAGGCAAAAATACATCCCATCTGCTGCCTGGCACCTGCTATTTTATAAATTTAATTATGTGCGTATACACCCAGGTATGGAAGCAACAGGTCTGACACAAAGCTAATTTAAAGTAGTAGGAATCTCAAAAGGGAAAATACTCCTTTATTCAATGGCAGAAGGACTGGAGTAGTGTGTGAACAATTTTTTTTCTTGGATCTGGAAGTCTCCAGTTCTCATCAGCACTTAAGCACAAAGATTGATTGGTACTTTAAAGTTGTGCACTGTAATAGAAGTGACGTGTTTAACTTAAACCCACGTGCTGGCTGGGTCTCCTTCTGCAGCCTTAATGTCTGGTTTCTTAGCATGTGTCTTATTCCTTCAGACTTACTGTGCTGCACTCGTATCAGTATACACAGATAATACAGTATCAGTATACACTGATAAATAGCTGGGGTTTTTACATTAGAGGAGACAGGAAGACGTTCCTTCAGTATATACCAATTTTTGTTTCCTTGGGCTGCCTTTGAAATAAAGTCCTGTATCTTTGCTTAAACATGAAGTGCATGAAACCGTGATACAATGGCTTAAATTCTACTTTGTTACAGTCATCTGTAACTGGTGAAATCACGTGCATATATTGATCTGAGCTTACATCAGGGTTCAACTCTGACCTTGGATGTATGCTCACGTAGTTCCTGCTGATTACAATGAGAAACAAACATATGCAGGCAAGGCTCAGCATTTCACCTCTGGTCAGAATATATTTAAGTTTTTCCTTCATGTTGCCCAGATGTAGAGTGCATGTCAAAAACTTTTTCGACTTTAAATTTACATAGCTTTCTCTCTCTCTCTCTCTCTTTTTTTTTCCTTTCCAAAAGGCGCTTTGCTTGTCAAAAGCTTCGTTTCTGTTCAGCCCAGTCATCTGACCCCAAACAAAAGTCACAGAGCTAACTTCCAACTTTGCCAGCTGTAGTTCTTCCAGCTTGCCAGTATTTTTATCGAAGATGAGGACAGGTCACATCACCCTGTTGACACAAAGATATGCCTTTGTAGCAAAGACTAGGGATGGAGAGACATAGGTGATCTTGGCTGTCTGTTTCACAAGCGTAAGTATTACATCAATTCTTATTAGAAATGCGCCCTCGCCAGGGTCTTTGTGATAAATGGTGTTTTGGCTGTTTAGATGGTAACTAGTTATGTGTATACAGGAACTGCTCCACTGATTTAGCAGTAACATATTTAGAACTACCTTGCTGCACAATGAGGAAAAGCAACAGCTTAAAGTATGTTAATTTGAAAAGCCTCAACAGAACTGGCCAAATATTTTTAGCATTTATTTTATTGTCATTCCAATACAATGCATAAAAGGTTGGAGATTTGATAGTTTTCTCATTCTGGTTCTAGCTAAGGACAAAGCAAGTAGTTTCCACTACCAGGCGCTTACAGTGTCTGAAGATAAAACAGGAAAAGTGTTGGGGAAAGGAAATATTGTTACACACTTCTTGAGGCACAAAATATTAGGCAAAGAGACAAGGATGGTTTGCTCAAAGCTACCGGAGGTTGTGGTATTTTGAGGAACCGACCCCAGTTCTCCCGGCCTAGCTACCAGAGTGTTCTTCCACTCCATTTTTCTCTTTGGATTAATATTCAATATAGTGCATGGCAAGGTATAACCATAACAAATCAAAACAGATCAGCTGAGGGTTTATGCATACACACAGTTCATCTATGTCTTCCATAATGCGGGTCAAAAAAGCTGTCCAGAAAGATAACCTGGATCAAACTTCTAAGTAGTTCTGGAAGCAGAACTGGGACAGAGATGGGGAGAAGGGACATCCATTTTATCGGTAGAAAGAGACTACGAGGCTTAGGATAAAATTCTAAAACAGTGTTGCTCATCTGACCAGAATTACTGGTGGAGTGAAAGGACCACAAAACAGGTCTATTTAAAATACTCTAATCGTTGTGACAGAACCCACACATTATTCAAATAAAACAGGGATGTATTTCTGAAGCTGTTATGTTACGCAGGTTACTGTGAATTAAGACTCTGGTACTGAACTTGGCAGTATGCTTCTGATGTTAGGATAGTCCTTTCCTGCAGCAACCAGGGAGTCATAAGCTTTGCAACAGGCTGAATTTCAAAAAACTTAGGGAAAGGAAGAATTGAATGTGAAGGAATGTCTGGGATACCACAAAAGCTGATGCTGATGCACACATTCAATTACTTGGATATGTATGTACAAGACTTAGATGCATATTAAATAGAAAGAGAAGATCATAAAGCAATTTTCATTTAAGGAGATGACATTGACAGAGGTCTCCTTTTATATAGAGGAAAAGAATTTCCTTTCTGAATTATGAAGAAGGAATAATTATTTTATTTTAGTGCAGTCCTCAGGGTACTTCATGTACACAGGCCCTACCAAAGTGATGGCTGTATAGCTTCAAGCAAACTTCTCATTTTATTTTGGCAGGATCATTTTCCTAAGTTTTCTCTGAAAGCTTTTTAGATAGTTCTCATTTATAAGACTGATTTTCTGTTTTCAGTTTATGTAAGAACAAGATTACAGAGGAAAAGGAACTTGCTATTTACATCCATTCCTTTTATTGGAAGCTCTTTTCTTCCATCATCTTGCTCTCAAAATCACATCCATAAGATGTCCACAAATGTTATTCATAGATTTTTGCAAGAGTAAAATGATATATCAGTAATTGGAGAAATGTGGTCTTTAAGGTCATGATAAAAGGTCAATAGAACCATAGTAAACAACAATTTCAAATGAAAGTTTGATGGTCAGGTTGCAGAGATATCCATAGCTATTTTGAGTGTTAAGAGTAGGAGGCCACAAGTAGCTTTATTACTGCAATGGCAGAAGACATCTCCTCTAGATATCTCCTCCAGTAGGACAGACTCTATGAAGAGCTGACATAAGGCACCTCTATCTGACCTCCACGGTCTTCTGCTTTTTAATAGTTAAAAGAATGTGAAGAGCAAGAGAGTCTGTTCTGCATCAAGGAATAGGTGAATATGTGAATAAATGAATAGCCTTGAGACAACAGGTGAGCTCTATATCAGAGTTTATACACTTAGGAGAGTAGCAGAAATACAGGGCACCCAGAAAACAAAACCCTCTGTCCCTTGAAATTACAAGGCACAACTTTCAGAGGTCTGGAATTTCCTTCAAGTATAACAGAACAACTAACAGTCTGTCAAAATACTATACAAGGAATACAGATTTATGATCAGCTTGCTATTCTCTGTTTAGTGTTTTTTCCCCTTCTTTTAAAGATTCTTATATTGTTGTTTCTATTGATTGAGTTATTTCACATCTGTTTGACACATTAAGATATTCTGAACCGTTAAATTATATCGATCTTTATCTTAGTTGCTTGCCAGAGAGACAATTCAGAAGCTAATGTAGACTCCTTCCTTGTATATCCTCATATTGTAGAATGATAGGGCTGATTCTGCCTCATTCATTGTACAACTATTTAAAAAGTCCACCTCTGAAATGAAAAGCCTGCTAAATATCTCACCCCAGGCAAATAATGGTGAATGCCAAGCTGCTTCCATGTATCTGAAGGACAAAATTCTACATACTTGTCTTGCAACACTCAGCTGGGTGTTTTAAAAATAGGAGATTTTAAAATGAAAGCTCAAAATATTAGAAAAAGGCAAAAGTGGCAGCTGTTTTATAGAAGTTTTGCTTCTTTTAGTAGAAGTCTGTGTGTAAGTGTTGCTTAAATACATTGAAATAACCTTTTGTTAAAATATGTAAAACCAAGAATCTATGTCTATTTTTTCAATTTTGAACTCAAGCCTCGTGTTTGAACTCAAGTTTCCAGTGACACAATAGAAAACAAGCGCTCATCATTTACAAGATCAATTTCTTCAGCTTTGCTTTTCTTCTGCCCTGGATATTTAAGCAGAAAAATTGCTGGCATTGTAAGTTTCTCTTTCTTTCATTGAATTGATGTGGGAGGAAACAGAATAATCTCACAACTTCTTGTAAGACAGAACACTGATGAGGACAGTAGAAATACCTACCCAGAGTGCAGAGGTTAGGGCTGGGCCCTCTAGCAATACATGCAAGGAAAGATCTAGCAAAGAAATATTTTTTTATTGCCTAGCTTTCCGAAACATAATACTCTTTCAATAAAAGCTCCTTTAGATTTGCTGAGAGAAACGGATATTTGGGAATGAGGACGAGGTGTTCAATTTCACTATCAGCTCTTTCCAGCCAAGGCTACAATTCAGCTAGCTTTCACTTCCAGCAAGCAGAAGAAGAGGTGTCAATCAATAGTTAAATGCTGACATGAATAGTGCCTTTGTGAATATTTCTGTTGTGCCTTTGAAAGCACACAAGCCACAACAAAAAATCTTTTGACAGTGTGTGGAAAAACAAAACTGAAATGCTTGAACAACCTTTCCCAGCTAGAAAGCAGGCCATATAAACTCTTGAAAATTGAATGCTCTTTGTCAGTTGGACGAAAGCTTGTGTTCTGAGATTTAACCATCAGGGAGCCCAACAGTGCAGTAGCTATGTGCATTTCTAAAAGCATTTCTTCGCTGTGAATTTCTTAGTGTGAATTGACTGGTTGCATTTTTATTCACATGCATGAGGCATTTTGCAGTGGTCATTGTATTCATCTTGAGTAAGTTTCTCCATTAAAGACATTAGCAAGACACTGCACAGTTTACAGATCTTCACTCAGATCTGACATACTACAAATTTTGCCAAATAAATCCCCAAGTGAGCAACTGCCTTGCCTGGAAGAGTCAAGATTTGATTTTGTGCCTTTTTTTTTAATTCTGATTGCACTAATGTGACACTAGTAGACATGGCCTTACTGTTTGGCAACACCAGCAGGAAGGAGCAAGTAAGCCAGGCTTAGATACAGTCTTGTTCTGTATAATGCCCTGATTTAATTAAGTCATGTAAGAATACACCTGACTTTAAATACACAGATATTTAAAACAATTCACAGGTTTAAAGAGAGACATATGAATTACTGAACTGCTGGCCATATCACACCAGTCTGAGACATTCTGCTTTTGCTCCATGAGCCACTGAAACTAATGAGACTGTTACTCCTGCAGTAAGGCATTACTAAATGTGAAATGCAGGTAGCAGTGACAGAGCAAAATAAAGAGAAGGGATTTTTTACACTTCTGGCTTTAGGTACTGTTTAAGGCAGCACAAAACAAAGACCCTTATGTACACAGAGAAAATATTTTTATATGTGTAAGACAATAATCATATGTATAGAATTGTCTACATGACATGTATTTCTGAAAGCATTGCAGATGGCAACTAACTAAAGAGTGCAGAGAAGTGGAGCAGTCATTCTGAGTTATACAATTACATTTGCAAACTTGAATATTCAAACTTGTTTTGATGAAAGGGCACTGACTAAAGCTGCCAATTTATGTGCTGCTTTTACTGTAACTTGTCTTGGATTTTTCAGTTCCACCAGAGATGGTAGGAGAATTTCTAGTACCTCATCTAATGTCTAGCAGACTCAAGAGCAACACAACTGTTGTCAGGCTACTCAGAGATGGCTGGGAGCCATCATGAAAATTAAGCTTATGACCTTGTGTCCTAGGCCCTGTCTCCATGGGAAACTTAGTGGGATTTATAAGATACACTGCTTTGTGTCTGTATACAACAGTTTGCTCGCTCTTTTTTTTTTTTTTTAAAAAAAACCCATCTGCCATCGTTTCTCACCCTAGTTAATCCCATTTGGAAGAGCACACGCTTATTCCAGAATTTCTCTTTTTTTCACAAAAGTAATTTTCAGCAGTTACTTAGATTAACTGTTTCCCTTCAGACAGCCATCCAACCACGATGCCATTCTGCTTAGATTTACAGATGAATTAACCTCTGTGTCTTTTATCCGTAGGTCCTCTAAGGTCATTTTAGCTGACTGTAACCTTCCACTTAAATTTTAAAATTCAACTAGCTCCAGTAAAATTCCAGTTTATGTACACTCAGCAACATTCCCCTTATAGCAGTCATGTTGTCTACTTCCAGGTGCACTTGGTATGAAGGTCTACAATTCTTTGGTCACTAGGAAAAGAAATGCACTCTCTGAATGCCAAGACATGGTAGCACTACAAATGCAGGAGAAAGGATACTCTCTGGGCAAGCATCAGTGTTGCTTCTTCTGGAAGAAAGAAAAAGATATCTGCCAATGCTTTGATAATCTACCAATCTGTAAGAAGATTTTTGCACACAGAACCTCAAAAATCTTTGAGAAAGGATGATCAGGGATGATCACATCTAAGTAGCCTCAGATGCCAAGGAGGGATCTCTCTCTCAAACAGAAAGAAATTCTCCCAGGTAGCCAAGTTTTTTCAGCATGCCAATTTTAATTTAAAAATGTGAAAATTTAAGATAGGAATATGAATCTTAAGGTGGAGATAACTAGCCTGAAACTTCTGCTGAGGGGAACACTGCTAGTCAGAATACAGGCTGGGAAAAACCTTCTTAAAATTGGGAGGTATAAACCTAAGAACATGAATATTTCTTAATTTAAAGCAGATGTAAAAGGCTACTAAACATAAGATTGCTCAAACAGGAGGAAATGCATGCAAACATTTGAGGCAGAAGTAATTTCTAAATATTGCTTGAGCTGAGAATATATGCATGTGGATAGACGGAGGGATATGTACAGAGACATCTAGGACCCAAAGAAAAGCCTAAAGCGAAGGCTTTTGGCTCAAGTTCTGCGGGTCTGTGAGGAATAAAACTGTTGTTTCCTGTTGCTTTTGCCTTTAGCACCAGGGATCTTTCAAGCCAGTCCTTATTAATATAGTAAAGCTTGAGGCTTGGAACGAAGGGCAGAAAATAGCTGGGTAGATCTTACTTGCCCTGGCATAGTACTCTCAGTATAGTCATTAAAATCTACCCCTAAGTTCTGAATTTGTAGTGCCTATGGTAAAACAGTATTTGTCCAGATAGTCATCTGGGATGTGCAGTTATTTGTCCACTAAAGTCAGTAAAGCGTCCTATATCATCTCAGCCTTAATCCTGCCAGGGGCTGGAAGCCCTGGCTCTCAGCACTTCCCTCACATGCTTTGCAGTAGCAGAAGAAAAAAGAATTAGAAAGAGGGTGTTTCTGTTCTAAATCAGAGGCCATTTATTCCTTTTTTAATTTGTTTGTTTGTTTATGAATTGGTCAACACCTATCAAAGGAGGTTTCCAGTTGAAAATCTAATGGACAGTAACTGAATATCAGGAGCGAAGGTTTAGTTCAAACCAGCCAAGAGGCTCATTTGCGCTATGTATACATTGGCATGTAGGGCAGTCCAGTAGGAGTGTATCTGTAGAGCGAAACATTTGGTGCTGAGCACCGGATATTTCACAATATATTAATTTTAGTGTGTTTTATTTCAGACCAATTCTGGACTGATCTGTGAACTAAAAATCCATTAGCGGTTGGAGCACCTTCGGGGCATTCCAGGGACACATCTTCTGGTTTGGTGTTATCTGCAGGTAAACCAGTTTGTATGCTTCAAGACCTCTCTGCAGTGTGAAACATAGCATGGTATGTGGGAATGATCAGGAGATTTGCTTCAAAATTGCCCTGCTAATCTCACCTAAAATGTAACGCAGACACATGGTTTGTTGCTCTGTCCTTGACAACACAGGTCATCAGTTGTACATCTTGCAGTAAATCCACAACTTGCATGTGGTCTTGTGAGTTCTTCTCTTGTTAAAAGTCTTACCTGATTAGAGCTAAGCTTGCTTGCAAAGGGATTATATCTGAGCTGAAGTAAAAAGCATCCGGTGTACAGCATATATCTACTGCAGTGTTTACACTCTTCTGAGGCTTGCCAGAGAACAGCTGTTTCTTATTTTTTAAGTAGAGTGAGAAGGAGACAGATCTGGCAGGAAAACTTAAAGTGGAGAGGGCGTAGAATTTGCACTCCCTTCTTCATGCAAGGTGTTTGCCTCAAAGAACTTGAAACCAAACTTGAACAAGGTCCCCAAGGCAATATAGACACAAATGCCAAAGTGATTTCAACAGCTGAAGATCTGGCCAAGAAATTCTTACCTGGGGAAGAAAATTAAGAAGACATGAGCCTTACTACTGAACTTTTAAATGTTTTGAGTTATACGCTTATATATTTGGGGACCAAGGACACTTTATTTTTCACGAAGTAGTAACTCCACAAATTGGAGGACAACAAGAGATTGGGAGTCATTAAAGCAAAATTCATCAGTATGCTTATTTGATGATAGTACTTCCTGAAATAAGTCTGGTCTGAAACTACTCTTACCACCAATATCACAGATGGTGAGAGCACTTTCCAGAGTGTAGTTAGAGGTGGCCCTGATAACCGGTCTGAACTGTCATGTTGCACATTCCATGGTTTAAACAGTAATTTATTTTGCAATCTCTGCATCACTAATTCTGGAGTGTTTGTCTAGAATGTTTAATATTTGAAGAGGTCAATATTTAAAGAGATCTGTGACAGCAAATAAAACCTTCAGGCTGCTTGAAAGTTAATATGTCACACACTCTGATGGTGATATAGAACTAGAACTGTCACTAGGCATGCTGTCAGTGCCTCTATTAAGACAAGAAATTATGGTGCCATAGAGTTGGACCCGTGAGAGAGACTATTTAAAACTTCTGACGCAGTTTCTGAGTATCTTAGTAAAGTTCACCGGAGCTTAAAAAAATAACTCCATTTGTTGGCCCTATTCACGACATGCAGGGGAACAAAATAGTGCAAGTAGTACAAAACAGGGTATATAGGGTTTGCCAGCATGGAGAAATGAATGTCCCATCTACTCTGTCTCCTTCTCCAAGTCAGTGTGGGAAAAAATAGGCATGTATATTGGAGGACTGTAGATACACTACTGCTCTCAGTAATGCCTGTAGAAGTTGCCACGAGATCTTCCTGCAGTATCCCTGCTTTGAAGCAGTAGTCATGTTTGGCATTTTTAAAGTAATATTGGAATAATCAGAGCAGCAAATATACAGGTTATGCTGACTATAGGGGAATACGAATGCAGATGGCAATAAAAGCCGGTACTACAAGCGCAGAAGTGAGCACATATATATAATAGAATAAACAGAGAAGGAAAAAGTCAGTGGAATCCTTTTGCGTGCTGATGACTCAAGGCTAGCAGGTTTTGCCTTTGCTAACCATGCAGATTCTGGGCAGCTGCTCCTCCTAGCTCACTCCCTCTACCTGACAGGACTTTCTGCAGAAAAAGTCTGCAGCAGTGATGCTGTCAGCTACAGCCTTCCCTACCTTAGGATACATGTTCTCCTTCCACACACAGTTCTGAGTGAAAGGAAGACTACTGCCTTGAACAGTGGACAGATGAAAGATTGCTGAGTAAATTCCACAGTTACCAGAATTTCAAATATTTTTTTTCTCCTATTAAGTTTTTTAACTTTAACTATTAACTTTTAAAAACAAGTCAAGAGAGGACTTCTGATTTTATATCATACATCAAACACATGTATATAATAATTTCATCTGACTTCAGGTCACCTCACCCCTGCAAGCACAGAGAAAATTATCTCACTGAATAGGAAAAGCACTCCTTGAACCTAAAATTGCTGAAGTCAAAGTATCAGGTTAAGCACGATGGCACAGCGTCTTTTTTATGCAAACACCAAAGATCCTTAAAGTTTTACTTTTTCTAATTTCTTAGGAGCTGTGACCATTTGTTTGCAAATACTCCAAGCAGTTCTGATATTCTGGCGGAGGGGAAGGCTTTAAAAAAATCCTGCCTATTAACAAGAAAGCTCAGTGTTTCAAGCTAGAAGGATAGTTCACTAAACTTCCTAAAAATAAAAGCAGATAATGTCTTTCCTTTCTTGTCAATAACTTTTGTATAAAGGGAGGATGAAATATAGTTTGACACTTCTAAATACTACCTTTTAAAAATGGGGGGATCTGGTTTGGGCCCTAACCCGAACCTTGCAAGTTAGATCATCCGTAGTCTCCATAAGACACAAATGATTACTTGTAAGTTGAAAAGAGAAACAGAATGAAATTTATAAAATCTTCTGCATACTCAAGTCTGCACTGACACTCTCTCTCTCCCTCGCTCTCCCTCCAGACCTAGAAAGTCTCGGCAAGCTGCCAGAAGTTTCACACCCAGTGCTGAACTGGCATAAAGTCAAAGGTTGCTAGTGGCATTTGGATGCCAAAACATTAGTACAGCTCTACTAACTACTGGCCTTTTACACATCCTTTTGCAAAACTAGATATTGGCAATTTTTGTCCCTTCTATAAGCTTTCATTGCTCACCTCTCCAAGTATTATTTCTTTAGCACTAGCCTCAGTGGCTGGTTAAGAAAGCATCTCGCATACTAAATGTTTCTTCTGCAGTGGTAGCTGTTGATGAAGATCCCCTCTTCTGCAATGGGAAGCACATGCATCAAGTGTTGCATGTCCTGGATACATCTGTAATAACGGTTCAATACAGTTCAAGCCTGCTCTTAAGACCACATTTGCCTCTGGTAATTTGCCTCTGCATATTGTAACCACTGAGGCCCCCACCAGCAGGCTGCCTCAGTCCAAGCTCCACAGCTGTTCAGAGGGGGACAGCCTGCGCTTTCTTAGGGCCCCAGAATATGTCCAAGCTATCACTCAAAATTGAGCATGGTTAAGTCCGAGTGCAATATTGCCCTGCCAGTGATATCCCGAGCCTGACCCTTGTTAACATTGTATGAAGGCTCGCAGTGACTAGCTGCAACAATTTGGAAAGTTGCAGAGCTTCGCAATCTGGGATCTACTCTAGATACCCTGTTTTCTACCTCACAACGTATGTCTAGCCACAGAGGGTACCACACTGGTACAGCAGAGGGTTAGACCCATAACTGCAAGCACATTTTTGGAACATAGGCTTTTATCTGCTGCATACTCAATATGTAATTACTAAATCACAGACTTCACTTTAAGCATAGAAACATTCCCACTGAACTCAGTGGGACTGCTCATGTGATAAGAAACACCGTGGGATAAGTCACCTGAGGCTCTGAGCTCCCAAATCTGGTTAAAGTCTCTTGCTGTTCTAAAAATACATATGTGTATTGAAGCACCTGCCAAAACATTACGTGGTTTTCTTTGAGTGTCACATTTTTAAAAAAGCTCCCTGCCATAGCATCTCTTACCATCTTTCTCTCTACAGTCTCACCTTTTTCTTACCCTTTCCCCATATTCTCATCTTATGCTCTACTTTTTCTATTGACACCTTGTCCACATTTAATGTAATAGCACTTTAAACCAAAGCTCTGTTCTCTGGGATAAGCAAGAACTCTAATCATGAAAAACTTAGCATAACAGTATTGCTTGTGAATGTTCACATGGCTGACAGCAGCAACCAATATAACAGAGCAGATGCCTTCTTGCACCAAGGCAAAGATAACTAACGTATCAAGAAAATAACAGCAGCCTATAGGGAAACATTTAATCTCTGTTCTCCCGTGCAAATCTCGGCAGCACAGTAAAAGGAACACATACTACAATTAATGATTTACATATTTATAACCCAATCCTCTTGACCTTTGTTAGCCAAAACACCTGAGTAAACCAATCTGTATGCTCAAATTTCTTGTAACACCCGGGAATGTGACATATGCTTTAAAAAAATTGGGCAGGGAGATAATCATTTTGTTTTTTAAGGCAACAGAAAGGAGAAAAATAGAAATAATAAGACAGAATTTAACAATAAAATAGCAAATGGTAAATGGTACAACCAGAATATAAAAAGCTATTTTGCTTGCGCAGTTGCACACTTCAGTTTTACAATGATAAGAAGTTGTTTGTTCATTCTCAATCACGCAACCATCTCTTGTTTTCCTCATTTTGCTTCCCAGCAAAGAGCTGACTGGGTGAAAATGGTTGATCAGTAATTTTGAGGATTATAGCTAAATCACTGATTGCAAGTTAATGGTCATAAAAATTTCATATTACCTTTGCAGGAGTTCTTTGGACAGAATACAGTATTTTGACTATTTCCAGTTCTTAGAGTAGCAAGCACATCCTAAAGGACTGTTCAAAAAATATAAGTACACTTTTTGATGACTACCTCTTTTGGCTTTATCTATCCACTGAAATGAATGAAATCTGAAAGCCAGGGTTAATCTACTGGGGAACTCTTAGTACCCTTGAATAAGGACAGGATTTCTTTTCTGAGTATGTCTCACTGAAGCTCCTTCAGCCTGCAGCTATTGCTTGGTCTTGAATTAAGATAGTCAGTGATGCTTGTAAATTTTATAGTTGCATGTGGTATAATGATTATTTAGAAGCATATTCGTGTTGCAGTAGCAAGGGAAGGTCGTATGAACATGCCAAAAAGCAAAGTTAGGAGGAGGAAAAAAATACCTTTGCCTCTCAGGAACTAAAATCTCTACTAGAGCCAATGAAGAAATTTCAGCCTACTCTTAGCATACTAAAAGTAAACCAGGATCCATAAGCACTATGGATTCCTTTAGCCCTGCCTATAACCTCTAGAAGTTGCCATATCAAAGCTTTTAACTGAGTAAACCAATCTATGCTTCTGTATTTGAGTCAGTACGCCTGATTATGCACACCCTGCTGATAAAACCAAAGTGTATAATAAAGTGTTTAATCAGCATAAATGCATGCTTTGTGTGCTAGAGCACAGTGTTTGCTTGGAAACAAATTGGAGAATTTTAACAGGGAAAAATGACTGTTGACCCAACCACCAGCAATTTGGAAGGCTGTTTTTGTGTGGATGTGTTAGGTACAGAGGAAGTGCTGGAAGGTGATGCCCGTCTGACAATATTGCATTTGTATGATATGCAGAGGAGGTCTGAAAAATTAATTGCCAGAGAGGTTTTGGATGGATATGGAAGACTGACTGTTATTCTACCTTGAAAAGTCTAAGATATAAAACTCTTGACTTGGGAGCTTGTTCGATAATTACTGGGAGAAAAAAGGATATCCTCATGAGTTCCTAGGTAGGATGCAATCTTAATAAATCCTCCATAAAAACTTTATTTTCATTATGATAACTTGTTATTGAAGATAAATAACAATTAGTAAAAAAACACTGTAACCAGATTTTAAGTAACATAACAAAGATTATTCTTCCTCTTCATAAATCAATTTTTACTCTTCTCGGATGTGGAGTCACTATTTCTTTGGTTCTTCATGTTCAGGATCCACAGCATCTAAATTCCTGAAGTGAAACAAAATTGGAGCTTCTCTCCATGCAACAAAAAGTATAAATAAAATACAAAGAGGAAACCTAGTATTCTTCTTCACCTACAGATTACTTTAGGAAAAGTGAATAATGTAAATCTCATATCAGATACAGCTGATTCCATTGCATTTAACTTGGCTGATACACTTACTCCATTACGTGAATAGACCTCCATGATGAGGGAGTGGTATCAGGAGAATGGCATTAGAGAGCAAATAAAACTAGTAGTTCTTTGACTGATTGTAGTGCCTCAATACACATTTATAATTTAACTTTCTGTTAAAATCAGAAGAGAAGAAAGGAAAATAATCCTCTTTTATTTTATATATGTATTACTTACCTATTTCCATAAGTAGAAAGTAAGTGGTCTAATCTAAAACACTACAAAGGCATTTTCTTTGACCTTAATTGACTGGCAAAGGCACAGCTATAGTACATGTGACCCTTTGTTTGTTAAGCAGATAAAATCCAAGTTTCAGTTAAAGCTCTTAACTAACCTGAATTTCAGTGCTGTGCTCCAATCTGTCTCTGAAATGCTGTAAGTACTGCTTTGTTACTGCAGTGAATGCAGGAAGTCATTATTTCTCAGTTACCTGCTGCCTATTTTGGGAGAAAACGTGGCCTAAGGGTGTCAATGGGAATTTTGCCACTGACTTTGTTTACAGTCTGAATTTCACCCACAGCTTTCTGAATTATTGTTTCCTTTTCACCGAGTTTTCCAAAATATAGGATATTAGATAGCCTTCATATTCCATTTCAGCACTATCGCTTTTCCTGAATTGAGCATCTCTACTGATTTACCTGAATGAGCCTTAAAAAGGAGGTAAACAAAGCTTTTAAAGTTCTGAAAAAAAAACCCTTGTATGTCTTTGCTATGTATGGAACAGTAAGTGCAAAATATATGTCAAAAGGACAGAAGAGCATCATTTCAGGAAAGACAGCAACTAAAACTCAGAGGCCCTACACTTGATACATTGGAAGGGTAGCCAAATGATCTAGCCAAGCTATTGGGAAATTTCAGAAAGGTAAGTGTTAACCTTACATATTCAACTATATCTTCCTTTGAAATGCATCTCTTCAAAGGGGAAAAATTTAACAAGTTTGCTTAAGTGAGTGAGTCTAGGAACAAGAGAACTTACCTGTTTTTTTCATTAAAGCAAATACACACCCTGTTTTCTAGCTGAACTAATGATTTCTGTTGTCCAAAAAGATATTGGTTCTTTCTCTCTCTTTGTTTTTTGGGGGGTTGGGGATGGAGGGGAATATTTTCTTAACATTAAAAGTACACATAATAGTGTGTTTAGCATGAATTCAGAGAGATCTTCTTTAGGAACAGTAGCGTATAACATCACTGCTCACAACTGCTTAATTTTATAACAAACAAGCAATGCAGGACCCACCTTTGTCCAAACTCACAGTTTCTGATTACATCTATTTCCCAAGAGCCCTGTATCTTTTGTTACTATTTCCACTTTGCAAAGCAAGTACAAACCTGCTCCATTTTGCATTCCCTTTGCAGAGGTGTTAAATGACTTAGCAATTACAACCATACAATGTGTTCCATTATATAACTGCATATGTTTCCTATTTTAATCAGTGTGGCAAATAACTAATTGCATAAATACACAACTCAAAACATACCCATATGGAAAAAAATATATAGAACACCTTTATTTTCATGACTTCCCTACTCTCAGACTGACTTCATATTCAGGGATATAATTTTTGCCTGCAATGATACTCTGTCCACTTAATTGGTTCACTTTTTTTACTCTCTAAGAAATTTGCTGAGTTGTAAAAGTTCGTAAAATCCTGCTGTAGAAATAATTGAGGACAGAATTTGATGCTCCAAGCTGAGTGACCTGCAGGCAGGAGTACAGATGATCAGGCAGCTGCATTAGAGGTATGATATATTGATCCATGGTAAACTTTGGATACCTCTGAACTGAAGTATGTGATCCTTTTGGACGTGGAAGAACTGAACTCACAGTGAAATAATTAGTTATTTCTAGAGAGCAAAATTGAATGGTTTTTTTCCTACTTGTATTCCTTTATGTTCTTGGATAGATTAGTCAGAACTGAAGAGAGTTTCTTCTACTCTCTGCGTAACATTGATGAAATAGAAAAGCCTTGTTGAAGACAGCCATGCTAGATTTCTCTTCTGCTCAATTTATGGCTAATGTTCCAAACAGATGAAGACAAGGAGGATGAAAATCCTTTATTTGACACACACAGAAAGCTAGGAATAGCCAACAGCAAGTGATAATCTACAGAGAAGTTATGTATAGGTTTTAAAAAAGAAAAGGATGTATAGACAGGGAAAAAAAATCCAATTATTTTGTAAAGGTTCTCTCCCCCCTTTCTAAACTTCCTCTCATAAAAAGTATTACTCATAGCCTCAGTTTTATTTTTATCACTTGTCCATGCCCAAAGTTGCTATAGGAATGCAAACAGATGACACACTTACTATTCTAGGAAGAAAGGAGAGTATTTTTTTTCTCATGTTCTACAACTTTTTGCAACCTCTAGAATATTAAAAATGTACAGATGTAATACAGATGTAAAGAGCATATTGTGTATCAGTAAATGAAAGAAGCTGCCTACTCTCTTTATCACTAGAACTACCCACATCAGCGTCCAGACTTTCAGGTTGTGATAATGATGCTTTCTATCATTTTTGCAAATGCATCCCTACAATCTAAATAGCAAAGTCCTCACTAGTTTGTAACAACGACAACATAGAGACATAAGGCAAGAATAGGTACAGGGCTGAATTTCCTCTTGAGCTCTCTTCTTCCTCTTGCTGTGCCTCATGTGGCAGAACTTTTCTGTTGTTGAACAGAGATTACTGGAAATAAATTCTCCTGAAGCAGACAGGCTTTTGTTCAGTTTTGACACCAGGCTTCCAGCCCAGTCTTGAGCAATCTGCACTGAGCAAGCTCTGTGCTTCTGTGGTCTGCTTCTTTTTTAGAGACTTCTTGTGTGAGCTAGTTTGTAGAAAAGAAACCATTTTCTGAAAGAACATGTTCCCAGCTGAGAGTCTACATTATCAGTCTCGTACTAGCATAGTCTCTGAGACTTCCGTCAGATTAGGCTTTAGATTTAGACGCACAGTAGATCATTCTTAGGCTGGGCACATATATATGTATTTCTTGGTGTGCACTAGTTTTATAACAAGTCAGAGACACCGTTTTCTTGTACTGCTTTCCTACTCATCCTTACTCTCTTTTTACACAAATGGCTGAAAAAAATGGTATGCATATATAAACTTGCTGCAGAAGTCCTTTTCATCATATTTTGCCTTGTCTCTTTTCTTTCTCAAAAAGGAAGACATATGATTCTATGGCTTATCTTCTGTCACAACCATGATTTAATCATATGAAATCCAAGATTGTTCTGTGCTCTAAACTAGTCAGCATGTCACCCATCATTTTGTAGAGTCCAAATAATTTGGGGGGTTTCTCTGCTGCTTTTCCACTTCCCCTGTCCTTTTCACTTCCAGAAGACTGTGTCTTTGAGCACATCTACAAACCGAGATGCTTATTAGGATTAAGATTTCTGACATGCTCACATCCCTCTAATGTGTTTGTGAGACATTTGGTGTAACTATTGAAGCACATTCTTCTCCTATTTTCTTAGTGACAATAGTAGACAATCCCTCCTGTCTATTCCTTAGAAGTTGTCATCACCTAGCACCCAAGTTCTGAGTATTTTTAACTAGTCCTCACCTGCTACATATTTTTGTTGCATGCTTCAGTGAATCGTATGAATATTGTATATGTGTGACTTTTACTACAATATACACTTTATAGACCTTTCATTTCTTTTGCAGTTAAAAAGGGAAGAATGAGTACTACTAAGAGGTCTTGTGTTTCTTCCTCTACTTGTATGACATAAGTCCCAAAATGCAAATTCATGTGTTTGTATCCCATTCTACAGAATGGATAGGCATTTTACAGCTATGACCTCCTAGGTGGTGGCTTTTTTGTTCTTATTTTCAGTCCCACCTAAGCCGCTTGCTTTTCCTCTTAATCTTTTTCCTCATTATTATTCCACTCGAAGCTACACATTCTGTTCTCTCCTCTTCACACTGCTACATGTATTTTTCTCAGCTCTATTTAATGGCTAATCTTTGTCTAGATTTCATCTGTTATAATTTGCCACATGTACGAGGCTTGGACTCCTATTTGGTTTATTGCTTTTCCTGAAGTTTATATATTCTTAAAGAATACCTGAATGTACCAGCCAAATATCTTAAAAGCAACAAAGCATACAAAATAAATGAGGAAAGTCATAAAACAAAATGCCAGCTGATTCACAGCATAACTGATAATTTTGTTTCACAATATACTAAAAACTCTGTTGCTGTGTCTGAGATTAAATGTGGAAGCTCCCTTTTGGCTTAGAATACCTAGGACATTAATGCTTACATAAACCCTCTTTTAAATTCAATACCCACTGCTCTTTTACCCCAAATGAAGACAGATGTTTTTTGAATCAACAGACTACAGTTGGGTATCCAGATAGTATACCAGATGGGTATCCTTATCACATACATGAAATTCTGTGTTGCTTCCATCAGGAAATGTAACAGTAGCACATTTATTAGAGAGAGGGTCATGTTAAAGGCTTTGTTTGTTACTGCTCCCTATAAGCAATAACATGACAGAAAGTAACAGACCAACATCTTCATTCTTCAGCACTTAACTACAAGCTGAGTACAAATATCTATCAATGGCAAAGAAGTGTTTAGGTATGTAACAGAAAAGAAAAAAAGATATATAATTATTTTTGTATAAAGGTGTTATTGGTCTTTTAAAACCTGTTTATTACTTATGTAGCCACAATATTGCTTAAACAATTTAATCAAAACAATTTTTGTGGAGAGAATGACATCTTTTATTAGACTAACTATATATAGTTGAAAAGAGTGCTTCAGTGCAGCCAAGCTTACATTCTCTGTCTTCCTCTAAGTTTGATCAGTCCACCCCACTCATCTCTCCCCTTCACACAATCCGTTGAAGTCCAAACTCAGCTAGAGTGGGGGCTTGAACCTGCCTTTCTCACATCCTGAGCCTTCCAATCCTGAAGAAACTGAATTAGTGGGAACGGTCCCCACCACCTCATCCTAGCACTACATACTGTGAAAAGCGTACTTATCCCCTGGAGAGGCCTGAGAGTTGTCAATGTGATTCAGAGACAAATTGTTTTTTACGACCTAGAGCAAGCCACGTTTGTCCTGGATGTTCGTGCACTCTCTTTTCTACATTTCTTATTGAATAGCTTTTGCAGCTCTCTGCTCAGGATGCTGGTGTTTGTGAATCTCGCTCTTGGAGATTCCTATATGCTATACAGGGAGTCCTGGTACCTAAAGTGGCATCTGGATTTCACTAGTAACTGGAAGCCTGACCACTGTGTAGGTCGCAGGCATTAGGCACCGGCACTGTAGAATTCTTAGCCTATAGATGTAATTTCTGAGCTCTATGTCTACATTATGTATGACCAAGACTGTCAGTGTTTTTTAAGTTTGCAATATCCATTTATCACTCAATTAAAAGAGCCAATTTGAGGCTGAGGAAAGCTGAAGCACAGGATATACTTTCAGCAAAAAAATGAGCATTGGAAAGTTTTGTAAACAACAGCTCCCTCTTGTGTATTAAAGAAACAATAGAAAGCAGATAAAGAAAAGGCATCTTGTCTGCATATGTCTGAACATGTGAACATGCAAATTTAGCAGAATTTGGAAAGAAATTAGTGCATCGAACCCTGCAATTTGGTTAGCGGAGACAACACAAAACTGAGCTCCTGACAGTGGCTTGCTGAGCTCACAGCTTAGCTCTGCTCTGGGCATATCTGGACGTTTGTCGTAGCAGGGTGGAAGCATATTTATGAAATGTAAAAATGTTTTGCAACATTTCCAATCGTGTATTTCACTTATTTGTCTTAAAAGGAAAAGAACATGGAAAAATGCCATTTTTAAACAAAAATTCTAAGTCATTTGAATTTTTTACTTACAAATATAGTTTAAAAAAAGTTGAAAATCAAACCACTATGTTTTCATGAGTATAGACCCACATGTTCTTGTTGTTAACAAAAAAGACTTGTGATTCTGCAACAGTGCACATGGTATGTTTGAGCAGGTAACAAAGATCACAGTTTTTCCCATAATCTCTTTGTTTCTGATTCTTTAATGGCCTATTCCTTGCAATGACAGAGCTCTGTACCTCGTCCTCTGTGAGGCTGTATGTGTGGAAATACAGTAAATGATTAATTTTGTGTTTAGCTAAATTTGTTTTTTATCGAAAACATTTATTTAAATTTGGTTTCATTTCCTTGGGGTATTTGGGGGTTTTTGTTCAACTATTATGAGCACAGACAGTAGAGCACTGACTTTTTAGACATAAACTCATTTCTTGTGGACTGCAGATTTGAAAACATGGGAACAGAGGTTAAAAAATGCACTGAACCATAAAAGAAAGGATAAACTCAAGTGATTTTAAGGTCTGGTGATTTTTTCCTCCACAGCATGACTTAGCAGAATTCACATAGAGCTGAAACTGTGTGAATAGTAAATATATTTGACTACCCTTTGAGTTTTTTACAGTTGCCAAAGTTGTTCAGGACCAGCTCTTCAGGTATGAAGTACAGTGAAAGTGAAGATGACTTTGTCTTATCACCTGAACTGCTTATTTCAGTCATTTTTATCTAAAAAAACCTGACCAATGTACTGGCAAGTAAATAAGAATTGAAAGTAGTTGGATATCAGCTATATGTTGATGTCAAACTGGTCAAAGCCCAAAGTAAAGATTTTTAAAGCTGAAGTACTTAAAATGAAGCTATACCATGTTAGGTTGAGTCTGAGCAGAGCAGCAAGATATGGTACTTTTTAGTAAAACATACTAATGTATGTGGAATGTACTTTAAGTGAGAGTTAAGTGATGATGGTGAAGTGGATTTTTAACTGTAATACGCAACTAGATTTCTAGAAAGGTATGATGTTCATACAGACTACGGAATCTTATGAAAACATCTATCAAAATCCTCAGTAGGGAGGGTTGCATGTTGAAAGACTGTAAAGGTGAAAACAGTTTTTTCTCTTTTACTACTCTAACAAAAGGAAATGTTATTTCAGTGAAAAGACCTCATTTTTATCTGCCTGTAATTATACCCCTAAAAACAGTCTCTAATAATGGCAAAAGCTTGTCTCTGCTAACCACCTCAGGAGAAAAGATTTGAAATTTGCCTCAGCTACTACACAGAGAAGAAGAAATACACACACCTGATTCTCCTCTACTTTGCAGTTTTCTTCAGTCTTTTCGCTCCGGCTTCCATGTGTTCATGAACTGCTCGTACCACCATCATTCATTAGCATTCCTGGGGAAAGCACGTTTTAATTAATGCCCATGCAAGAAATGCTTGCTGTTTGACAGAATTTTTCACAGACAGAAAGTGACACTATACATTTAAAAATTGAAGCCAAACTAATCTAACAGCAAAATGAATAATTTTTTTTCTAGTCTTTGAGAACTATGTTCTAACTTTCCACACAAAGTGAAAAAAACCACACACTAACAAAATTATCTAGCTATGCACATATGCTTGATGTAGGTTGGAATTCAGAATTCCTCCTGCAAATATTCTGTCTTAGGAGAGAAAAAGAGAGAAAAACATTCTGTCAAGGAAGAACTATGCTGAATAACACATGAAACTCAGTCTCACCCTAATTAGGCAGACTGCTCAGTAGGAAACAAAAATTCATCATATGACTCTCTCTAAAAGATATTTATTCATCTTCTAATTGACATTCTAATACTCTTTGCACAGTAAGTTGAATCATGATAGTGATAGGTAAAATTTTATTATTTTGGAAACAGAATGGTTACATAGAGATAGAACAATGGATATCAGGAAGGATTTGATAACAGTAACAGTAGCATCAGTAATCTGGAGAGTGTTCTTTCTGAATAATTTGTGTTATTCCTTGTAAGTCTTATCAGTGATTAACTGGCTAACTCAAGGAAAATGGTAATGAAATCAGCAAGTATAAAGGCATATGTAAAGGGGGAAAGGTCAGATCCTTGGTATTGCAGATGAATATATTGATCTGTCTATCATCTAGTGATTTGGAGATGTGATGGGAGCATTTAGGAGACTGACAAACCAAGCCAGTCTCAGACTTTAAAACAACACTTTACTGGACTGATGTTCATAAAAAATACACACTGCTAATGGTTCGTTCTTAATCACTATCATTCATTATCACCACATACACAAAACAATTAGTCCTTAAAAAACTTATCCTAAATAAACTGTGAGCATACACTACAGTGGAGCTGATGCCATATATTTAGCACTGATGGCTACGGTCCTTGGTGGTCCTTAGTCACCAGAGTCAAGGTGATCAGGCTTGAGAGCTCGTTGTGAGGGAAGCCAGAACCAAAGTAGGTTATCTTCTTTCTTCCCCATCCTTCTTCACTCACAGTTGACGAGTTATGCTCCTTTGTGCCCTCCCCAGAAGAAAGGAAATGATCTCTTCTGCTCTTGACAACTTATTTTGGGGATCAAAATATGTTCTGGTTTTGCTTATTCTGCAGGATTATTCTGGCTCCACAAAATATTCTTCTTGCCTGCTCCTTACTCTGCAGGATTATTTTCCTTTTATCATGCATCTTTTCCACCTGCTTGGTGTTGGGTTCTGTGATGACAAGCATCCAAGCATCATTTCTTAGATGAGCTTGATTTTGCCTCTATTTAGCAAGGCTTTAAGGAAATGGCCTGAAAGGGCAATGTGGGCAACTACGAGCTGGTCACCTTCACTTCAGCGGCTCAGAAAAATCATGGAGCCAGGTTTCCTGAAACATGTATCTGGCCATACGAAGGAGAAGAAGGTGACTGGGAACAGTCAGCATGGGCATACAGGTTTTAGCAAACTTGTAGTCATCGATTTAAGCTCCACTCCCTTTCAGGTTCATTCCCTCACTTGGGAGATCGGAAATCAGTTTTCCTGTTTCCCAACTCTGCCTGATTTACACCAGGAACTGAAAATGAGTATACTGATGGGGGTCTTCTTTGATTTCTTCTTCTGAAGCTGTTTTACTTTGTAAAAATAACTGAATATTTACTGGAGCAGAACTTAAAGCTGATATTCCTGCAGCCAGTGTGAGTGTTTTAGGCAGGAGAATTTAATTCTGTTCTTGCATCTTGTCTGTCTGGAGCAAAGAATGTTTAATGACATATATATATAGTGGAACAACTCCAACTCTGTGTATCCAATAGCTGGGAGACAGAGTATTTAAGACATTTTGCACTTGCATTTGGAGAGTCCACTGCCTTAGCTCTCAATCATGCCTCATGGGAATTTGAAAACAAACCTCCTATTTTCCAGGAAAATAGTTTAAGCCCTTGGTAAGTGTGCTGACATAGAGCCAGAAGTCTCCATGTGGCGGGTGGACCGGACTGTGCCCTGCAGGACAGCTATGACAGAGAGGGAAACTCTCCGGAGACTTGTGTGAGCGTTCGGCCAAGCCGCCACGACTTCGCCGTGCGGCCCGAGCAGCTTGGCAGCGCGCGGCGGCGGCTGTGTCCTTGTGCCGGGCAGAGCCAAGCCGCCTTCTTTTTCTCTCTGATACAACGTGACTGAACGTTATGATATTTAAACCTTCCCAATCTGGGAGTCGCAGCGGGGAAAGACCTAAACAAAGCAGGTTATGCGGGGCAGCACGTAAACCCGGAGGGGTCCGCCCGCCGCCCGCGGGGATAAAGCGGCAGTTTCACACCTCCCCCCGGCACGCACCGGCTCGCCGGGCCGCCGCGCTCCCTAGCAACCGTTGCCAGGCAGCGAACACGCGCGGCGCGCGGGCGGGGCGGGGCGAGGCGGGGCGGGCAGCACGGCGCCAACCCGGCCCCCCGGGCCGCGGGGCCCCGCCCCTTCCACGCGGAACACCACGTCTACAAAATCATGGGAGCTCACCCGGAAGCGCTTCCGGGCGGGCGGCGCGCGGCGCTCTGGGCGCTTCCGGGTGCGCGGCGCGCTCCCCCCTCTCCGTCCCTCCGCCACGCCGCCGCCGGCCGGTGCCGCCTCCGCCGCCCTCCGCGCGAACCGGGCGCCGCCGGGTCCCGACGCGGGGCCGCCCTTCCCCGGCTCGGCCTCCGCCGCCGCTCGGCCCAGCCGCCCGCCCGCGCCAGAGATGCCGCTGCGGGGCCGCGGCGCCGCGGCGCCCTGGGGGCGGCTGGCGCTGCCGCTGCTGCTGGCGGCCTGCGCCGCCCGCGCCTCCGAGATCACCTTCGAGCTGCCCGACAACGCCAAGCAGTGCTTCTACGAGGAGATCGCCCAGGGCACCAAGTGCACCCTCGAGTTCCAGGTACCGCGGCCCGCCGGGCCCCGCCGCCGCCTCCGGGCGTCGCCTCCGGGCGCCTCGCCGCAGCGGGGCCCTCTCCGCCCCGGTGGCGCCGCTTGTGGCGGCGGGGGGCGCTCCCGGCTCCGCGGAGCTCTTCGGCTCGTCTCCCCCCGCCGCGCTGAGGGGTTAGCGGCGGCTGAGGGTGCTGCTTGGTGTCCCGCTCATCTGAGGAGGCCGTACAGACTGCCGAGTATTTCGGGAAGGGCACGCGCTTAATCCGGAACTAAGCAGGGTGTGCAAAGGTAGCCGCAGAAACTGGTGTTACTTTGCCTCGGCCACGGTGACTGACGCAGTGTCCCGTCTGCAGAATAAGGAGAATACTTAAAGTGCCCCGGCCAAATAGGTGCAGTGGGAGTGATTTTGTTGTGGCTTGTGAAGCGTTTGTGTGATGAGCACCATGCAACATAAGGAGCTAACGCTTCTCAACTCAGAGCGGGGTTTGAGTGGGGCCACGCAGCAAGCAGTGAGAAGGTGATTGAATGGGTAGTTAATTACTAGCTAAGTGTCCCAGACTTGGGACAGGAGTCAGTTCCTGTGGGAGCTCCTTGGAATAGGTGTCTCGCAGATACTAAAATAGGCAAGGAGTTAAAATATACTTGAAAGCTATGGCTAATGTGTGTGTTAAGTGAGGTTGCCTAGCTTTTCTTGATTCTCCCAGTCTCTAATGTGTTGAAGCTGCTGCCATAGTGATAGTGGTGTGCAGCTTTCTGATGTTTAAAAAGCAAATAATAGCCCAGGTGGTTTGGTTGCCTCTGGAGTTTATCAGTGGGGTTGGAGGCTTCAAGTCTGTTGCTACAGTTGGTGAAGTCCTTGACAGCAAGTGGTGCAGTTGCAGCACTAAAGAGAAGTCATTCTTGTCAATGGAAATCACGCTGATCTTTGAGGGCTCTTGAGAGGCTGTGTGCTTTAATGGACTGACTTTTCTCTTTCAAGTCCCATATTTCTTTCTTTACTAGCTCCTGTCCCACCTTTAGTGTTTTCAGGAATAATTTCATTCCCACCAATATCAGCCCTTGTGCTCTGTTGTACATGTTTTGGTTCTTTGTTAGAACTTTTTTCTACTCTCCTGTTTCTCAGATCCCAGGTTTCTTGTCCTTGCCTGTTCCTTCTTGGTTTTTCTTAAAGTCTCTTCTGTGCAGTACTTTTCCCACCTGTTTTGAACTGGATGTCATTGGAGATTGCAGGACAGAAGCCTGCTATTCTCACTTTCATTGGTGGTTTTAACTCAAAAGAGCAGGACTATTGTTTTAAAAAAAGTCTATTTTGTTCTACTACTGGTAGACTGAAGGGCAGTGTCCTTAGGTGCTATGTCAGAAAGAAGAGCAGAGTGGAGGCTCAAGCAAGCTCAGTGGGAAGGAATACTAGGAGAACTTTTAAGCAAGTCTTTCTCATGCGTATGTAAACTGACCCTTTCAGGGTCTGTGCCATATGTGAATAAATTTTATATAAGTGGTCAAGAGCCCATCCCTGTCAAATTTGAGGTTAAACATCAAAGATGAGCCATTATTTAGTTATAGAAAAATTTATGCCTTTGTTCTTGCTTGCAACCAGATAATCATTTCTGTATGAAATACACAAGAGAAAAACCCAACTAGGTGCAGACATCCAGGGTAGGAAACCCAAATATGATTGATTAAAGTCTAAAAGGCTGAAGTGGTAGGAGTATGAAAGCAGAGCCTTGTAATGGGTTGTTCAGAGGAGCTGTAATAAGCAGTGTTTCTACCTGATGATAATGCATTGGAGAAGCAGTTAAACTCATTTGCCCTTTCTATCTTATCACATTTCTGGGGAAAAAAAATGAAGATATCACTTGTGACCTGGACACTTAGAACTTGATACCTAGATAGATACTTTAAACTATATTATGTCAAGTGCTTATCTAAAGGGCAGTTTTTGGTTCTCTGCAGCTCTGAATAAAATTTTATAGGATTATATATTCAAATAGATACTCAGATATTTCAAATGGAGGTAAAACTTCTCTAGTTTAGCAGACTTCTCTACATGCATAAAGGGCCATGCCTGTGGATGCATGTCTCTTCCTCCTTCAGGACACTTTATCTTAAAGGCAAGAAATCGGGAGCAAGGATTAAACTTAAAACTACTAGCCTGAGAGTCATCAGAATAGCAAATTGTGAACTGCCAATGGGTCTTGCCTTGGAGCTAGGAGTACTGGTCTGATTTTGTAGAACAATGTGCTATAAACCAACACTACTCAAAGCCTGAAAATAGGTGAAACAATCTCAAATCACTTGTAGGTGTTATCTGAATGTACTGGTGTTGGAAAGAAGTAGTCATTAATTGTACATGAGTGAGGCAGCAGACCCTCTAGAATGACACTGTTGACATACGCATATGAAAACGAGCCAGGTTGTAATACCTGTTCTACTGGGCGTAAGCCATTCCTGCAGCATAAAGCAGCTTGACCTAATAGGCTAGTTATGCAACGCCCATTGGGCTGTGCAGATGGGATTTGTTTCATTGCATTTTAGTGATCTCAGTTTGCTGAATCAATTCCATGGATGGGCTTGTGGGTATAGTGAATGGTTGATTCATTACAGTTATGTCTTTGCCTTGTCAAGTTTCGTCTACTGTAGCCACTGGTGTAGTACCAGTATCTAAACCAAAGTAACTAAAATCTTTCTTGTAAACTGTTTAAAAAAGTAGCTGACATTACATGTCCTGAATTTAAAAAAAAAATAAAATAAAATCTGAACTATGCGTCTTCTGTAAGAGAATGATTTTTGCAAACTTGCATTGGAAGGATTTAAAATTAATACATTATATTTTAAAACATTTTTCAGATCAAGATATCTTGAAGTACCACTTGACAAATCATACTTCTGAGATTAAATGTGTAAATGTCTGTTCTGTTAAAAAGACAATTTCTTGGGGTTTTTTTTTTTTCAGGTGATCACTGGAGGTCATTATGATGTTGACTGTCGGTTGGAAGATCCTGATGGCATTGTATTGTACAAAGAGATGAAGAAGCAATATGATAGTTTCACGTTTACAGCATCCAGAAACGGAACATACAAATTCTGCTTCAGCAATGAATTCTCTACTTTCACACACAAAACTGTGTACTTCGATTTCCAAGTTGGAGAAGATCCTCCACTGTTTCCTAGTGAAAACAGAGTAACTGCGCTTACCCAGGTAGAATGCTATTGTGTTTGACTGCAACTGTTAGGTGGAGTGAATATTTTTCCAATTCAGCTGCACTAGATATCTATATCACTTCTGAAAATTAATGGGTTGGAGCTTCTTTAAAATAACCTGAGTTACTAAAAATGAATGTTGTCCTAAAGGTAGGATTTATAGAACGCATTGCTGAGAAGGAATTGCCAAGTGTTTAAGAGAAAACAAGGATTAGTAACTTAGTCTAGGCCAGTATATCCTTTTTTTAAGGGAACTACCTTTTCATGCTATGGTTCTGTGTCTGTGGAAGTGTGGATTTTACAAAGTGTAAGCTATTAATGGATCAGGCTTTTCAAATTTCTGAACTTTGGAGAAAATTGGAAGAAAATTCTATCAAAGTAAAACCTAAATGAACAAAATCAGTCATACTTAGCTGGTTTCTAGCTTACTGTCTTTTATAAGACACCAAGTGTCCAAGCATTATTCTTAGTCCAGACTTACTCTCCTAATGTTCTCCTCTTTCTTCAGGATTTTACAGTTTTGCCCTACTTCTGGCTAAACTAAATCCATCAAAACTTCCATTGGAACACTTGTTCCATGAGTTCTTATTAATGTTTTTTACTTTATAACTTTCACCAAACCTCATTTTAAAGAACCATTTAAAAATGCTGGGCATGGCCACTATTTTACTAGTTTGGACTCGAAGGTAAAAATGCTGCTTCCTAAATATCCATCAACTTTTGCTCACTTGAATTTACGCCATATAAGTCTGCAGTAGCTAAGATTTGTAATAAGTATGTGATCTGCTGTGAATTCAATTACAGATCTTACCTCTTTGTTCCTGTCACTTTTCTTCCATGCTTTTTGTCTTTTGGTTCCCAATTCCTTAGCTCCCCATCTTATTGTCCTTTCTTTAGTCTTCATTCTGTGTTTTGTTGTATGGTGTTTTTGTTTTTTTTTATGTTTTGGGGGGGGGGGGGGGGGAAGAGATGTCTTTTTTTGGTTGGTTGGTGGGTTTTTTGCTACCCTGACCCTGGTAGAGGGAGTTCTGAGAACACAGGTGCAGTTTCTATATCTAGCATGTTTGCAGCCCTTCCTGGGCTATGGGAAAAGATACAAGAAAAATCAAGTTTATCAGTGGGTTGTTTCATACACAGCACACACAAGCCCTTTGGGGAAGAGGTAGTATAATGTATCTTTTCTAAGCAGGTGCTCACTGCACTTTTCTCTAGGCTTGTAGTGTGGCCAAATTTGAGGCAGACTTTCACAGGGACTGTAAAAGGTAAATCCCTGAAACCAGACTGACTTCATCTTTAAGATTCCTGTTGCAGAGTAGGATGGCTCTAATTTATTGATGAGATCGGTGGCAGAACTTAATGCATGAAATCTCTTCCTGAATTTTGTTCGGAAGGATGTCTTAGACTTGTTCAAACACCTTCCTTGAAAGCCATCAACTTGAAAAGCAGATCTGGCACAGATATAAGTGACTGAGACACCTTATTAGAGTGCCAGACATTGGCTTTTCAGGAAATACTGCTTTTAAGACATAACTAACTGTAACTGGTTAAAACTTCAGTATTTTGAAGATAGTCATTAATTTCGTATTCTAATCACAGGCAGTGATGGGTACTGACTTAGAGGATAAACTAAAAATGGAAGAAGTTTGTGAAAAATGATCTAGGGCTTGGAAAGCCAGGAGTATGTAGAGATTGAAAAGGTTAAGACTCTTTCAGTTTAGAAAATGAAATATGATTCTTATGAGAGATGACAAAAGGGGTTGGACAATTTTTTCTTAAGCATTTATTGTATGAATGTGGCAGGGAACATCCAGGAACACTAAAAGATGTCAGAATTGTCCTTTCTCTAATCACTTTTTACGTAATATGTGACTAACAGAGTTTCGTGCCAAAGGAACATGTTGATGTCCATAGACTAGACTTCAGGATTTTGTAAAACTTGAGTTTAAGTGAGAATTATGTGTGAAGATCATTGTACTTTATACATTACATGCTTGTGTATTTCACTATGCATATCTTAATGATAAATTACTTAGTAGCTACCCAAATCTGGAAAGAGATTTAATTCTACATATACTAGCCAAACAAGCTGTAACAAATGGGGGATCACTGATATATTTCAATACAGTTTGTTCCCTTTTGAATGCAAACATATGTGAATTTAAATTTCATTGTGGTTCTTAGTGCATCACTTTTTATTGGAGCTGCAGTTTTACAAGCTTCTGTGCTTAAGTCATCATTCGTGTGTGGAATTTGATTAATAAAGTTAAAATTTTTAATATTTCAGTCTGACAGCAGACTGAGCTAATCTTTAGTCTGTAAAGTTACGTGAATCCTAGTTTTCAATATCAAGCCACAAAACTTGACAGATGAAGTGTTAGAAGGATTCTTTATTCAGAGCTGTGTATTTGTTTACTTCTCTAGATGGAGTCTGCCTGTGTTTCAATTCATGAAGCTTTGAAGTCAGTCATCGATTATCAGACTCATTTCCGGTTGAGAGAAGCACAAGGCCGCAGCAGAGCAGAGGATTTAAACACAAGAGTAGCCTATTGGTCAATAGGAGAAGCAATCATTCTTCTTGTAGTTAGTATTGGGCAGGTATTTCTCCTCAAAAGCTTCTTCTCAGATAAAAGAACCACCACAACCCGTGTTGGATCATAACTGGCAGTGATAATGCTTCAGGTCATTGTGTGCTATTCATCTGTAAAATTACTGTTCTCCAATTAATTGTAGGTACAGAGGAACTAAATATGTGCAACATTTAAATGTGTCTACCCCTCCTCATCCATTAAAATCACAAAACATGACCCCTAAAATATAGAAGGAACTCCCAATTTGAAGTATAAAGAAAACATTAAGTTAGTGTTTTCTGATGCTTGTATTAAATATCTGGGAGTGACCAGCCTTTCTTTATTTCTACTGATTTTAATCCAAACTGAGTTTGACTTTACCAGTAAGATTACCTGTGTGCGGTATAATGCTTTAAAAGAACCCAATAATCTAGTGTCTGATATGAAAGACAATACATATGAAAAACTGATTCAATTTTAATTTTCAGGCTGAATGTATTGGATTATAAACAAGCAAATGTGATGAACTGTAGTTGCAGAATGTTTTATTGCACTGTTTTGATTTGCTGTAACAAAAAAAAAATCCAATGGTATTCTTTGCTTATTTGTAAAACTATTGCAAGCTTGACACTACATCATGGTGCAAATTCTCCACCAACCTGGTAAGTCTCCACCTTCAAAACTTGCTAAATTTTATAAGTGAGTGCATTTGCTTAAACACACATTCTTCTACATTAAAATATATTGTATTTCCTCTTTTACAATGTTTGTTTTACTGAACAAATTGTAAACTGAGACTACTCAGGAAATCCACTTTCTGTATTCAAAAATCCAAATCTCCAAGTTTATTTTAAAAAATGCAATAAAATAGGGACTCTTGTAACTTTGTCACTGAAGCTGTACAGTCTCTGTACTCGTTTAAGCTGCTGCTGCTTTTCAGATTTAAGACCAGAGGTAACTTGATTTGTTAAGCAACACAGCACCAGCACTGGACAAAGTTATATTGCATCTGTTAGGCACATACAAAGCTTTTTACTAAATTGTTTTCCTGTTAAGAGGCCAATTTGATATTGATACTGCATTGCACAAGTGCTGTACATTTTATTACCCTGTGTGTGGTGCACTGATACATTATGGCCTTGTGCATCTAATTGCCACTCTTTTTTGCTAGTGGTCAGGAAATGTTTTAAATATTTCAGGGTATCTTTTTGGTAGATTTGTAGTTACGTTGTTTCCACTGCTCATGTCTTCAGTAGCTTATGTATTGTAAAGTCTTGTTTTATTTGGATGTGGAAGGTAGTAAATGTATGTACATACAAGTAGCTTGAATTGAGCTAGTCAGAATAAGGCTAAACTCCTTCAGATGGCTCTGCAGGAGTAAATGGACTCTGACCAATTCTTAAGTGCACACAAACTTAACTAAGGCGAAAAACATTTTTTGTGTTACTGACCTTTATTTAAAAGATGCTACTTAAACTAGCTTTCAGCAAGCAGAGAAAGAATGCTAAATCCTCTTTAATTGTCTGTAATATTTCCAGCAAAAAATTAAGTATACATACACTTAGGCATTCGGAATAATTGATCTAAGATGACCTGACTTTAATGTGTTGTGATAGTTTAAAAAAATAAAAATAAACACAAGTATTCCTTGTCTCTGAACTGATCAACTGCTCTTTCAGAAACTGAAGAAAAAATTTAAACACTTCAAAAAAAAAAAAAAAAAGGTTAAAAGGTCACTGGGGTATTAAAAAGCTTAGTGTATATTGAATTCAGGTTATGTATAGTATCCTTCTATCTTGTACTGAATTTTAAATATTGCAGTCCCATTTTTGGGATGCAAGCTTCCCGGAAAGTTAGACACTCAAAAATTGGAATGAGTTAGTGCTTTCTTATGACACAAATCTGTGCCTGCACACAATATTCTGTATTGTACCTATATGCTTTGTTCTTGTGCGTTTCAGCAACTGATCTAGAGGATTTTTTGTGCTTTATTACACACAAAAATGAAGCAAATAGGACAGTTTGGGTGCAAGTATGGGATGAAAACATGATTTAATTTTGATAGTGTCAACTATAATCTTTTGAAGTTTGAATATCACTTGTGAGTAGCTCTAATCACAACAAAAATATTGTTTTAAAGGTGTGAAACATGATTTTTTTTTTAACTAAATCAGTTGTTCTGTGTGCTGTCAAAAATTGGTAAACAGTGGGGTAAACCAAATACTGGTTGGCCATCACATACATGTCTCTATTTTTTCCTAATGTTTGAATGTGTGAAGTGGGACTGTTTAACTCAATATTACTCCCACTGCAGAGATTTAGTGGACTTGACTTTTGCATTGAAGTTAGGTGTCTGAACCAATCCTCTGGTATCTTGCTGCATAATATGCAGCAATAGATTAAAAATGCCTTTATTTTTGTGTTATTAAAAACATGGCACAAATACACATGTTTAAACATAGCTGTATATATTTTTTAAAGTAAGTTACTGAATAGGATATAATAAACACATGCTAACACTTCAGCAGTGGATGAAGAAATGCTTTGTGATTTTTTTGGTGAAAGCCACATCTTTTTATATATGAAAAGAATAGTTTCCTTTAATGGTATGATGCACAACTAAATCACCCTGCATTAAATGGGATACAGCTGTGTTTTTAAATTGCAAAAGGCCCTGGGTTTCAGCTATTCCTTGGATGTTTTATGTTTACAGAACTTTTCATGTCCTGAAATGTCAGTTCTTGTTTTAGTTTGCAAAAAAAAAAAAAAAAAAAAGTTTAGTTTGGATAAGACAAAAAGCAGACCCTGTGAATATTGTATGGGAAAATAAAAATTAATATATGAATGTGGTCTGATTTGTTTTGTTTACATTTGGTGGGGAAGCATTATTCTTCCAAAAAGCTTTGAATAACAGTTTGAGAAGTTGACATGTATTTTAACACATTACTTGCAAAAGTATAAATCTGTATGACACTTGATCATTATTTCTATCACTGTATGTTGAGGAGTGCACCAGTTCATTGCTGTTCCCAATTAGCTGTGCTTTCCGGTCACTGGAAAAACTCAAGTTTGAGCAAGATACTGTGGTTACTGGCTCTTTGCAGTACATGCAATAATATTTATAAATCTGCTCCTGTTGGAGTGAAATTCAAAGTATTTGACCTCCGATGCCAGGAATGATGTGGAATCTGCTGCATCTGTTGACATTGATTCTGTAGATATAGGGTTAATACAGGATGAACCAGAAAGATTTATGTAAATAATGATGTCTAATGATGGGATATAAACTTTAAATAATTCTTGTGGTAGCCTAATTTGTGATAGGAGGTATTTTATGTTATGTAGCTTATTGTTGAATGCTGGCGCATATCACTTTGACAAATTTAAGTTTTAGAAATCTGATTTAGATAGCTATCATTGATATGTGGGCACTTTCCAAAAATTGCTTTTTCCTCCTGTGTAGTTTTTTTTTGCTCTCCTCTGCTGGTAGTTCTGCATTCACAGTCTTTTAAGAATATTTACATCAAGTGGATTCAAGAAAGTTTTTGTCTAGAAATGTGGGTAAACTCTACTATTTCTGTGGAGTGTTAGAATTACGGTTTTTATAAGTGCCTGGCACTCAGGATTTCAAGGCAGTGTAAGACAGGCAGTGGTGGTCTGGAGCACATTTCCACTGAAAACTGATTATCTTACCAAAGCAAAAAGAATTGCTAAAAAAAACTTTGTAAAAATAAAAAGATGACTCAGTGGATCAGCTGACTTGTCACATGATGGTGAGTGCTTTACGGAGGAGGAAGTGGGAGCATGTGCTCTGGACCCTGCTGCCCCTCTCAGACAAGAGCTCCCTGCACGGACTTGCTGCAGTGGGGTCACAGCTGCCTGCCTGCCTCCCTCCTGGCTTAGTTGGGCACCAGTTACTGAAGGAGAGTTTTTAAGCCTGACCCTTCAGTTCAGCAGGGAGTTACGGTGTAAGACTGTGGAAAGCTGGTGTACAAGGCCAGGCTCCTGTTTTAAAAAAAAAAAAAAAAAAAAAAAAGCTGCTGTACTTGCTACGTGGCTAGAGTAGGTTCCTCGTGTGAAAGGGATGCTGTTTCCCCAGCAAGCAGCACGGGTTTTGCAGCTCGCGTTCTACACCTCTGAAGCAAAGCAAGCTTAGTGTATGTTATCAAGGAAATGCTTTACGAAACGCGAGTTTTTAGTCCTTGTTCCAAACCACTAAAAGGAGCGGGGGTTGCACGGATAGCCTGATGCCATCGTGCACGACTGGAAGGTAGTGTGTTTTTTGTATCACTACTGCCCTATTGGCTTTGTGGTGGTGAAGTGGAAAAAGAAATCTGTCTGTTTATGTAAATTTCAGATCTGATGGATGAAAATGAACTTATAAATTGATTATTTAGGACTGTGTGTTAATGTTGTCTTGACCTCTTACAAATGCTTTTTCTAGCAAGTTGTGCTGCTCTAAGGTTCCTCAAGTAAGTGGAATGAGTTAACCTGAATGTGCCTGGGAAGGTAAGTGGCCTGAGATTTTTAAATTGTGTTGTTTTTCAAAGGCTGTTCCAGTTTTTCGTGCTTATTGACTGTTGTGAACTTTTAACTTTTGCTATGCTAAATTCAGCTGATGTTAGACTTCCTGGTCTGGATTTTCTGAGCAGCGTGGTGCTCGCTTTTGATAGCGCATGGCGTCACACCATGTACTCTCTTCAGTTGTTTCCCCCCACAGTGACTCTGGTAATGCCTTTTTGGCAACCAGTGGACACCTAAAACAGCTTTTCCTCAAAGATATTACGGCTTTTTTGGTCTTTTTTTCTGGTGGTGGTTTTCATTGGTTTCCGTTCCTAAAAACGAGCACACAGCCCAGAGGCCTCCACGCTGTGCGGGGCCCCGCGCTGAGCGGGGTTTCCGCCTGCAAGTGTGGAGCGGGCGGCGCTTGCGGCACCTGCCTCATTTCCTTGTAATTCCCATGCTCAGTCGTTCTGCCTGTGCTAATCCCGGTAGAAAGTGCGGATTTACCGCTGGTGAATGCCTTGCAAAATGGATCTCTGTCTCCTGTAAACCCTGCCATTAAGAGCTTCAGCAATACAAATGGGAGCACACCAAACTACCCCACTTTAAACACTGATTTCCATCTGGGAGGTGGATTGAGAGGGATGACTAAGATCCCCTTTGGGGGCCTCATGATTCAGAGGGTGTAAATAACTTGTGTCCTCTTAATACATGCTTGTATTCTCTTAATACATAAATATGAATATACATTATAAAAATGTTTTATATATGCATATTCTATAAATACATATATAGAGGCAGCTGTGATGGGAGGCCTTGTAAACACTGTGTTGCAGTCATTGCTTCCATGAGGATCTGCAAAAGGTATGAGGGCTGCTGGCTGAGACACAGGTGTGAGAAGGTATGTCACTTAAGGATGTTATACAGCTTGCATGTTCATCCTTATTCTTGTTACTTAAGCCACAGAAGAAGGGATACGCTAATGAGAATTTTAGTTGTTAAATATTTTTCTTGAGGTCTTGGGCTATTTTTCCGCGTTTTATTTCTTCTATTTCATGCCTGAATGATTATGGTCTGTCTGCAGTGTACTGAAAGAATACCCTATTAAATGCCTGATGTTAGAGTCCTTAGTGATTGCGCTGGTTTTGAGTTTTCCTCTTAAACGTTAACAATAATGATCTAAAGTTGAAAATGGAAGCCAAACTTCTTAATTCTGAAAATATAAAAGTAATTACATTTAAAGCAATTGTGACATTTACCACTGCCTAGTTTTGGAAACTATCTGAGCAACAAAAAAGTACGTCTTCCTAATACTTTACTAAATTAAACAATTGATGGGAAAACTGGGGGAGAGAAGGGTGTTTTCATTTTGAGATGACATGGAGAGTTTTTATAATAAAATATATTTTTGCTTTTGAATACCTTCTCTGAACAAAATAAACTTTATACCAGCTCAGACTTGCCAGTTTTCTTGAGGTTTGGTTTTATGGTAACAGAAATAACTGTAATGCCAAAATCCTTTGCTTGGACTTCCCCCTACCCTGTGTGTCTCTTCCCAAGACGTTTGGACAAATCCCCTCTCTGCTGGAGTTTATTCCTACATTTATGCTCTGGTTGCTTAACAGGATTAGCGTGTGCCAGTTCGTAACTCCTGCTAACAGGGCACGTCTGCAGGGATAACCCTGCAGGGTTGTGGATGTTGCTACTGCATTGCTGCAGAATGCAAAGAATGGCAGTTGCTTCATATCGCAGAGCCCATGCTGTTTCCCTTCCCTTCCCAGATTTTGGTATCTGGCAGTTAGAGGACAGGTAGCAAAATGTGTTGTGTGCAAGTGCAATTGGTGCTGTAGAACTAGCACAGCAGAATCTGGTTTTAATGGTGTGGCAACTTCAGTCAGGTAAATTGGGTTTTTGTGTATCAGAAAAGGTGACAGTTGTGAGGGTCGTACAGTACTAACGCACTTGGTAAGCACAGACCTCAAAAATGAAGCAAAAAGTTCATGATACTATTAAGGACAATGTTTTTTTTCCTTTTTTTGTTTTTTCTTTCTAAACAAACAAAACCTGAACAGGACCAGCCTTGAAGCTTTTTTTCTGAAAAAATCATGTTAAGGAGAAAGATGGCTTGCACATCTTTGAGTAGGAAAAACTACAGCTCTAAGGGAAGAGCAAGCTTGCCTGATCAAAAAAACCCTAATGAATTTCAGAGATTAAAAATAGTATAAAATGCAGAAGTCTTGTCTGAACATTGCAAATAGAGGATGCTATCTCTGTGTGTAATATTCTTTTATGGGCAATGTGTTACGAGGCCAGAAAGCTGTGGAGCTCCCTGTAGGAGCGCTAGAAGGTGAGGGGGCAATATGAGAGAATGGGGAGTCCTCTTGGAGGAAAAATGTTTGTGGTTGAATATGATGTAGTCATTCAAGGCCATGTTCCATGTGAAACAAATGGGTTTTAACTGTTATTAAAATAATTACTCAAGTACATGGAGTTTCTGGTACAAGATGGCATATGGGAATGTGCTGAACCAAATTAATCAAAACTGTTGGAAGGCTGTTAGGGCGTTATGAAAGGATATATTGATGAGATCCTGAACAGTGGGATTGTTCTGCGAGGGCTGACAGACTTGTCTGTGCTCAAACTGGTTCTTTGAAGCAAAATCAAATATTTCTCTGTGTGAAGCCTTTAATTTGTGGACTGGGCCTAACGGCACAGAGACAATACTGGCTTTTTTTACTAGGATAAATACGTGTCAGGAAGTGACAAATATTGTGTACAGTTGACCTGCAGCTGGGTTCACTTGGAGCTCTAGCAGATGTGCAGTGGCAGACGGATATTGGGCAACTGGTGCTGTTACCACCCTCAGCCATCCCCCTCCCCGGCCCTCGGAGAGGACGTGGCCCTCCTTCAGGAGGGGTATTGGACGCGAGCAGTTCTTCAGTCGCCGCGGTTTTGTTTGATACAGTAAGCTGAAAGTGCTTTAGTGCGCTGGGCTGACACGATTGATTCAGGGAGCAGGTTGGAGGACCGCATTCCCTAGTAATGTAAACCGTCCGATTTTTGTTTCCGGACACACATGCGTTTGGGGCCGTATCAGAGTTGTAAAGGTATTAGGGAATCAATTTTATGAGACTTGATGCATCTATGTTGACTTTTAGAACAAAAAGAGCTACTTAAAACTTAGTGCAATCCATTCATTAGCATTAAGGTGTATTCCTAAATTGCTGGTGTGTTAAGTCAGGAAGGGCCTGTCACACCATCCTATCTTCAGTGTTAAGTAGTCACTTCTCAATTATCTGCAGTGGCAGGTGCTGGAGTCAAATGGGTAAAGCAAAACTACAGATAATGCAAGTTGTATTTAAATGTTGTTCTAAGAACGTACAGCGAGGGAGTAATGGGGATGGGAAAGGTAAGGCTTGAGTTTTGAGGTTGAGGGATTCTTGAGATGTCAGTGAAATGAGCTGGTAAGGCCTCGTGGCACATTACTGTGTGAATGCAGTTATTCTGTTAGCTCCGTGGAGCCAAGTGTCTCCACGGCCTGGATAACTGAGGGCTGGCAGAAATGCGAGGATAGCACAAAGGACGTTACGCTGACAGCCTGCTTGTGTCATCCAGCTGTTGCGTTTTGTCACAACTTACACTGGCTCATTTTCAGAGACAGAACCTGCCTTGTTATTGCATGTCTTGCATAGAGCTTAGCACAGCGAACTCCCTGGCTTGGACCAGCAACCCCTAGCCTGTAAACAGTTGCCTAAAAGATGATTTCTGCTAAAGCCCTAGAGCCTTTGGTGCTGTGAATCACGCGGGTTTGTCAGATCAGTCCTCCCCTCTCTATGGAAGATGTAAGGTTGCAGTGGAGCAGCTGTGTTCCTTGTCCTGATCTTCCCAGTTGTGTTGGGCAACTGTTAAATAGCTGTAGGAGCTTCTCCATGCGTGCCCCTTGAGGACGGTGCTCTTCTGTCGCACGGCCAGGCATGGTTTGGGGTGAGTTAGCAATGCCTGGAAGTGCAGCGCAGGTGCAACTCCCATTACTGACCATGTCTCTTGTGCCAAGCAAATTCACAGTAGATTGGTCTGGGAATCCTTTTGCTCTTGTGCTGTCTGAGGATGTTAGTTTTTGAAAGACCGTTTTTATCTTTCATCTGGAAAGGCAAATGTGACTGTTTTTGTTGTAGGTTTGCATTTGTGAGCTTACCACCATCCTATCTATGGAGACGGGGTGAAGGGAAGAAGACCATAAATATTAAAGTAGATTTGCTGCTTCTTCTAGCTAGAAGAGTAGATTCTTCCGTGTAAGATTTTGTTCATTTGTGAGAGTATGAGTAATCAGGAAAGGCTCTTTGAAAGCATGCCTTACATTTATGCTTGAGGCCCCAAGGTTTGGGTTCCACTGAGACAAGACCTATCAGGTTCTTCCTTTCTTTAATTCATAACCTTCCTGGCTCTTTTTCTCTTCTGTCTGCAAACAAACCTTAGCACCACACCAAAAATCCAATGACCCGAATACTGGGCGGGCATACTTGTGTCATGAAAAAGATGTGATATTGCCATTTTGTCCTCTACAAAACATTTCTCTCTTTGGTGTTTAAAAAGATGAAGTATAATCCTGGGCAGTAGTGAGGGAATGACATAATGCTAGTTTGGCCCTTATTTGCTTATTTAAAAGGTTCTAATGTTCTAAAATATGGCATCTAAGAGAGGAGGAAATTACATTAATTCTTCTTGGAAGCACTCTTCATTATTGCGCTGTGCCTCAAAGAAAGTGTGGATTATAATAATGTAAAACTTCATTTTGGGATCTTTGACAAAATCACTGCCTCCCCAAAGGATATTGACATGGATTTACCAATTTTTATTCCTAGTCTGTTTCTTTTGAGTTACCAGCCTAGGAGCTGATAGATCATGGATCAATTGTCCATGTTTCAGAGGTGAATGCAAGTGAAAAGGAGTAAAGCTGAAGTAAATGTAAACAGAACCATTTAGGAGGGGTCTACTGCTCGTGGGAATGGAATAAATCCTAGTAGCTGCGTGTTAGTTCTGTTAAGTATGGCATTAATAAAAAGGCATATATAGTATCACATATATAAGTCGCAAGGTGGTGCTGTTCAGCAAAGGTGAAATGTGTTATAGTATTGCCAAGAAAAGAGGCTTCTACCATTGTACGAATGTAGTAGTTTGTGAGGGCGTGTATGCATGTCCACGTGCACGCACAGGATTTCAGACAGTGCAGGAACAATTCATCTCTCTTATTTCAAGGCTGATAAGCTAGATATTGTGTTTTTCTTGTATTATATCTGTGTAGCTTGTATGCATTACTCTTCGACACAAATGTTTCAAATTAGTGCCAAGCAAATGTTAAGAAGGCCTTGCATATGGTGTGGAAAAGAAGCAAATTACCAAGGAACAAAAGAAAGTTTTAAGCTTATCAAGTGTGTCTGTAAACAGGAAGCACTTAAATGGTGTGAAAAATAATCTCTTTAATTTCAATTTATAAATGTCAGGAATTGCACCCACTGTTTTGTTCTTGGTGAACTAATCTCTTTCTTGATATTATGTTCCCAAGCAAACATCCAAGAGTAACAGCTAATCTAATTAGTAAAATCAACTGTTGCATTATTGTTAAATTATGTTATTGCCTTGTGCCTTTGTCAGAATGGTATTTTACTATAACCATCATGGTCTAAGGACAAAGGTGAGACATGGGTTGCTGGAAGAAGTAATATCTTTCATAACGTAACTGGTATGGTAGGAGAAAATGGCCAAACTTTCAGGCCTTCCAAAGCTACCTTCAGATCTTCATGCAAGTGCACCCAAAAGCTTGTCTAGTTTTTCCAACTGTATCAGTTAGTCTAACAATGTGTGCCAGCAAAAACCACATCCCCCTTTGTTAATGTTAGCATCTGCTTATCCAAACAAAGCAGGCGTCTTGAGTTCCAGTGGACCTGCTGACTGAAAGACCACTCTGGATCAAATCAACTCAATTAAAAATTTCCAAAATAGCATCTGGGCTTTCAGACACCTCCATCTTTTGTAAATTACCATTGTAAAATAATTCAGTCATTGTCATCAATCCTTTAATTTTTGTATTGCTTTATCAGTAGATAGCTGTTAAAAAAAAGATAAGTCTATAGTTGATGGACATGACTTCTTAAAAACTGCTGAATTCTCACTGCCTGATGACAAGATTTTTAATGGAAATGTGCTATCCTCCTGGGCCAGTGGATTTTTTTAGATGGCAAGACAAAAAGTGCCAATGACATTGTGCTAACATAGACATTCAGCCATGTACCCTTAGGAGAACTACATATGGAAAAGACTGTGGAAAAAATGACTGCCTATTGTTGTTGCTTGTGTTTGTTTATAGTCTAGATCTTGTATGTCATGACTGGTTTGCTAATCTCTCAGCTGTTTTCTTTAGTACGTGAGTAGTGCGACCTGTGATAAAGTCAGAACAACCACTTTATGATTGACAAGGTTTACCAATGTCTGCATGTGCCCGTATGATGGCATATCTTTCCACAAATGCACAAAGATAAAACTCCTTTTCTTTTCCAGTTCAAAATGAAAACTTAGCTACTTTTTAATGTTAAAATATAATACAAAAAGAATGTGCAAAATGGTCTGATTCCCTATTCTTCAGTGTTCTTATTTCCTCATTTTAAAAAAGTTGAAGTTACCAATTTTTCTCTTGATGTCATGTTAAACTGTAGGTGTGAAAAGCCAAATAAAACATGTAATAAAAATATTAGCTGTATTGGATTGATCCCTAATTGTCTTCAGTAGTTACTGAATTCAGTTATAGATTGTACTTAGAAAATGAAATGTTCTCTACTTTATATGCTTGAGTACAAATCTTTTAAAGTCATTATGAAATGCTGTGATGGACTGAAGGGAGGAGGGTGCAGAAGCATCCTTCCATATACACTGGTTCTCTTAATGAGAATATGACTGTCCTTTCCAGACTAATATAACACAAATGCTTTCCTGACCCCAAACAATTTCTCCTGCTATTCAACATTTTTCTTTCTTCTCAATTTTATCATTCCTATGCGTGGGCATTTGATCACCCTAAATTATTTCAGTTTTCCAAGATTTTATTTTTCTCACTGTATCCCTGCTCGGAGGCAACTTCTTTGAGTTTCTTAATCACTGCTCCTCTCTTATCACAGACCACATGCATAATATTTTTTTTATCATTTAAGCTTACTCCAGTTACCACTTAAATGAGCTAGAATCTTTTTACTGCTTTAGGTCTGATCCCAGTTCTGCCATATGTCTACATGTGTCTCCAAATCATTTGTAGAACACATCTGGAACTTCGATAAAGCATATGTTTATCTGTGGTATTAATAGAAATACTTTGTATTTGATTACAGTTATAGTATATGTTTTGCATGATTTGGTATGTTTTGACCACATCCATTAAAAGAGTATCAATACATTGTACGGCATACTGTGTAATATATTGACTTTGCTTTTTCTGACTTCGATGCAATTTGGTATCATCTTTTTGGTTTGGAGGTATACATAATCCTCCAGATGTACTCTTAGAAGACAGTTGTACTTGCACGCTCTTTGTGCATAAAGCTAAAAATCATCTGTTTGGATTTTGGCAGGCTTTGTTACTGCGGTATCTTAATTACTAGCTTCTATAAAAGGAAGTATCAGCTTTTTTGTTAGCGTTTCTGCCTTCTTTCATTAGCATGAATAATAGCTTCCCCCAGTCAAAATAGTTTGTGTTATTTCAAAAAAGGGAAGAACATTTTTTTGTCCAAAGATTTAGTGGCATTTTTGCTTTTTCTTTCTCTTTTGTTTTTCTTTTTTTTTTAGAATGGAAAAACAGATGTTAATCGCGTCAGCAACTCATTTTTGGATGTGTGTTTGTCGTAATGGGCAGTACTAATTCCAAACCAACTCTTTCACCAGATAGCAGCAAAAAGGCTAAGAACGTGAGTACAGGGCAGAGAGACTCCAAGCAAGTTAACGAATTGTGTGGCCTCTCTGCTGAAATCAGGGAGCCTGCAAGTAGGTCTTCAGGAGTTTGCAGCAGTAATGAGAATATCGAGGGTGTTTTCTATAAGTTTGTGATTCTGCATGCTGAGAATGATGTAGATGAAGCCATCCGGATCCAGAACCTGCTGCAGAATAAGTTTTGTATTAAACCTGGAATAATCTTTGCTGAGATGCCTTGTGGTAAACACATCCTGGAAAATTTAAGTGATGCTGTGAATGACTCTGCATGGACTATTATACTACTGACAGAAAATTTTCTGAATGGTCCTTGGTGCGAGTTTCAGTCTTACACCTGTCTTGTCAATGCTCTTAACAAACAGCATAAATACAACTCTGTGATACCTGTGAGGCCGGTGAATAACCCGCTTCCCCGGGAGAAGATTCCTTTTGCCTTGCAGGCTATTAATGCCCTGGAAGAAGACAGTCCTGGCTTTGCAAAACAAGTGGAGAGAATTTTCCAGGAGTCTACGTATAGGCAACAGCGAGAGATATGGAGGAGGGAAAGGATGAAAGAGAAACTAGAGCACTTCTGATGGTGGAAAAAGCTATGTAAAGACAGGTGATGATTAAAATAAAGCAGAAGTGATATTCTTTAAGGTACTCTTTAAGGAAGAAAAACTCTTCTTTTGACAAAACTAATGATAAAGTTCTCAGGGGAGGCATGCTAATTAAGTACTGGGGAATGCATGCTGCATATCAAGACACAACTGTCACTGTGCATGCCAGCTTAGAGGCACAAGGTGCTGGTTTCCACCACCCTTAACTGGTTTTGCCTTTATTTTTTGAGCTCTGCCAGACATGTATTGTCTTCCGTTAACAGGGTACAGCTCTTCACATCTTGTGGCTGATACTGAAAATTATAAGTAAATGAGGAATACTTATTATTATCAGACCAATTTATTATGAAAGGCACTCTATGAAATATGCTGCTACTTTAAGAAATGGACACTTAAATATGTAGATATTTTTGTTGCACTTTGTTTTTCTATAGCAAACACTTTTTGATGCATGCTGAATGTTTTGTTGTTTAATAAACACTTTTTTGGCTCCTTTTGACTAAGCTTGGTTTGGTACATTCTTTAATATAAAAAAATTAATTAGAATGAAATGGGAGACTGCAGCTTCAAGATAAGTGTTCTGAACTCAGGTTGGAGGAGGAGGAGAGCCACAGAAGTCATATCATTTTGAATTACTTATATTTTATGCATTTCAAATCCTAGTTCTTAAGTGTATTTGAACAGGTTTAAGATGGATCTTCACTGCTTTTTTTTCTCCTGTACTTCATGGGATGACTGCCTATGATTCAATAAGCCACTTGCATAGGATTTAAGTATAACTTTGTATTGCTGATGTGGAATGAAATTACTAAAATAGCATTGGAAACCTTTGTGTTTTTTCTGGTGGAAATGAAATTAAGACATGGTAGTTTATTTTCTGAATGATTGAAAGGTGCCTGTTCTGGGAGTGAGGGCAGTCAGCTCTGAGCAAAACAGTTTGTTCTGCACTGAGGCGAAAGGCTGGTGAGTGGGGCTTTGGTGTCTGGACCAAAGCAACCCCCATATCGATGAGGTAGGTAGCTAACGTCGTGGCTCTGCCGCTCCTTCCTTGCTGTGCCATTTTGGACATGTCCTGCCTCTGTTCCCTATTTTGCAGATGAGAATGAGAGGTGTGTATCTCTGCCTCAAACACAAGGCAGAAGGCGAAGGCAAAGCGAATGGGCGCAGGTGTGGTCTCTTCGGGGCTGTTACCTAGCTAAAGGTTTCAGAAAAGGGGGACCAGTCCCCTTGGGCTTGGAGCGTGCCTCAGCAGCCCACAGCCTCCATGCTTGAGCTACCAAGTCGGTGGGTCACAGCTGCTGCTTTTTTCCACTTCTGTAAAAACCATTTCTTTTGGCTGCCTCCAGAACTGGAGGAAACACCAGCGGCTTGGCTGGGAGACACCCCTACTCACAGGTAGTATCCTGCTGGGCAGCTCTTGGGCAGTGTTTGAGGGTTAAAGTCACAAAGTCACGCTTATGTATTGTTTTCTTTGCATAGCTGTTTCAGACAAAAACTAGTCCTGTTGCATGTTCTGGCCTGCCCACGCTGCTGCATGTCTGCCTGAACAGCGCAGACAGCTCTCCTGTATGCTGGTGCCTGCAAACAAAAACTGCCATCTCGTTTTCATGCAGAAATTTGTACCTTGTCACTACTGATTCCATAACCAGCCTCATCTGCGGAGACCTTTACCTTTCCTGTGGCCTGCTGGGTACTTGCCGTGGCTCACTGCCTGTCACCCTGCCGGGTTGTATCTGGATGCTCAGTGTGCTCTCCAGCTGCCTGACAATTAAGGGAAAGTGCCTGGCAGTTACGGGCTCTGACCAAATGTGATTCGTGTTATCCACTTCAGGCTGTATCCTGCACTGACCACGGCTCGGCCGTGCCTCTTGCGGCCGCCTGTGCGCCGAGTCCCCAGAGGTCCTGTGGCAGAGCACCGTGCTTCAAAGGGTGTGTGGTGATACCGTGGCAAAGGGAGGAAAACTGTGTTCTGTGCTTTTTTTTAAAAAAAACAAAAACAAAAACAAAAAACCAAAATACTGAGGCTTTAAAAAAACAAAACAAAACTGAGGCATGCTTATGTCATCCCATTGCAGGCTAGCCCTGCTCTCGTGCTTGAGGATTTAAGTGGTGTTGCTCTACTCTGTCCTTGGTACCGTGCGGGAAGAACAGCCAAAAGAGCTGTGAGCAATACCACACTGCAACCTGAATGTATGGAACTGCATTTAGAGCTGACTTTCCTTTCTCCAGGGGAAGCTGGCGCGTTGTTGCCATGGCTATAGTGTTTGTGAAGGAGACTCTCAGGCGTGGATCTTAAAGCGCTCTGCAGCCAGCAGCATCTGCGCTACTTCCTGGGCCCGTGCGAAGGGCTCTGCTCTCTCTGCAGCAAACGAAGAGATGCAGCTACAGCCTGCAGATGTTCTCTGTGTTATAGCAGCAGCCTTGGAAGCAGCTGCCTAGGTAACATTTGAAAATTGGACGTGCTCAGATAGAAGAGGAAGGGTGGTCTTGCAGCCGAGGAGTGGAGCGAAGGCTTCACCTTACCCCTCGTTCTGCACGTCTGCCCGAGTATCACCAGGCAGCTCGAGCGAGGCATGACCTTTCGGTGTGCCTAGGTGTCAAAAGAAGCATGTTGGGGCGGGGGGATCCCACTCCTTGAAATCTTTTTGAGACCCCACCCTTCTCCCTCAGCAAGCTAGTTGCTTAAAGACCTACAAAAATTCAGCAGTAACCTTGCCGCTTTCATCTGTTAGGTAAGGGCAATGTTCCTTATGCCACGGAAGTATAAGGAGGCTACCTGTATTTTATGGACAAAGTCTCCTCGCATTGCATTACACAATAGGAATGGCATTACACAATGGGAAATGGATCTGAAACACTTCATATGCCTAATGGTGTATTTGGCTTTCTCTGCAATAGGTTATTAGTGATGTTTTTAAATTTTCCTTTGCTCTGCCTGAAGGTCTTTAAGAACTTATACACACGCATGCGCGCGCGCACACACACACACACACACACACACACACACACACACACACACAGCTGAGACTTAACTGGAATAAGCTGTCGTCTGTTTTTCTCTCTTAAATGTATATTCCTCCTGCAAAATTTCTGGCACGTGTGTCAGATGCATCCTAATCAAATTGGCATGTGGCAAATGTGAAGCATTCTGGCTGCTACCTCAGCCTGCGCTGCACTCCTCTCCTAGGGAAAAGGCAGGGTAAAAGCAGGAGCTTTTCTTTGCAGAAAATCACCATTCTCATTCCATGGAACCAAGAAAAGTTTAAAAAAATATATACTGAGATAAGGCCCCTCACCCTTCCTACACCTGCTCATCAGATGACAGTGCTGGATGCTTTGCCTTAGGTCTCTGGCTGGTATCTGTTGTCAGGGTGATACCTAAGGAAAGGGCAATGGCTGAGTACCTGAGGTGCTCAGGGCACAAATCCAAGAGATTTATAAATCTTAAGTAAGCTAAGGCAATCCGTGGAGAACAGGTTTAATAAGCTCAGCAGAGTTTGCATTAGAAAGCAAGCAAACAGCTCCAATCTGCTCTAACTAAATCTTCTGAGGCATCGTTGCGAAAAGCCCTTAGTAAAGTGTATTTTAGTAATCCAATTTGCAGAAAAAATGGAGGAGATGCTCACATACTGCAGCAATGGGATAAGTAACCGAGATAAAAAGGAAACTGGTTACATACGTGTCTATTGTAGACCTGCTCAGCAGTTCAAAACCCCTTGGTGAAACGCAGGTGATGAAGAGCCTTTAGGGGATGCCTCGGGCAGGTGAGGGGCCCCAGCGATGGCCCTGATTGACAACAGCTCAGAAAGAAGGAGAATCACTGCTAAAATGACACAGGTCTTTTTTAACACAAAACCACCAAACAGACAAACAGGGACACCACTGCACAAGGGAACTGAGAAGCTCAGTATCGGAGCCTTATGTTATTAAATAAATAAACAAACAAACCTCTCTTCTAACCTAGAATTAAGCCGGGGTTGTAAATGGTTTTTCTACTACTTCTCTTCAGGGGCGAGTTAGAGGCGGCAGTCAGAGCAGACGAACAGAAAGGTCTCTACCCACCGTTGACAGGAGGCTGTTCCCGGAGACCTTTGAGCTCAGAGGGCAGACTCTTGCTTCTGACCAGCCACTTAAGTAAATGGTTAAAAAGTGGAAAATGAGAGCAGAACGCTTGAAAGCACATATGTGTGTGGCTGCATGCATACATACACACCCCCACGCGGCCAAAAACCACTGGGAATTTGGATTCTTTGCTGCAGACGCAAAGATTTGGGGATATATATGGCAATGCAAAAGGTCACGACTAGTCTAAATTGCTCAGCGCTTGTGCTTTTTGCAGACTCCTGGTGACAGTTACAGCTGCAGCTGACTGAAATGTGGGGACGCTTATAGCACTCGCCTCTGAAGCCAGGGCCTGAAATACTAGGGGCGTGCTCTCCGGCGCTCGCCGGCTCCCGCAGGGGCTGCAGCGCCTGGCGTGTTGCAATCCAGAGCGTTGCCTAGCACTTGCAGTCTGTTTTGTTTGCGCGCTCTGCTCATGCTAGCTGCTGCTTACGGTAAATGGAGTATTTCTCTGCTTCCTCCCCCCTCGCCGCTTCTGCAGACATCTATTTGAGGAGAAGTAGCTTTACCACGCAGATGCTTGCTTCCCGCCGCTCCGCGCTCCCCAGAGCCTTTAAAGCTTTCTGTGAGTCCAGAGCGCTCCCTGAATTACCAGCTCCGTAGCTAATCTCGGCAGTGAGTTAGTGGAGGGGCTGGGACCAATGCCTCGGAGTTAAATATGCATATTCCCAAGTATCATGACTAGCCTCGCAGGCTAGTAGGTGAAATGTCTCTTCTATATTTAGAAAGCAGAGGATGTTATGTATTTTTTATTCCACCCACCACAGAAGTCTTGTAGATTTAGTGCCTAGGAGTCGATGTATTTTTATCAGCACTGTCAGGCCTGTCCTCTCCTTGGCCTGGGAGCAAAAGAAGGGAGCAGAATGGGAGGGTAATACGGACAGGGTAAAAAAGGCAGCACGGAGATCGCGAGCCGCCTTCCTGCGAGTTTCACTTCTGCGATGCACCAGAGTGGTTGCACCCTGTGGGGCAGGAGGGGCACTGGGTGGCACAAGGGTAAGACTGGGATTTTAACAGAGCAAAAGCTTAGTCAAACCGATTGCTCGTATGCAAAGCCACAGCGCGTGCCCAGCTTACCCCTTGGGTAGAGGATCCTACCACGGCAGCGTGCTGTTTGGTTGTGGCATGGCTGCAATGTGAACATGGCCAGCAGTAGCTAATAACGACATGGCTACAGTATAGTCAGCTCATTTTCAATGCATTTGTTACCTAAGGCTTAGTCAACTGTTGACTTAAAACTATGTTGATGAAATTGAGAATATTTTCTAAGTGGCAAATGTTGGTTTGGCTGAGAATTTTACTTTGGCAGTTGCTCTTGTTATATTTAAGTTCTACCATGTTAAAGTCACAAATTTTACTGCTTGGGATGTGCTCTGCAGTCCAGGGCAGCCTCTCCCAAGATGCTAGGTTATTGGCACTGAAGAGGCAACGTATGGTCATACGCTGGCTGTCAGGAAAGTATTCTGGTTGTATGAATTCAGATGCACAGGTCTTTTACAATAAACGCTAAGGATTGCCATGAGAGGAAGACAATTGGGTTCGTTTTCTTAGAGGAAAATACAGCTTTCACAAGCTTGGCAAATACTGACCTAGCAGCTAGATGCATATGTGCTACCCATTTTAAGAGAAATCTGTAAATCTCTGAAAAGTTCAAGCTCTGTCAATGTACCATTTAGCCTGTTGAAGTAGTGCCAGAGATAGTGGAGAGAGAGCAAAGGAAATACTGCAGCACACGCATCAAATATCCAAATAGAGAGGAACGATGCAGGACAATTAGACCCTGAATTCCCTTTATGAAGATATTTGTATTTTCATCCTGTCACAGTGCACCCCTGAGAAAAGTCTGGCCCTCCCCTTGACACCCCCACCCCACCAGATATTTATACACACTGATAAGATCCCGCTGAGCCTTCTCTTCCCCCAGCTGAGCAGTCCCAGCTGTCTCAGCCTCTCCTCGTACGAGAGATGCCCCAGTCCTTTAATCATCTTTGTGGCCCTACCGGTATGATCTTTACAAAATTGTTACAAATTTTAAACAAAGTGATTATATTCTTCCTATTTCCATCTCTGATTTCATAATACAATTATAGAAAATTAGTGACTCAAATATTGTTACGGCTTTTAGAGAAATACTCAGGGTAAAATCCTGGCTCAGCTGACTTTGTTGGAAACAAAATGTCATCCTTATAGGTTAGAGTGGACAGAGAGAGATGCGTATTTCCTCTTGAGAAATGAAGTACTTTACAGGGTCAGAATTTGTTTGCTTGGTCTGTGTTCACACACGGGCTGCACGTGATTTCTGCCACTAGCTGTAAATTAGCTGCCAAAGGAAAAGAAAAGCGCACAGCTTGCAGCAGTTCAGGAAAACCTGCAAAAACTTCTGAATTCCTGCAGATTTAAATCTCCAGTCAGCTCATAACTTCTCTCACAAATTTAATACCAGTCGGCAGTATGTTTGTCCGCTTACTCAACGACAGAGAATTCAGTTCCCAGTGTTTTACTAACAGGGCAACGCAAACAAACATTGCCAGTTAAAGAAGAAACTTCACGATTTGTCTGATTTGCCCACGGTGGACTTGCATTAGAAGATACGGGGTTTTAGACTGGAGGGCTACGGTCTGGTTCGTTAAGGTCACCTGCACTGGCTGGAAGTAGCTGATAGATAATTTTGTCTGGACAGAGGGAACCTGAGCTAGTGTGACCTCTTACTTCTAATGCTAGCCATCTCCTTCTGCCGATACCACTGTGCGGGAAAAGTCACAGACTTTCTGGAGGAGGATGTGGGCAAAGAGGAAGAGGAGGCATGCAGCTGCCAGTGTCGCAAGCCACACTTGTCCCGAGGGTTGTGCCGGCCCGGGCTCGGGGGCCCTGCGGCCGAGGACTGCAGCCAGCACCACCCGAGGCAGTGAGGGACCAGGCAAAAACATGCACTGTGAAGAAAACCCAGGCACTAGCACGGCTCGCAAAGGAGGGTGATCAGGTCACATTGCCATGCTAGGAAAAGCCAGCAGTCACATGTAATGAGGCTGAGCCTATACACGCAACTACTTCATAGAAATTGGTGCAATCTCCCGTACTGAAGTGTGTGTGTCCAAGGCCTGCAGTGTTTGCAATCTTGTGAGTCTGCCTTTGCAGTTTAATCAGTCGCGAACAGCCAAGGGAGTAGGGGATTTTTTGTGACACTGCATAGCATGAACATTATTCAGGCAGCAGCACAAAAAGTGAGGTCTGTGAGCCACTGGCCATAATGATATGCGTCAATTAGCCAAATGAAAATCTAAGCTAGCCTAATTCTCTCTCAAGGAAAAATGAGGAGCATTTCCCCAGCTCCTCTCTGGCCATGGGGTAGCAGCCAGCCTTTTTGCTGGTGTGGTCCTTCCTGGGCATTTGGCAGGCACAGAGCCACCCTGTGCCCACGCTCTTCCCGGGCTGCCGCTGCTCCCCTGCCCAGAGGATTTGCCATGCCAGCCCTCGTCCTCCTCGGCCGCAGGACCCCATCTGGAGGCATCTCCTTGTGTCTCTGCTCCAAGCCTCACGCAGGGCGTGGAGGGGATGCCGGTGCCTCAAACCCTCGCTCTGGCCCCAGGGGGTGCAGGTCAAAATGCCCTCGCCGGCTCACAGGGCGCAGGGATCTCACACCCTAGGCACAGGTGTCACAGTCACTGGGCCCTGACATTTTCCAGGATGGGTCTCTCTGTCGGTCCTCTTGAAGCTCTTCTGCTTTGTACAAAAATGCATAAATATTCATGAGTAAGAGTGACTGCATGTAGCGTCATTGTCTCACTAGAGGCATCTGTGCCATGTTTGGGGCTGCCAGAGGTGGGGGCGAGCACCGGCAACCAGGAACTGCTTTGTGCAGCCTGACTTGAGGAGAAAGCAAGCTGAAGTTCTGCACCCGTCCCCCTTTGTCCCTTCGGGACCCAGGGAGACAGGATTTAATCAATGACACCAAATGATATAGCATTTTACAACAGGATCTCTCTCTGCAAGCAGAATTTGACTCTCAAAATGGTTTCAATGGCAGTCCTGACCGACCATCACATGGGGTCAGACCTAGCAGTCCATCAAGCATAGTGTGGTGACCCATGAGTTTGCCTTACATTATCACCATTTGGAAACAAAATGAACATCTCTTCTTCAATCTGGAATTAAGTTTGTGGATGCAACAGTGAAACATTTGTCTGTGAACACAGTGCCATAGTTGCCACAGCAATGTTACCTGCTCACCAAGTGAAGAACCACTCTAAACAGAGCTGTAAGTGTCTGCAAGGTGAATAGTCCATTAATCCGTAACATATGTGACAAATACCTTCTGCTGTCTCCTATGAATAGCTGTGTGAGCACAAGAATATCTTGAGGTGGGAACTAAGTCATAGCAACATAGATTATTATTCCACTTAACACCATTCTTCATTCACAGCTTTCAAAAATAAAGAATATATTTTGGGGAAGGATGCCACACAACCAATCAACCCTCAAGGCTAACTGATTTTGTTAATGCTGTGGGCTGAGTATTAGTTTGAGGGCACCACCAAATTATCTGGTGTGACACCCGACAAATCACAGGGCACCTCCCTCCTTCCTCGTGGGAATGACGGCAGATTTAACACTAGCCACTGAAGAGTAGAAACGAAACACTGGGCTTCACACACTGCCAACAGTGGGTGTTCCCCCTTATTTCTTAGTCTGGCACAGGGCCACAACAGAAGACACAAGAAGTCAGAGGAAATTGCCCCAGGCATCATGCCATCACGCTTACAACTGGATTAACTGGCTGTTAATGATTAAGGTTGAAGCCTTAAAGAAGGAATCGGAATCGGTACCTCTGCTTTGCAGAGTGTTTCAGAGATGATGGGTCAATGTATTTGCCCTTTACATCTGGGAAGCCGGACAGAAATCAGAAAATAACTGCAGTAGAAAAATCCTGGACTGTGGCTATATCCTCACAAGCAATGCTCAGTCCCTCTCAGGTGTGGTGGAGCAGGTATCATCACAGCAGGGCAGTGTGGGAGTGTGAACCATGGAAGTGTAGTGGCGGTCAGCATGGAGATGCTTTGTCAGAGCTCTGTAAGCTCAGTTATGTCCTGAGCATGGCCTTTATAAAACATGAATATGATTAAATAGTTTTTAAAGACATATGCATATCAAAGTATGAAAGGAAACTATGCACTGGAAAGAAGGATGGCAGCAGGGCACCTGAAGAAGTATAATTGCCGTTAACTTTTATTTAATAATTTATTTCTCCATTTAATTCATAGATGCCCGCAAATAGTGATTCTAGGGTAGGTTTCTGAAACATCAAGGCAAATCTGTTATTTTCCACAAGGTACAGAGTCTTATTTAAACAAGAAGACTTGTGGCTCTATAGGCTGTGTCTAAACTCAGCAGTCAGTGTGACTTGTAGCTGTGCACCAGAGTTCATCTTTCTCAGTTGTCCAGATGGGGGACCTGTGCAGAACGCTATCCTGTTTCCATATGGCCTGCCCCATTTCCCTTCTGTGGACCTGTCCCTGGGTCTCAACTTCATTCAGAGCTGGGTGTTAGTGGGAACATACCCGTGTTCAATGTTCTTGGAAGTGCTGCTGCATCTACTACTTTATAAGGGACCATAAAGACCTGTAGTTTGTACGTCAACCAGCGCAGGATTTGCTGCCTGTCGCCAGTTTCCCTTGGCGCTTCGGCTGGGCTATTCCCTTTGGTGATTATGTTGGCGCAGGCTCCCAGGGAGCTGCAGGCAAGGGGCCAGGAGCTGCTCAAGCAGCGCGCACCACTGCCTCAGCGCCTGCGCATGATGGGAGACGTCTGAAGGACCTGGCCTGCCTTCTCCTGGAGAAAATGCACTGAAAACTCTAGAGATTGAAGGGAAAAGGTCAGTTAGATTATCGTATCTGTATTCCTACTCGCACAGAACTGTTCCTTGCAGTCTGTTATTTAGATATGATACGCTTGGCCCAGTCTGTTTTTAAATGACTCTGTCAATGAGCTTCCACAACTTATAAATGATTATTCCAGCTTAGCAGAGCCTTCCTACCAAGACGTTATTCTTGATGTTAGTATGCATTTTCCTTTGTTCTTTTTCTTCCCATTTACTGCTGACTAAATCTTGTAAAATTCATCAAATAATTCTTCTGTTCCATTCACACATCTGTAAAATGTTTCGTATTCTCCTCCCCCCCACACTTAGTTCTAATTTAGCACTTATACATATTTAGGTCTTTTAATCTTTCTTCATAAATTAATACCACCAGCTCCTTAATCATTTTGATTGCTCTTCTCTAAATCCCCTTCAGTTTGTTTTCATCTTTCTGCTTCTGAGGTTTGCAGAAATGTAATAAGCAGTCTGTGTGCAGACTTGCCAGTGCTGTATACAAGGAGACAAACAGCAGCCCAGACTGTGATATATTGCTGCTGCATCTACAACCAAAAATTTCATTGGGTTCTCTTTTTTGCTACTAGATTGCATCGCAAATAGATGTCCAAATTACTGCTGATTAACTCCCATGGGTCTTTTCCAGGACTGTTTCTGTACAGGACTTCCCTCCTTTCTGAGGCTTACAGATAATATGTTTGTTGTCATAGAAGTTACATTCCCTTGCTCAGACGTGTGGGTTTTTTATGGTGTTTGTACCTTATATTTTATTACAGGAATAAACCAAATGCTAACTGATACCAACGTATATTTATCCTTTTAATGGATCAAAAAACACTGTAGAAAGCCTCTCTTTCAGATATGGAGTTATCGGGGCAATCCAGAGGGGCTGTAGTCCTCATGTTTGTTCTAGCTAATGCCACCTAATGCAGTGACAGTCACAAAATTATGCCATCCATCATTTTAATTGGGACTGTGTTCGCCCCCCTCCATCTCCCCAGACTGGAAATCTGAAGCAGCAGCAATCACACCAAGCCCAGTCCTGAGACGTGCCGGACTCCCCATAATGCCCATAATGTTCATCAGGATCAAGTCCGTAGTAAGCCACTTGCCACACAGGAAAGTAATGATCATCCCTAAGAGTGAGACTGGCTAGAGCCAGAACTTCCTGCGTTCTGCAAGAACCAGGTACTTTTCCCCAAATATCTTTATTAGTGAGACAAACATACAGTCCGTTTTTTTTTCTGATTTAAACACCATTCAATGCAGCTGCAAAATCAAAGATGCATGTCATGTATCACTGCTTCTCCAGTTTTTGTAGAGATACATGGAAAGGGTTAAGTCACCCCAGTCTGAAATGCATGGCAGTAACAGCGAAGATGCTGCCGACACCATGCAGGCTGTGTCTGAAACTGGGCACTTTGTGGCTTCTGACAAAGCGTTAAAGCAGCTCGGTTGAACAGACTGCGCAGAAGAGGGCTGAATTATTCACTTGTTTATTTACAATGCTGTCAATAGCAAAGCAAACACAAGGAGCTGAAATATTAAGTGAAAAGTAAAGAGAAATATTTGTTCAACAGAGGAAAGCATCAATACCCGGCCTAATCACGCTGGAAGGAAAACAGCCTCATCATGCCGGCAGGAAAACACCCAGCCTCGACTGCTGCCAGGACTGTGCCGTTGCTGTCGCCCCCCGCGCCGGCCCTCTCCTGCACAAACCGGTCACGTAAGAGGCGTGAAGGTGCCTCCAACCCCGCCAGCGCTTGGCTGATATTTTGCGCTCAAGTATGAATTTCGGGCACTTCTGTAAAAACGAAACGCGCTGAGCCCACCGCAGCGCGGTCGCCCGCACGGCCCCCGAGCTCGAGGCACCTTGCTGCCCGGCTGCCTCGTGCTCTGCAAACGTGCGGGCTGCTTTCACCGCTTGTCACCCGCTGCGCTCCCGCGCCCCCCGCCGCGGCCGTTACTCCCCGCTCCGCCAGACGGCGGGCGCGAGCCGACCGTTGCCACCCTCGGCGCCCCCCCCCCGCCCGCGCGAGGCCGCGCGCGCACACAGCCGCGCTATAGCGGGGGCCGCGGGGCGCCCTCGTCCGGTCCCTGGCGGCCGCCGGCGCCGCTCCCCGCCGAGCTTGCGCGGCGGCGCGGTCCCGCCCCCCGGGGCCGCTGCGAGTGGCTGGCGGCGCCCGGGCGCCGCTGCCATTGGTCGCGGCGGCGGCGGGGCCCCGCCCAGGGGGCTGCGCCGCGCCCGGCGCAGGGCCGGTGGTGGGTGGCGGCGGCCAGTTGCGGCGGGGTCCGGCCTGTCATGGAGGTGCGGGACGGGGCGCCGGGCGCTTCCGCGTGAGGGCGGCTCCGGCGGCGGCCCGGGAAGGTAGCTCGCACCCGGGGGCCCTGCCTCGCCCGGGCGCCCTCCCCCGCTGGCGGCGTGTGGGGGGCGGCGGCGGCGGGGGGGGCCGGCGGCGGGGGGAGGCCCGGGGCGGCCGCCGGCGGTGCCCGGGCCCAAGCGCCGCGGCCGGGCCGGGCCGGTTTTCCCGCTGGGTCCCGGTTTGCGGGGCGGGGGGCCCGGGGCCTTCGCGGGGCTGCGCGGGGCGGGCTGCCCCTGTCCGGGGGCCCTGCGGCACGGGCAGTGCCGGGTCCCGGCTCAGCAGCTCTGCGGCGGGGGCACCGCGCAGCCCGGCGAGGTGGCCGGGCGCTGGTGCAAGTGTCTTGTTCGGGCTGTAAAAAAAAAAAGTATCATTGTATTTGCTTATTTGAGAGGTAGGTGGCAAAAACACTCAGAATTACCTTCTTTTGCAGGTTTATCAGTGCTTTGTCAGGACCTCGTTCAGAGTCTCCATGTTGTCCCACCTCCATAAAACTGATCTGAGAAGAAGCGGGGGACAGTCTGTTCGGGCCGTGTGTTTCCAGTAAGCGTTGGTTTGTGACTCCGGGCAAGGCAGGTGTGTATCCTTCAAGAGGTACAGACTAAATGGATCTAAAGACAGCAGTGTTCAATGCAGCTCGTGATGGCAAGCTGCGGCTCCTTTCCAAGTTACTGGCAAGCAAAACAAGAGAAGAAGTGGCCTTACTTATGTCAGAAAAAACCAATGGTGCCACGCCACTTCTGATGGCAGCCCGTTATGGGCACCTGGACATGGTGGAGTACTTGCTGGACCACTGTTCTGCTTCGATAGAAGTTGGTGGCTCGGTGAATTTTGATGGTGAGACCATTGAGGGAGCCCCGCCATTATGGGCAGCATCAGCTGCTGGTCACTTAAAGGTGGTTCAATGTCTGTTAGATCATGGTGCATCTGTCAACAACACAACTCTGACAAATTCAACGCCGCTTAGAGCTGCCTGTTTTGATGGTCACCTGGAAATAGTAAAATACCTTGTGGAGCACAAAGCGGACTTGGAAGTATCAAACCGTCATGGGCATACATGCTTGATGATCTCCTGTTACAAGGGCCACAAAGAAATTGCTCAGTATTTACTTGAAAAAGGAGCAGATGTCAACAGAAAAAGTGTTAAAGGTAAGTTCATTGTTTCATTTTCCTTGTAGTAAAGAGGAGTGAAGTTATTCAGTTATCCTTCTTTAGGAGGCTGACATCCAAAAATATTCCTCTCGTCTCATAATGTTGAATGTTTTTTCCAGTAAGAAAGGAAGTGTGTTTAGCTATGTTTTTACAGTTTTTTTTCAGCATACTCGTTTTCTTATTTGTTAACACTGGTTATTCACTTTCACTCTATATTGATACTTTCTAATCTTAAACACCAGTTCTTAAAAATGTTTAGTCATATGGAACTTGGCATTTATATACGTGCAAAAGCTAATCAACTTTTGTTGAGGAGTCTTATTTGTAGCATGTATGTGTAGTAACATGTTCAAATATATGAGCATATATTGTATAAAATTTACGATGCTTTTCATTCTGTTTCTTAACAAACCAAATGTGCTGCACATAAAACTGGCCTGTGCCACGAAGACTAGAATAGGGAAACATGCATAAAGGAGAAGAATTATTTTCAACACTGGATATGAATAACCACTTTGATTTTTACTTCTCCTTTCCCTCCAAATTTTTTAATCCTCTTGGATTCTTTTTCTTTTTTTCTTTCTTCAATGCTACTAAACAAAAATGTATATTAGGATTCAAGAAATGAAGCTCCATGTGACTGTGATCACAACAGAGGACTTCCAGTAGTGCACGGATCACAAAGGACATCTCTTTGCCTCTGTTTACAATTATCCTAACACTGTTGTTCAAAGTGAAGGCTTCTGTTTTTTTTGCAGCGATCGTAATTATGTGGACCTCTTGTTCTAATCAGTAGTTTTCATTATGTCTCAAACTTACACATGAATACGATATTGGCCAAAAAAGCATATTGATTATTGCAGCTTATGGTTAATTTTTAGCTCATTGATCCAGAATTGTGTTTTAACAGCTTATTCATTATATATGTTAATAATCTGCTAATAAATCTTTTTGTAGGGTAATAGTTCCAATGCCTGTTTCTGATTAATTATGTTTTTAACAGTATACTAAAAGTATATTTTAGCAGGAAAAAAACAGTGCATATAGCTTGCTTAAGTGCCAAATATGGGAGTAATGTATTTGAAATAGCTGTTCATTTAAATGCGCCTTTTTCAGCAAATCATGCAGATATGTGAGGTTAATGTAAAGAAAGCTAAACTACAAATTTGTCATAGAGGTGGGCAGAGCAAAATAAATGTTTCTTTGTAAGGATTTAAGGTTGCCTATGAATCATCATGGACTTGTGATAGGATAAAATGTCATGTTTCTAGACTGGGTTCTTGAAATAATGAGCTAAATATAAAATACACATTGGTTTTTTTTTTTAGTTTTAAACCAATCCTTTTAAATGGTAGGTACAAACAGTGCAGAGCTGTTAAATATCTGATATAACAGAAAAAAAATCTATGGCTTTTTTTTTCCTCATTTTGTGTCAGTGGAGTAGGCTTTAATTTGTTGGTCCTTATTATTCATTTTACTAGTGCATTAATTTAATTTTTCTTTGTTTACATGACTGAATGACAGCTGTGCACTCCGGAGGATTTTCTCACTGGTCTCAGTTTCTCTATTATCTTAATTCATTCCTCTCTTCACTTCTTTCAGTTTCTGTGTGACTCACAAGTTAGGCTTATGAGCAGAAGTTCCTAAGGTATTTGTTTAAAAAAAAAGAAAAAGAAAAATTGAATTGGATATGTTTTAGCTCACTAAAATTCATTTTTTTTAATTTTGACCTGCAGTGTGTACATATATCTATCAGTCAAGTATGGCGCGCCTTTTTTGTATTTGGAAGACAATGCTCCCCCTCTGACATGAGCATACTTTTTCTTTTTGGCATCGTGAAGCAGTCTAATCTCTGAAGTTATTAAATAAGCAGTGACAAGGTTAAGGAGGAGAGAAAGAGAGTACTGTAAACCCTGAAAGTCAGCTGTGGAAAGGCAGAAGAACTGAGCAAAACTGATAGCCTTAAATATTACAATAATATGAGTGTTGCAATGGCCAAGGCTCAACAACTAACCTTCTGAACTTTGTTTTGCAAGAATGCTCACTAGCTATTTCAAAATGAATGTTTCCAATGGGATTCATACTGCACTCTTACAGTCCATCTTAAAGTCTCTTTCTGTGCATTACTTCCAGTTTTTACTCCTCCCTGTTGTGTTTCAAACATTCTCTTGACAGGGAGTAGGGACACTTGTAATAGGGAGATAAAGAGGATGCAAGAGTTCTCTGCTCCTGAGTAGTAAAAATTGTCGCTATCCTTTTATCTAAACTTCCTTTAGATAGGCTCCTTCCTGTAAATTTTGCTTCGTTTGAAATTATAAAGCTCCTTATAAGAACAGAACTCTGTAACTTTACTAAAGTATGCTTAGAAAACTGCTGTTATGGGAGTTCACTAGAGATTGTCTTCCAGATACTATTCTTGAAATCAGGGAGAGAGGGGAGGGCAAAATTACTCAAACTATCTCTTGTGCTTTTCCGCTAGATTTTCATGTTGTAAGATAGCACTTCAAACACAGTTTAAAAAGTGGAAGAATTCTAGAGCTGGGAAAGATGTAAAAATATGTTTTCAAGTGTTGACCGTTCCAGGGAAAAATCTAATATTTTGAGATGAAAAAACAGGTAAGTTCACTGAGATCTAAAAATGAGGATAACTGAGGCAGGGTATAATAGAGCAGTTAAACATGTGCTGAAGCACTGCTTCTAAAATACAGGCATAATCCAACAACTGTTTTGGACTCCTGAGATTCATAATGCAGAGGTTTTGGAAGGAGAGTTGGGGAAGTGCAAAAGTATAGCTGGGGTATGGTAAAGATACTCATGAAGATTTCTGAGTCTTTGATTCAGATGGGAGACTACTCTGAGGTAAAGCATGCATCTAGCCCTATCTCACAGATGATAGTGAAGAAGGAGGTAAAGATGGCTGGCATAGATGACAATGCTATACTGTGAAAGATGGCCAATAGTTCTAAATTTAAAATATGACCACTTACCTGTCCTTGCTCTTGCCACAGTTTTACAGATCTGACTCTTACAGTTTCCCCAAACTTTTTTGAAGAACATAGGTAACAGAAATGGAAACAAAGGATTTCCTTGAAATGTTTTAGGTCACATGAACTGTGCGAAGAAAAAAAGTGATAAACAGGACAAGAGAAGTCTTTTTTTCTCTCTTAAATTGTGGAAAATAGCAAAGGTATCTGTGGAATTAAAGACTTTTTTTTAAGAAAAGCAGAAAAGTAGCTAAAGCGACGCTTCCAATACGAGTTAATTCAGCCTTGTCTTCCTAATTCACAGGGTTCTCCAAAACCTTACTCCTGGTTTAAGATGGTACACATTAAAACTAGCAAGGTTTGATGATTTTTCACCAAATGAAATAGATGTCTAACAGATTTCTGTGGTAGAAGAAACAGTTTTTTTGAGCAGGAAGAACCCTACCACTAAACTCTTGAGTGAGGCACAGATCTCCTACCTGTGTGCTTGGATTAGGAGGAACATTCTGTATTTTGGCTGCATGTAATTTTCTTTTCTGCTGCATTACGAAGCCTGCCAGTGATCCGTAGTTAAGGGATGGTGCTCCCTTACAGCGTTAAGAATAGACCTCTGGATTCTTGATCGCAGTGTTTTGCTAGTGTGTTTCTCTGTGCAGTCCTCTCTTGGCTGGTCAGTGAGGGGTGGGGGAGGGAGAATGCTTACTCTTGTAATTCCAATGGTAGTGGTCTTTGCGGGGGTTTGAAATCAGGGATTTGGGCTCTCTTGGTGATCTGCCGAGGACTGTGTGTGTTAGAATTGGATTTTCTATTTAAAATCCATTTAATTTCCACCATAAAAATATTTTGCATATAAACCATTTTAAAGGGATGTTATACCTGTAACCTAACTCCAGGCAAAAATACTTGTGTCTTGCACTTTGACAATTTACAGCCTGTATTTTGATACTTTGCATTATGCTTTATCTCTCTTCTACCAGAGCAGCTGCAGTAATGGAGATTCATTCCCTTCCTTTCTGAATTAAGAGGTTAAATTGTAGATGAAGTACATTAGCTCTGATAGCCAGGATGGACTGTATGTAATGGCACGGGGAATAAGAACTCTATTCCAAAATAATTACATGAAAGGCAGATTTTTTTTCTGAACACAGCTTGTAACTCTTTCCATTGCTCAGCTCCTTGGAATGCAGTCTTTCTCATCAAGGTGATGTTCCTGGATTTTACTGATGGTTTTCGCTACCTCTGTTCCCTTTGAATTGTTAGCAGACACATCTGCTAGCCAAAAGACTAGTTTTTCCCCTCCTAAGTATTAGAAAACATCATAAGAACTGTTGGCATTCCTTTGGGTATGTCTTTGAGATCAGTACAGGAACATTTGTTTCTTTTTTGTTGATGATCCTCCATACTACCATAACATTTAGAAGAAATCATGTATTTTGAAAATGCAAAATAACACTGTGACTGAAAGGTTTGTTCTTAAATACAACTAGCTATGGTGCAGTATTTGATTATGTTAGCTTTGTAAAATAATATGGAGGATGAGGCTTGTTCAATTTACTTGCTTGTTTTGGGAAGTATAGAACTATACAGATCTTAGCCGATGAGTACTTTCAAGGTTATTCACATAGTAATACTATATCAAGGGCTAGCACTATTTCAGTGTTATCATTTACGTGGGAGACTGGAGAGCATAATGCTCTCAAACCTGCTGGAAGGGGAAAAGCCTTTTGTGGACTTGGCAGACCAAGAAATAGGAGGATTAGATAGATGCGCACTCTTTGCCGTATGATCAGCGTGGTTTAGTATACTTTAAAAATAATTAATCTTCCCTAGCTGTAAACATCGAGGAGTCTGACAGGTTTGTTCCCTTCTGAGTTTTTTGTCTTGTCTGCTTGCCAAAAATCATTTTGGAAGAAAAACAAAGAGCTCTCCCACCCCCCATGAATAAAGGCCTTACTCTAAAAGTATTCTGTGTCTTTTTCCTTTTTTTTTTTCCTTTTGGTTTGGTTTGCTTTTTCCTTTTTTGGATGGTATTACATGATGGAGTGCACTGCATTTTGTGGATGTTTTGTGTGTGATGTTATGTGAAATGGGACATTAGTAGGAATGTCTGTAAATAAAATAGTAAAGGAAGATACATTTTAAAAGGAATAAAATCTTGAATTTCAACTGAAAAAGGAGTTCATGTTGAAATTAATCAATTCACAGCATTTTATGTATTGTTGCTGCTTTGTATTATTAATCTTGGTAATACAAGTTATCCTTAAGTACTTTGGTGAGCAAGGGAGCAATTATTCTGTTACCGAATATGGAAGCTGGATTGTTGAGGTTAAGTTCTCTGCATTTTTTACTTAATTCCTTTATAAAGGGAAGGCATACCTTTATTTTTTCTTTATTGTTATATATAGTAAGCATAAAGTAGACATCAGACAGTTCTCTTATGCACTGTCTATATTTGCACGTATGTATCAATACATTTTTAAAAATCAGTGATACTACTAGGGGACGGACTTGCTTCAAGTGCTTTGCTAAAAATAGTGTTATATGAACAACTTCACTTTACAAAGGTGATGAATTTCATCTGTAAGGTTGCAAAAATATATCCATGTGATTAGTTTTACACACTGCTCGTGTCCTCCAAATTAAAGCATTTTTCTAATATGTTTAAAGTTGAGCAGCTGAGTGTGTTTCTTCAGGAACAGGTTTTGGGTATGAAGTCAGACTGATAGAAAATTTTAAAAGAAGTTTTAGTATCCAGAAATTTGATCAAGCATTTTATGCATTTTAGGAGGTGAATGTAGTTAATATTGGTTGCAGATCAAGCCAAATCACTTTCTGTGTCATTGCTTTGCTTTGTTTCCTTCCCATGTCACAACCTACCAGTCTATTTTGGGAATAATTTGCTTCTGACATAGAAAGGCATGACCTCATTATAAATTTGAATCCCTCCCAGATGTGCTTTTTGTAACACTGCATAGTTAGGGAATTTGTTCTGCAAAACATGGAGCCTTTGTGTAATGTTCAAGCTACCACTTCTAAAGTAGGTCTATAACGAAAGAGTAAAACGTCAAGCCATTATATCAACTTACACCTCCCCCCCCCCCTTTTTTGTAAGATTTCAAAGGACTAAAGGGGGGAATTAGACACTCAAGTCTACTGCCATGTCCTCTTTCAAGTTCTTCCTCAAACTTAACGCTTGATAATTGATAGATGAATGGCTGGATAATCTTGTTATTTCTTAAGACTGGGTTGTATTACTATTATATTAAATTGGCAGCTCTAAATTGTCTACCTACCCATGTCCATTTCTAGTCTATGGGATTGTATTCTCATAATACTTCCTTCCTGCTGCTGTTTCATCCAGTTAAATTGAAGCGAGGTGCAGCCACTAAAGATTAATGGTAACATCCTTCCTTTATTAGCTTACGCATTGTTTGAGGTAGGCCTCTGAGGGCTACTACCATATAAGTAGCTAAAAAGTTACTCTACTTTTGATATGCTGTCAGTAACCTCTGTTTAAGTCAATAATAATAATACTGATAATAATACTAATAAATATCTGATTTTTTTTCAAAGAAAGAGATCATTTGGAGAGAGCAGTGAGAGTCTGTGGAGTTTTAGGAATATTTCCATGTTCTGCTTATCTCCACTGTAAATTAATGGCATGCAAACTCTTGGATTGGACCTGAATTTACTCAGACAATGGCTAAGCTTAATTTATGTGAATTTTTTGTGATATTAATGTGTCATAACATATATGCCTGCCAATTGATGAAAGAGTGTAAAGGGCAACGTTATATGATGATGGATTTAGTGTGTAATATGACTAGTTACCATTGATCCTCGTGTCAAAGCTGGCAAGATACGTGCTAATAGTTGTGTGACGATTGTAAGAACTTTGGTGTTACTAGTGCATTTTGATTTGTTTGTCTTCAATATGCTTTTGTCATGACTTTTTTAACATCTCAGAAGTATTGACTGGAAGGTAGAAAACACAGACATGAATGGTAACATTTAAACATGAAATGCTGTCATCTAAGGATGTCTCTATTTTAACAAGCAGTGTGTGATCTGTAATAAATATTTATTGAGAATTTTACTTTTTTCTTTTTTGAATCAACTAATGCTTCAAATACAACTTCATCTACGTACACTGGTACTTTGAAAGGTGAGTGTTAATTTTGCAGAGCTAACGCAGGGTTCTGACACGCGCTGGTGAAAACACTTGTAATTCTGAATTTCTTTTATCCCAGGCCTTGTCTAGATTGGCATTAGAAAGGTCTTTTGGAGGGTGCCAATTCCAGTGTTTCAGAGCCCTGCTGTGAGGGAGGGAGTATAGATTCGAATACACTCTGAACTGGCTGTGTTAACTGGTGGCTTAGCCTACGCCAGGATGAATCTGGGTTTGCCTGCATCGCTGAGTGCAGAAGCACAGACAGCCTGAGGAGCCAGCTTGTCTTTAGCTCTAGCTTGACAGCTGTAGTTGTGTTTTACCTAGACGTTCTCTAGCACAGCAAGAGGGCTTATGTAATGTGTATGTCTACCAGCAAGTTTCTCTTGTGTGTTTGTCTGGTTTGACCTCTGTCTGTCTTAGGAATGTAAAAGTCTCATACTTGTCAATATTGAAATATTAAGAGTTTTCTCATCTGTGATGGGTACTAAGGACAGAGGGAATTCTAACTGATGAACTGTAGTGGACAAACTCATCAAACTTGTAAACCACCTAAGTTTGGAGTATATCTGTTGCTGTGACTTGCTGGTCTCAGTAGAGCCTGTAGAGTGACTGAAGCAACTGATACTTGAAGTTCCTGTAACTGACCTAACACTCTCCATTAGAAACAAAGATTGCATAGGGTATTTGACATTTGAAAATCACTTGCCATTGCAAGGCCTGGTTTCAGTTTTGTATGTCCTGATCTAACAGATAATTTCAAGTGGTACTTTGGGGGGGATGTCTTTCTTGGCTTGCTTTTTCTTAAGTGATAGCAAAATAATTGGCTGCTCTTCAGAAACATATCAGGAAAAGAACACTTTGCAAGTTCTGAGAAGTTCACTGTGTTAATGAAACAGTATTTTCTGAGTTTTTTTCTTTAACATTTGGAGCTTGCACTATAAGTATTGGTTTAGGGGGCAAAATGTGTTCATAGCTCCCTTTCTGCTAGACTTGTGAAAATTTGTTAAACTTCAGCCATAAAGCTTTGCAAATAACTTTTAATGCATCTTTGATAGGAATTTGATTAGAGTGACAGTTAAATTTTCTGTATGGTATATTTCTGTATGTGGTGTGCTTAAATTGCGATGCTGTTTGTCTTGAATGACTGTTCCTCCTTATCACTGTCATTCCGGCTACCGGAGTTGAGAGTGGCAAGGAAGGCTTGAAATGTGCTGCCAGTTCTTCCTCTGATGGTCCACCAGCAAGTTGGAGGAAGAAACAGCAGATTAACTTTTTATATAAAAAGTTTTGAGAAGTAAAAGATTAGAAGAGGGTGAGGAGGGAGGGGATGGCTGGAGTACAAGCAGGAGAACAGAGGCAAAATATTCTGTTCCCATTAGAACATTTTCATCTAAACAGACCTTGAGTCTGTACATTCTTTTGCTGTTTTGCAAGTTTTGGTATACTCTTGGACGAACTTGTTCTCATCCCAGTGACTTACACAGAAGATAAAGGCAAGCTACTGTTTGATGATCTGCTAACTCAAAAGATAGGTTGTGTTGTGAATCCAAAGCGTCTGGTGCTGCTAGTTGCAAGTAGGTATTGAGTTTAGAGGACAGTCATCATGGTTTCAGTGGATATTTCTCATTTTTGCTTTTGTTTTTTTTCAAACTTCAGCTTCATATCCACTTGCCATGCTTCTTGCTGGAGGGAAAATAAGAATGCTATGAAGTCAAATATTCAAAAGCCAGAAGGCACCAGAATTATTGTATTGACTTAATTCAGGTTATTATAAAAGAAATGAGAAACAGGAATAAAATTTCTGTTTTTGAAATATGTTTAATGAACACCAGTCTTTCATATATACATATATATATGTACTAACTTCAAATATTTTACATTTAAATTTAGGCTATTTAAGATAGCATGAACAATACATTCTAGGCAGAAAGAATGTGTTAATAGAAAGCCCTTACCTGCACCTTATTTTCAGTTTATTTCTATAGTGTGGTCAGCTTTTAAGACAGATCTTGGGCACAAATTAAGGACTGGTTTGAATTTCACTAGCTAAATGCTCTGTAATATGAAGAGTGAACTGCACATTCTAGAGATTGGAGCCTGGAAAAAAATACATTAAGGAAAAGTACAAAGGTAAATCTAAGCTGTTTAGATTAGTAGGCTCTACAACTACTAAACCATGCTTTTCCCAAACATCAGCCAAAGATTTCAAGATTATTGCTTTGTTTCCTAACCTCCTTTAGTTCTGTATAGACCTAGAAATACAGCAGCAAAGCCCACTGCAAATCAGTGTCTTGTTGGTGCAGCAGAAAGCTTGCCAAAAATGCAAATGGGAGAGTTTTCTAAAACTTTCTCACTCAATTTCTGAAAGCCAAATCAGATGACTATGAATGGACAGAGAACTCTTGGAAAAGAGTCTTGTTTGAGAATGTGGAAACTTGCTGACAATGTAACAGAAACTGATGATCTGATGGCCAGTTAAGTGGAATTTACAGTGCCAAAGATGTAAGAAATCCTGATTTGGAGGGAAGTTTTTACAGAGGCTTTCTGTTAATTATTTTCATGTTGATGTAGTGGGAGGCTGAAAAGTTGGTATGGCTGAACCTGTAGTATGTATAAAGAAAAAGGTAGGTTGAAATTATATTATTCTAAAAGCAATCAACCACAGAAGAGGCTTTATGTTGGGAGAGGGGCAGGAGAGTTGTTTGCCATCCATCTTCTCTCTTCCCCCAATGAAATGCTCATATTTGAACTTTATATGTACTTAGTTATACATTTATAACTACTATTTATAATTACTATTCTTTAAATAGATGAAAGGTTGTTTTGCTCAATTGTGATGTCTGATTTTTTTTCTAGTTTGCTGCAAATACAGTTTTCAGTCATGTGGCACTAGTACTTGCTAGAAACTTCCCCACATAGTGTTAGAAACTGATTGCCTTTAAATAAGAGGATGTGCAATGTCATGCTAATGAGAAATTATGTGAATGTAAATGATCAGACTCTTAAAAACCAGATGGCTGTGTGTGTGTTGAAGGTGGTGTTTACCCTCCCCCCCCCCAGCTTTGGGAATCCTAACCAGAGGAACAGAGGGGTTATCTTCAGGATAAGACCTAACAAATATCAGCACTAAGAAAAGTGTGTCTGTGTATACATAGACTTGACAAAATAACCAGCTTCCTCAGAATACTATGGCAGTCTCTGAAGCCCCAGCTGAAATGGAGGGCCTGTTGTGATGAATTGTATTTTCCTCTGTACACAATTATTGCCCTGATACACTTAAAAGGCTTGGGTGAAAGAGAGAAGAGGTACAGTGTAGAGGTGATTAAAACCAATGGTGAGTTAGCACAGCTTTAATTTTTATACAGATTTCATTATTTTTTTAATCATGGCTGGAGAGAGGGAGGAAGAGAGGATATTTGACAAGAGAAGAAGAGAACATATAATAACCTAGAGACAACAAGCTTAGGTTTCTGTTTTATCCTTGAAGGCAGATACAAAATCGCTCATGTACTAGAGAATTGTTTTGAGTTTTGAATAATGAAACAAAAGGGTCCTTAAAACCTCTTTAATTCTTTCAGGTAATAACATCAAGCATTTTGATTTGTATAAATGCCTGGCAGTGTTGATATTTTGATCAGGTCTTGAATATTTTAACTAGTCATTTAAAGCCTTTCATGGTCCATAGATATCAGAACAGGGGTGTGGGTTTGTGTGTTATTTATTTATTTTAATAACTATTAGTGTGGTGAGGTATGAACTATAATTTAATTTTGATTTGTGTAATTGATTTTCTTCTCTTGCTAGGAAACACTGCGTTACATGACTGTGCAGAATCTGGAAGTCTGGAGATCATGAAGATGCTTCTCAAGTATTGTGCTAAGATGGAAAAGGACGGCTATGGGATGACTCCCCTTCTGTCAGCCAGTGTGACCGGCCACACAAATATCGTGGATTTTCTGACGCAGCATGTACAGACTAGTAAGACAGAGCGTATAAATGCTCTAGAACTTCTAGGAGCAACATTTGTGGACAAAAAGAGAGATCTGCTTGGTGCTTTGAAATACTGGAAACGAGCTATGGAGATGAGATACAGTGATAGGACTAATATCCTAAGCAAGCCTGTGCCACAAACACTAATTATGGCCTATGATTATGCTAAAGAGGTAAACAGCTCAGAAGAGCTAGAAAACCTTATTGCAGACCCTGATGAGATGAGAATGCAAGCGCTATTAATTAGAGAACGTATTCTTGGTCCTTCACACCCAGATACATCCTACTATATTAGATACAGAGGTGCTGTCTATGCAGACTCTGGAAACTTCAAGCGATGCATCAACTTATGGAAATATGCTTTGGACATGCAGCAGAGCAATCTAGATCCACTGAGCCCTATGACAGCCAGCAGTTTACTGTCATTTGCTGAACTCTTCTCCTTCATGCTGCAGGATAGGGCAAAAGGCCTGCTTGGCACTACTGTTACATTTGATGATCTCATGGGTATATTGTGCAAAAGTGTCCTCGAAATAGAACGGGCTATGAAACAAACGCAGTGTCCTCCAGACCCAATACAGCTGAATAAAGCCCTTTCCATCATTTTGCATTTAATTTGCTTGTTGGAAAAAGTACCTTGCAGCTCAGAACAGGAACATTTTAAGAAACAGACTATTTACAAGTTTCTTAAGCTTCAGCCTAGAGGGAAGAATAACTTCAGCCCACTTCACCTTGCTGTTGACAAGAATACTACATGTGTGGGGCGCTACCCAGTTTGTAAATTCCCCTCTCTACAAGTTACTGCTATACTGGTGGAATGTGGTGCTGATGTAAATGTCAGAGACTCTGATAACAACAGTCCTTTACACATTGCTGCACTGAACAACCATCCAGACATCATGAATCTTCTTATCAAGTCAGGTTCACACTTTGATGCCACAAACTCGCATAAACAAACTGCTAGTGATTTGCTGGATGAGAAGGAAATAGCAAAAAATTTGATCCAGCCCATAAATCATACTACGTTGCAGTGTCTTGCTGCTCGTGTTATAGTGAATCATAACATATACTACGCAGGACACATCCCTGAAAAATTGGAGAACTTTGTTTTGCTCCACAGATGATAGTGTGGAGTCTCGGAGTACTGTTGTTGAAGCACGACTTGGTGACAATGTTTTTCTCGAGCACTGTTGTGATACACCAGCGTTCCCTTAGCTTGCTCCATCTTGCTGTCATTGGCTAAAGCGTTGTTAGCATCAGATCTACAGAGTTGGTTACCCAGTATTTAATATGAATATGCCATATAATATATTTTGTGGATTATTTAGAAATGTAATGCCATATTTAGACTCTTAAAATTGTCTGCCAAAGGCTTGTCTATTCTGGTCTTATTTGCCTGTTGGGTGTTTGGGACTGAGTTGAATGTTTTCCACTGATGTCTTTTTACTATAACTGTTGTGTGGATTTTATACAGTTGGAAGGTCATCATTTTTGGTTTTGCTTGAGCATTTCTACTCTTATTCTATTCTTTTTCTATGGACTCATTGCTAAACTGTACAAGTTGTATGGACTTGTTAACATTTGCAACTACCATAAGTGCTTTTATCTTCTCTATGCACTGGCTTAAACATGACTGTTGTGTGTGAGCATATTTCTATGCAGCAGTTGGCCAATTTCAACTTAAATGCCAATTTTGTTTTGCAGTTTGTTTGGAGCTCTTTTTGAGAATGCTGCCTTCATAGCATGACAAATTTTGGAGCTACATATCAGCTCTCCAGACTTGGGTTTGACTTTTTTATTCTAGCTGTAACTGAGGTCGCTTTCCTCTTGATCCTCTGGAAATTTGTGCTAAATTTGGGAGAAGAAACTCTCTCTTGTTCTCATGGTAATCCACTTGAACTTTAAATCTCAAAGTCATTCTATTGCATAATGCATTTAGGGGAAGAGTTCTCATCATGTACAACTGACACCTTCCTCTTTGCACTAATGTCTTGCTTGTGCTGGTTATGTGACTAGATGTGAAGTTTGCTCAAAGTTTAACCTCAAACTTAATGATACACTTTAATGGGAAATAGATCAAATGTATGCCGTAGTTTAAATTTACAAATCAACTTCTTTAGCTACAAAAGAAACTAAAGCATGTTGGTGGCATGACGCTTATCAGTCCAGAGCTAGACATCATCTAGTATAATTATAATGTAGTGAGTGGCTGTATGCCAGGGTATTGGAAGTTCTATAGCCTTGTCCCTTTTTCTTCATTTTAAATATCTTTATAAATACTTGCATGGATTTTTTCATCTCTACCATCTGTCAGCTGTACTTAAAGAAAAAGCAGAAGTTCTGTTGTGTATATAGCTCCTGATTAAAGTTACCTATTTTTATAATATTTGCACAACAGCTTAGCTTTTACAACAGAAAGGGCTCTTTTGACTTGATAAGAAATCTATAAATGAAGATCATAAATGAGAGTGAGATTCAGGTAATTAATATAATTCAGCACTTTACTGTTGATTAATAGTAGAATTTATTATGGCACATTAGCCCTGCGAATGTCTTAAGTGGAATTCATTTCTGTTGAGTAGAATACAGTTTACCTGCAAGTTTAGCGATCTAGCATATTGAGTATTGTTGAACTGATGTTTCATTTCAGTGATGGGCAGTAGATGTACCTATGGGGTTTTTGCTCCAGAAATTCAACAAGTTGATCTAGGCTTTTGTCAGTGACAGAGATACTTAAAAGCCAAATGATTTAGATAAAGGAAACATTGATTTAGGAGGGTCTTTTCTTTTTTTAATTTGCTGTTGGAGTATTTTTGTCTTTCGTGAATGAGGCTGAGGAAGAATATGTCTTGAGAGCGTATAAGAATAGTTCTTCCTTGCTTCTTGGCTGTTTCAGGTTTCCTCGTAGTGTACAGTGTGGAGCCAACGAGCTTACCCATCCTTGGGAAAAATACTGGGACGCTTTTAAACAAAGATATGTTGAAAGCAGTGCTGTTTGTGTATTGCCACTTTCAAACTCTGTATTTTGAAGCAACTTTCACCTGTTTGTCCCATGGCATACGTACATTGTTTTTGTGAAATTCTGAGTATGAGGAAATCCTGTTAGCTTCTCTTGCGAATATGCAGCAGTAAATTTCTTTTCAGTTGGCTGAATTTCTCTGATTTGCAATGATTAAAACACATGCCACCCAATTTGTCATTTGTGAGAACAAGTAGTTTGATTTTTTTTTTATTTCTTATTTTTGATATGCTTCTCTACTACTCTATAAGAAGGTATAATCGACAAATCACACCACAGTAGAAATAATCCACGTTACACTTCAAGTCATTTTTTTAAAAAAAGTCCTCTTTCTACAGGTCATAGAGAAAGGGATTTCTAGATCACTGTTTTATACTCTGAAATCTGTACTGCTCTTCAAGGTTTGTAATTTAAATTTCTGTAACTGTCCAATATCCTGTTTAAAATTAGTTACTTGGACATTGCTAGTCCAGAAATATAATTTAAAAATTAGGGGAGTATGTGCTGATAATGTTAGCTGATTTTTGAATGAAAAATCTCCTTAAAAGAGAAAGAATATCACTTTCTAATATATGTAAGTCTGATGAAAATTACAAAGTCTTACAGGGAGGCTTATTCTGGTAACTACTTTTTTTTGCACCCTCACCCCCTTTTTAAACAAACATTTAATAGGACGTACTGATTTATTGCATGTGGTTCTATCTAAATACCTACCCATACACATCAGTCCTAAAGGATAACACCCTAATTCAGAATTTAATTTTGCAAGGTCATGAGGGTATCTGCTGAACTCTTACATGTGATCTTGTCAGATATTCAAGCATAGGTGTCTAGATGGACAATTGAATGCATTTAATTCCACTTTCCACGTAGCCTTGTATGTTTACATTACCCTGTTTATACCCTGTTTAATTTTTACTTCATTTTAAAAGAAATTGGTACAGAGCCTGTGTTGGATAATGCATTGGGGATTAGTTAAGGCTTTACTGACTGGGAGGGAGGGTTAGGAGAGTAGACCCTGTCTGAGATGCTGCTGCTGCTATGGCCAGTGCTAAAGGGTAGTAGCAGTTTGGCCTTCCTCTGCTCCCAGTTCAAACCAGGCTTGTCTCCACTTCAGTATAGATATCACCTTTCTGGACCAGAACTTTTTTTATTCTTAGCCTTGTTACTCATTCAGAGATGAGAATAAGATTATGTTAGTGAAACGTGATTCTAAAGGCAATAGTGTTGCCAGCTGAACGCAAACTGCGATGAAGACAAGGAGCTAAAGAGCATTCAGAACACAAAGAATTGTTTTCTTTTTGTCATATTTTTAACTCATTCTTTTTCCATTCTTCTCTTATCTGTCTTTTTGGGCCTTTTTTGCTGATGAAATGTACTGTTCCAGAGCTACCAACCATAAAATCATTGAGAACACAGAGGAAAAAATTGTATGCCCTTTAGGGGTGTAACAGGTTTTAAAATTGGTTAGACGATTCACAGATATGTGCCTTTTAAAGACAAGGATACTGAAACACCCCTACTTGTTGGATTTCTTTTTTTTCTTTTTTTCTTTTTTTTTTTTTTTTTCCTTTTGATAATACTCAACTCAAAGCACTTTTTCCTTTAATCTTCTTGGGCTTCCACTGAAATACTTCAGCCAGGAAGATTAAAAGTACATTGGTAAAAAATGAAATACTCTTCTTACCAAATTCTAAAATTATATTTCTATTTTTATATCACTTAGGCCTTCCAATAACAAGATTCCAGTTGTCTGTGGTATCTCTGAGGTTCTGATTGCTAAATGCACAGTGTAAAGGCATTTTTTGAAATATAAGGCAACAGTGTGGTTATTTTTCCAGTTATACTCTGCAATGGTCCCTGGATAGGAAATATTTTAATATATTTCCTAAATCCCCAAAGAGTCTTCTTTTAACAACTGTTCGGAAACTGATTGAAATTAAACTCTTTCATATTTGTAAAACACTATTTTAAAAAAAGGATTGAAATGCTATGACAAAATCCTTATAAAAGGATACAATCCTTAATAGGAAAAACATGTGCCTCTTAGTTTTATATCAACTGCAAGGTAATTGCAGCAGGATATGACTGCTCTTGAAATAGCTTCCTCATGCTTTGAAATCTACAGAGTAGAAGGACCACTGTACTCTAAAATATTGACAAATGTGGGTACAAAGACTTAACACTAATTTCCATCTTCTTGTGACTACAATAAAGTCAAGTGGTATTTAATGCTCCAAAGTAATTCTGAGGAAGTTGATGGAGACGTACTAGACTGAAATATAGTTTGTTTTATACTGTTCAGATCTCTTGGCTTAGAGTGTCAAAGTAACTGTTAAACCCTCGGTGAGGGCAGAGTGAAAAGTTATTGTTCATTTGGTTTTAACTGACTTTGTATTTGTGTTCTATTCTCTCACAGAGACTTCCTATGCAGGGCTAGCTTCATGTATTGAAATACTGCAGTTTCTTTTTTACGTGAAGTAATTTAGCTTTAACAGTAATGTAAAAAAGGAATAACAAGCGCATTTCCCTGCTCTTACTCTCTCTAGGCTCCAAATGCAGATTACATTAAAATATGTTTTGGAGAACACTTGTCTGAGTCTATATATGTTTTCTTTAGGGTCACTGTAATATTGGTTGATTAAACCTTTCTTTCAGATGAGTTTGAGTAGTTAAGTGTGAATGGGGCAGCTTTAGACTTAGTCTTCATGTCATTAATCACACCTTAAACAAAGCATTGTTTCATTCTCTTTCTTACTGGGGGAAGGTGATCCAGTACGTCTCCTTTGAACTCTAGTAGTGGGCAATAGTGAGGAAACTGGAGGAAAGAGGAGATGCGATTTTTGTAGTTTCTAGAAAATGCAGTTAGTAACACTATTAACTCTGTTTAAAACATAGGAGGGTTTGTTTATAGTGTAAACAAAAGTAATTAGCAAGACCTTGCAATAAATGAGCAACAGCCACTTTTTCAAGGAAGTTGCACAGATTAATTTTCTTAAAGCTTTTGAAGTCTCTTCCCTATTGCTTGCATAATTAAAAAAAATAGAGAAATAGAGTACTCCAAGGGTGAGAGGAGAGTTATGAGAAAATCCTTATTAAAGGGATTTTCAGAATGGAAGACTTTGAAGAACATTGCCATCATAATTTTGACAGAGCTTTATAGTTCGGCACAGTAGTGATAACACTATACTTAAAAGGCAGTGTGCACTTCATTTCAGAAGACTTATTTGCTTAGATTTAGGCCTCATCAGTAACAGACACCATCAAGAAGAGGAGGTACTGGATGTGGAAAACTGATCTTGAGCTTTCAGAGTGAGATAATTGTTACACAGATGGCTTAATGAATCAAATAGAGATTTTTCTTAATTAGGAAACAACCGGAAAGAATCATTTGCATCATTATTCATCTCTCTGCAGTGGTGGATCATGATGAATGTTTAGTCTAGAACTGTCTGCTTGGCTCTGTAATCTGTATGCCCATGCGAAAAGCTTCTGACACTAGCAAATGCTGATTGGGGGTAGAAGAACAAAATCCATGGTACCAAGTAGCACTGGAAGAGGGCAAAAGAGGCCAATGTTAACACCCCCTCCACCCCCTCCCCCAAGGCAATGCATCTGTTTAAGTTTCCCAGATGACATTAAGAGGGCCATATACCATGCACACTGGAAAGAACAGGAGAAAAATACAACACAAAAAAGCTCTACCTTGTTGCTGATCTCCAGCATTCAGAAAAATTGTGGAGGCAGAGGCAGTAAGCATAGAAACACAGAAGTCTGATACTTCCAAGCACCCATCAGAAGCCAGGGGATACGGGGCTAGTACGGTGTAAGTATAGGCTGTCTACAAACGGCAGCTAAGCCTCCTCTGAGACTGTAAAAAGTGTGAGCTCCAGCTTAAGTTCAAAGGGTTCTTTTTATCATGTCTCCTGAAGATTTATCAAGTCCGGTCTTAAGTCCCTGGCCAAATTTCTCTTGTAGAAGGCTATTTGGAACTTCAGTCCTTCAATAATTAGAAACTTAATACCTATTTGTAACTTTTTCACAGTTTTGTATATGTTTTATCTTTTAATAGTTTCAGTACTACTTCTCTTTTCCTTGATTCCTGAGAGTTATCCCCTCTCAGCCTAAATGTGGTTAGGCTTTAAAAAAATAAAAAAAAGGGGGGGGGGGGCGGGCAGCAAGCTCTCCTAATTGACTGTAAGGATGAGCAAAGAACAGAGAATCTAGGAAGCTGACCTGATGGTTTAGTTCTGATTTTTTCCCTCCAATTGTTTCCTTGCTTGTATGTTACCAAAAAAAACAAAAAACAAAAAAAACAAAAAAACCTAAACTTTTGCTATTGAACTTGGAATTTAACTTGATTCTTTCCATGAAGTTTTTTTAGCTATAAACTTAGTAAATTGTTTTCTCTTCAGACACTTAGCTTGTATTCACCTATTATCATTTTTATTAGATGTCATTTTGTTATCTTTATATACAGCATTATCCTGACTGAAAAATGAGGCACAATATGCAGTATGTGAGCCAGACGTAGATTAATCTTTATCTCACAGTTGCAGAATAGCAACCTTGCTTTCTTGCTATCTTTCTTTCTTGTGTGATGTGGATACCAGACTCTCACTACTTGTTTTAATTTTCTTCAAAAGTTTGTTAACAGTAGTCCACTAATTTTCTTTATTTGCTAGCCTGTAAAAGGGAGTTCTCCTCTTTACTAAACTGTTCTGTTCCATTCTCCAGATTTGGGGAGTTGTCGGTTGGGGTAAATATGTAACCTTCTTTATCATGTTTTTTTGGCTCGCACAGAAAATGGGGACTTCAGGGAGCTGCCAAAAATTTTGTTAATGACTTCAGGGCCTAATGTAAAAGAAACAAAATATCCTCTATGAGGGAGATGCTCAGTGAGGTGGTAAGTCAGGAGTGCCCATGGCTTATTTCTGGTCCCATCTCATACTAATTTCAGAGCAAGCAGGAGAGAGTTGCATACCAGGGCTGGTCCATGCAAAGTGCATCACCTTAATGTTTTAGTTTGCATTAGGAGCATGCTTTTGAAGCGAGTCTCACGAGTGTCCCCACTTGCTGTGCTTTGGCTCACATGACGGAGTTGTCTCAGAGCCCCTGACCTGGATTCCTTTCGAATGAACCCAAGCTGAAAGATGTGCTCCAAAAGCTCACCTAGTAGGCTCTGACTGCTAATGAGTGTTCAGTGCATGGGACCAGGCTGTAAATTGTTCTGAACTAAACCCTTCTTCCTCTCCTCCTTCCCCTGCCACCCAGCTGCCCCCCCAAATCCATGTACGCTACAGACTTTGGTCCTTGGCCCCAACTCCTCCATTCTACAGATCCACTCTTCAGTAATACAAATGTATCCATAGTTTTCTGTCTCCTCCTATGTTAAACATAAGTTGGCACATACGCTGCTTTGTTTTGCTTTTGCTTGTACATGGTTACTCTCTCTCCAGAGTAACACCACATAATCCAAGTTACGCTTTGAGCTGGAAAATTAGAATGAGATAATGTAGTTGATTGCTAAGGTGGATCTACCACATCACTAGCTGTTGGGAAATGCATCAGCCGTGCTGTACGTGTCTTTGATACTTCCTCCTGACAGCGTGATGGACCTTAGTAGAATGTGCTGCCAATCTGATGTTGAGAAATATTAGCTCCATCATACAAATGCAGAAACTAAGGTACAGAGTCAGTGCCCTCTCGAAGGGACCACAGGAAGCCTGTGCCATAGCACGAAACAGTTCAGGTCATTTGGCTCCTGGGACTTTCATTCTGAGATTCTTTGCTCAAGGTATAATTTGACATCAGCAATTTCATACATAAAGAGTCTGCTCTAAAAAAAAAAAAAAAATACCACCAAGAATTTCTGGTCTGTTTCTTTAGCTTCATTTCTTAGGGCAATGAGGCTGAGGTCATTGCACAGTCTTACTGTGGGTATCTATCATTCCTCTCCCTCAGTAATTTTTGAACACGTTGGGCCAGTTTAATAAATTCGGCAGAAAGAAAGCAGTCTTGAAGATATACATGCCTACAGCTTCCTTGAGAACAGCAGGCTGGGCAGAAGGCAGAGTCCTTAATACCACTTACCACTGAAGGAAAGGATTCAGCATGAGCTTGACTCTTATTAGGCATGAGAGAATCCACACAGAAATTAAAATACCCACAGCCATGGAAAAAGCTTTGATCGCAGCCTATGCTTTATTAGACACCAGCAAACCATGGCACTAGTCAAGACATATAACACATTCATCACAGGATATTTCATATAGTTCTTGCACTCTGCTCATCAAGGCTGTCGAACCTGCCCCAGGGATTGTCCTGGTTTGTACAGTCTCACTTCCCTCATTAGTCAGTGTCCCCAGTTATTATAGTTAGCTGTAATCTCATTATGGTACGGAGTATAAATGAAAATTCACTAAAATGCACAAACCCCCAAACTCTCTAGGACCAGCTATGGCTGTGCACTGACTACTCATTAAATTAAATCAATTTAGCTTAGGTGCCAGATTCATTTACAATTAATTCGTTGAGAAGTTAGGACTGCCTGCTGACAGGGTTGGGGGAAACAGTGACCCCAGTTTCAACTCTGCAGGTTCTGTCCTTGTTTGCATCCTGATTTCTGTTGACTTCAGTGGGAGTTATGTACAAGACCAGACTGCATAAGCACACTGTTGCAAAATCCTGCATTTCAGTCCTTCAGGATGGCAACTATTAAATTAAAATGCTTGAACTGAAATGCTTAAAGTTATGTGAAATAAATACTGGAAAAGGAAACGTGTGTGTGTGATGGAAAACGGTTTTGTGGGAAAAGGGATCTGGCACTCAGGAAAGTTCACCCTGTAAGGTCTGCTCTGACCTGAGCCTCCAGCAGGAATTTTTCCCCAACCCTGCTGAGCGCCCCACCTCTCTCTGCGCCCAGGATTAGTTTTCCGACTCTCTCTGATTCTCTTTGTGTAGGAGCATTTCTGCAGCTGTGACGCCTTGCTTTGGCCTCGCTGAACTTGGCCATCCGCTCTGCCTGCTTCGCAGCTGCTCTTGCTGGACGCTGCTGGTTGGAGTCACCTGCCGACCCAGCCAGCCCCTCTCGCCAGTGCGCTGCCACTGCTTGGGAAAGGCTGGTGCACAGGATGAGAAACGGTGGCTGTTCATCCACCTCTCGTCAGCTTTTTCTTGCCATTCAATTGCTGTTTCTCATTGTGTCCTCCATCTCCTCTTTTTACTGTCCCAATTGCTCCCAGGTGTTTCCCATTTCATACTTGTCCTCTGCCATAGCTGCAGCTGCCTCAAGCTCATGTTGAAATGGGGAGCATTTGGGAAGGTTTGGCACTTGCCATGCCTGAAGCAGCTTGTGTTGTTTATGGAAAGTATTAGTAGGAAGTGAGGGTTAGAAGAAATGTGGGGCTTTTGCTTACTAGTCTGTTCTTCACCTGCCTGGTCTTCAAGTGAGGTAAGGATGCTTATGTTGCTGCTTTGTCTCCTCATCAATGAGAAATCTGGGCTCTGTTCTTCAGTCTGCACAATGTGTATTGTCTCAGGTGAAGCTGTGGATGAGTGTTGCGTATTTGGTGATGGGATAAGCTGTTATAGGCTTATAAGCAAATCTCATCACAGAATCAGTAATGCTAGATCTTTTCCTATGCAGAAAGTCCATAAAAGCTTTGCCCTTATTTAAGCACCTGCCTGTACACTTTGTTTCTTTTGAACATGCTAATTTTTGCAGTTTGTGGCTTCTAAAAATCTGCCTTACAAATGTGTCACTTTCTCAGCATCTTTCCAAGTCCCGCTAGCTGATCCACTAGGTTGCTGTTTTGTGACCCTGTTTTGCCCTTCTGTGCTGTGGAAGCATGTGCTAATATTAGGAGTGTGATGTTTCATGTGTTTCCTCTCAAGATGTGCACGGACACTACAAAGCAGGGGAAGTGCATTAAAATCACCTCTTACTGTGTGTTCTGCCTGCCTCTGTCTTGCCGTTTGTAGGGCAAGGATTGCCTGCCTCAGGGTCATCTCTAGCAGGTTCGTAACTTAACTTAAACTGCTTTAAGAGAGGTGACTATGAAGATCTGTAAGCACTTACTGGAGAAGCGCAACTTCATAACCTGAACTAAATATGGTGTTACTTTCTTAAATCTGAAAGGAGAAAATAAAGGGAAGCTGGATATACTGCTAGAAAGCAAAACGCTAGGTGTGCTACAGGCGCAGCTGTGGACAAGGTACGGGCACCCGCTGGTGGGACCGACAGAGAAAGTGAATTCAGTTTCACGTGAGCTCTGACCCTGCTTGCGCCCACGCTGCTAACTTCAGCGTGGCCGGATAATTGGATCTCTGTGGACTTACTGCAAATAGCACTTAGCAGCACGGAGCTGGCCCGAGGTGTCTCAGGAAGTTAAAAAAAATAAAATTCTAATCTTGCACTGATAGGGGATTGTGTTTTGGAGAGGGAAGGAAGACCAGAGCAGGCTGTTGGGGAAGGAGGAGGACGTGATGGCTGGTAAGGTTACAAGAGTCTAGAGGTGATTTGGGGGGGCCATAGGTGGATGTCTACCCTCACTCTCTGAAGTTATCAGCTCCTCATGGCAGCCTCCACTGACCATCTTGCACGCTGCTGAGGGTGGGGGGAGAGCTGGCCAGCCGTGCCGGGGATGGGGACAGCAAGGGTTGCTGCTGGCTGGAGCTTGCTTCCTTCCTTCCTTCCCCGCTGGGCAGCGAGGTCGGGGCACTCCCAAAGGAGGTAGCAGCTCCCACCCCCTGCGCAGGGGCGGCGCAAGTGCTGTGCTGGTTCTGGGCTGATGCCAGCTTTGATATGAGCCCTGATCAGCATCGAGGTTGAAATGTCAACAGGCTTTTCTGGGCATAGGTGGCATGCACACAAGCTGGGGGGCTGCGCCTTGTCCTTAGTAACTCCTTGAGCCCTGCTCCACCTTCAGCATAGTGGTGCTGGTTTTACGCTGGCAGAAAATAGCCCAGAAGAAAAGTCCTGCTTGATGAAAGAAGACTGTGCTGCTACTGCAAAACCAGGCAGATTTTCTAGGCAGTGGTGGCTTTATTTGGAGGGCTGAGAAACGTTAGAAGACCACTGTACTGGTGGCAAAAGGCAAGGCGAGGCAGCTTCTGTAGATGGAGCATCAGTGTTTGTGCTCGCGTACTGTAAACTCCCAGGCCGGAGAAGAAATCCCAAATTTCAGCTCGGTAACGTTAGCAAACTCTGACCCCAGAAAAGGGAATAAGCTTCACTGGCAGTAAGGAGTTTATGCATTGTCACTGAAGCCTTCTCTGACGTGGGGCTAAAAAATCCTGAGCTCTCTGTTGTGTGTGATGCAAGTCACTGCAGTGTCTTCTAGAAAGTGCATAGAAAAGGCCTCTCAGTACAAACTTTGTACCTTCTAGGCAGAGCTGATCTGCACAGTCAACCCTTCAGCAATCTGCTTGGATATAAGAGCACCCTCGAAGCGAGGAAGTGCTCCAGCAGAGGCAGAGACAAACACCCTTCTAGGCAGCGTGCACCAGGATATCAGAAAACCAAACAGCCACTCAATGCTGACTTGTTCTTGTTCAACAGAGTAATTTCAGACTGGGAGGAATGTCAGGAAACCTCTCCTGACAACTGGGACAACCCATTTCCTTTATCTGTAAAAATTAAATAAAGACCTCTAGCAGGAAAAGGTTAAGTGACGTTGTCCAGATCTTCTATTATATGTTCTTTGAACAATTACAGAATTGTCTCCCACTGTGAGTAAGGAAGCCCTGTCCTCTCTGGCTGTCTTTTGGTCAGATGGCTGAGTTCTGGGAATGGGGCCATCGCCATTCGAACCAGGGAAGCGGTGCGCTTTCAAGCAGAGGTGTGTGTGTGGGGGGGTTATTAATCGAGGATACCAAAAAGACTTAAAAACCCTCCTTGAATTTGTAATCCCTTTCTCCCACCTGAACCCTTAAGCAGCGCAGACTACTGACAGGTATTCTAAAGCCCCTGGGTTTAGCACCTAAAATTGCAGGCGTGTGGGTGCTGAGCAACAACTTAAGAGAGGCTTAAGACATGCCATTGCAGTTAGCCAGGCAGGGCCCGGCAAGGGTGACTGTATTAAATCAAAATACGTGTATGTAGCTCACTGCATAAATATGTATGTGCATATGTACTATTAAAGTGTCTGCGTATACATACTTATAGACAGGGAAGCAAACTATTTGCTACAAGAGCTGTGTGACATTCTTGGTAATTAACTGTACTCTTAATGTGTCCTCTCGTCCTTTGGCTCAAGTATTAAAGCAGATTGACTGAAAGTCACAAAGAGGCAACTTAAGAGAGAGTGGATAGCTGAACCAAGGCACTGAGAGAGGCAGAAGTATTAAACATGATTGTTTTATCACTTATCTGGCTGTTAGATACTGGCTGCGAAGAAAAGCCTGTGTGCTTGGACCAAGATATTCACTGAGCAGAAAACTTGTTTTCATAGGGATTTTTTTTGTGTGTATCCATAGCATGTGATGCAACTGCATATCTGGATAAAGTGACACTATTTTTCTGGGTTGGCATGGTTATATAAATATGTAACAATGCACTAGAGAAGGTCAAACACTCCAAACCTACCTTTGGTTCCTTTGCATATATCTCTTGGATGAAATCGGGCAGCTATGTGTGGACTTTGCCATGCTGCTCATCTGCTCATTGAGTGGAAAGAGGCAGAAGAGCGTATTCCAGTACTGACAAAGATTTGACCTTTTGGAGAGGAACGCCTACAAACCTAAGTTCTGTAGATTGGTGGGGGTTTTTTTTGTTTGTTTTTTTTTTTAACAAGCTTCTCCCTCCCTCCCCCATGGAATAACCGTATGTAAAAGAGAACTGTGACAAAACGACTTTGTCTTTTACCTAAAAATGATCATAATAGCTGCAAAGTGGAAGTGTGGTTTAAGTAAATAGTTGAGTTGCTTTGCAAGTGAACCAACTGAGAAATGAAGATTAGCAAAGTGCTATGGAAAATTAGACATTGCCTTGGTTTATCTCCAGTATCTGAGAAAGTTCGAGGCACAATAATTCTCCATCATGCCCAGTGAAAAGTGGAGGTAGAGGAAGTGTGGTTTAGTTAGTGGGCACCTCAGTATGTAATCACTGTTACTAAAATATGTCACTGGATATGGTTTATGTTGGAGAACATGTACTGGTAAGAGATGCCTCTGAAAAAGGGGAAATCACAGGTGTGAGTATTAACCATAGGAAGGAACTGAGAAAGCAGCTTGAAAAACTAATGTATTTCCATTTTGCCAGGTCCCTAATTCTAGACTTGTGTTCTATAAAATTAAATGAAGACATTAACGCTCGTGGCTGTGATGTTAACATTCAGAAGTGAACTCGTGGTAAACCAGAGATCTCATGTTTGCAGACAGCCTGAAGCTTTGGCATTCAGAAGTGAGTTGTTTTCCAATCATCTCACAAGGATGACGGTGAAAACTCACAGTGATGTGGCAACATTATTGACTATTTAAATGCCAGCAAAAGCTTGTAGGAAAGGCAAAGAAATGTCAGGATTAGTAACACTGTTATATTGGCTTCCAGAGTTGAGTGAGACTTAGGAAAGTGTCACCATGCTTTGTTTTTCCCAGTTCCTTGCTGTAGTTCATCCAGAAGGTTGTCTCCTACTGGTGCTCTGGGCACCTCAAAGCAATTCCCCCAAGAGCTTAAACCTGGCTGACGTGCCCTCCCTGTGTGGTCCTCCCCTGGACGACTTCTGGCTCGCGCAGCTACCGGTCAGCTATGAGGAGGCTCCTCAACCGGCAGAGTACCTGGGCTGCTTTCTTCTTCCCTGTTACAGAAATTGCCACCAGTGAATCAGTGATGTGCCCTGCCAGCCAATATAGCTATTTAACTGTCCTTTGTGGTCAAGGCACTTCTCTGGACGAAAGTCTACGTTGTATAGATACTTGCTGATGCAGGAAAGTCTAGTGCCATCAGAATACTCATACAAATGCAGGGCTATAGTGGCAGTCTGCTGGGACTTCCCATGTCCTCTAGGAATTCAAAGTATTTCTTCATGTTCCAGAGTACTCTGGAGTCAAACTTGCTAGACATTGCCAAGTAGAGTACAGATAACATAGGAGATTGTAAGGACTTAGTTAAATTGGCTAAGGGAGGAGGGAGGGAGGGAGGGAGGAGAGGCTGTGGGGAATGCTTCTGTCTTCCATCAGTGGGATTAAGGCTTCATAAATCCGGGAGGGAGCATTGGGCCAGCAGTCTGGCGGAGCTACCCTGGAAAGTTCAGAAATATCTGCAGTTAAAAGGGCTGGAACTGCACTTGTTGCTCTTTTGCTCTTTTGAATATACCCTTGCAACTTGTGTATGAGGAGGGTGGTGCACAGCAAAATGGGAAGGGCCAGTAACAGCATTCCCATGGAGATGAGAGAAAACATTTCTGAGGAAGGCTGCTTCCTTTTGTGGCTCACATGCTCCCTGGCCCTGAAGGACGTTCTTGTAAAGCACGCAGGGGTGAGGCCGTGGGAGTCTCCTGCTTCTCTCTTGCTCTTGAGGGGGTTTTGGTGCTAAAAGGCAGGATTAGGTTCTGAACTGTTGGCATAATCGCTTTTTATCAAGCCACAATACATTAAAACAGGATTACATCATTCATATAGAGACAGGAATGCATCATGCGCAGTGCCACACAAAGTGGAATTTTGCTAGGCAGCGGGTGCACTAAGCCACTTAGTGGTATAAGATCTAGGCTGTCACAGATTACTGGGAGCTTCTGATTACGCTAACTGTAGTAATGTTTTCAAGTACCCCCAAACCTTTTAAAATGTGTTTGCAACATGACTGTTCTAAACTTGCCTTGGCAGATTCTCATTTTTTTATGGTTTCAGGCTTTTCAGCCAAACTTCATTCTTGTTACACTGTTGGAAACTTACTGATCAGAGTGGTTTGTGAACAGTGTGATTTATAGTATCACAGCCCATCAAACCATTGCTTGTAGCAGGCTAATGACTAAGATCACAATTCTGCTTAACTTCTTTGTGTGGGTAGCTCCACTGCTGTCAAGGAGACTGGAAATGTACGTTATGTGCAAGTGTTGGAGGACCTGAGTCTCAGCTAAATGCTAAGCACGTGTGAGACGCGGGATGATTTTTAGCTGTCAGTTCTGTCGGTCAAACTTTCACAAGGTCCTAGGATAATCCAGGCTGGGAAGGGCCTTGGGAGGTTGCTAGCCCAGCCTCCACCTGGAAGCAGAGCCAGCTATGAAGTCAGGCCAGGTTGCCTCAGGGCTTCACCCAGTTGGGTCTTGAAAATCTCAAAGGTACATGTCTTTTATGGAATCATCTGAATACTCCGCTGAATGTTTGGAGAGAAAGCTATCTCGTTTCTGCTCTGTGCATGTTTTGCCAGAGTCAACCTGTGGTGTTTCTGCTCTGTCTTGGCTGGCTCAGTGCACCAACCTGCCTGGAGAGTGACTTCCAAGAACACATCTCCTGTCAGTCCCGTGCATTGTTTGAGCTGTATTTTTGTATTTTATAACCTAATGGATCAGCGAAGTGCAGGTTTCCTTCCTCAGCATTTTCTGGTCATGCGTGGTTCTCTTGTTTCTCCCTCGTGCTTCCTTGTCTCTAATTACTCGTCAGATAGCAGATGCACTCCAAGTTCCCTTTTCTCTCACCTCTCTGATCCCACGCTTCTGCTTCCAGCATCATCAAGTCTCTCTGAACAGCTTCTTCATGTGGATAGGCATGTGTGTATATAATTATGAAGAAGAGCAAAGTCAAAGGGAAAATATGATGACAAAGTCAAACAATTAAAAATTTAGTAAGAACTGCCAGCAGTCTCGCTTTGCATTCCCACGTGTGTGTGGCTGATCAGGCTGCTGATAATTACCCGATCCAGCTATTACATTCACAAAACTTTTGCCTCATTTATTGGACAGGATGTGATTCTGGGAGTGAGTCAGGGCTGTGTATTGAAGGAAGTTGTTGTCTGCCCGTCGCAGAGGCTGCGAGGTTTGCAGCGAAAGAGCCCGGCGGCGGCAGGAAGCGCGAGAGGAGAGCCTTGCGGCTCAGGCGACCGAGCGCTGCCCCCGAGAACTAGGCTGACTCTGCTGTGGGATTTCTGTGGTGCGAAGCTAGTGCCTTCCTCCAAAACTCTCACGGGCGGTTGCACCGGGCATTTCTCACTTCCTGAGCGCTTGGTGTGTAATACCTGACGTCAGACTCGCTGAAACTCTCTATCTTCTCAGCTGTAACTAAAGTCAACAGGAAAGATTTGCTTTAAATGCATGAAGAAATATGAAAACGCCAACTGTTTTGTGCTCTTGGGGGGAGAGGGGGGGAAGAAATTGGATCCTTCATGTTTCAAATAGGACACCTAAAGCTAAAAAGAAAGGAGGCACAGCTTGATTAAGACAGCACTACTGGGAATGTTTCTCAGACTCTAAAATGAAAAGAAAGCTGCCATCTAATATGATAGCTGTGCTGAGAAGGCTAAATTCATTTGCGTGTCTGCAGCGTTCATGGCGAGAGCTCCATAAACACTCTCGGGAGGAACCTAGTGCAAGTGTCGATGCCAGGCTTAGAGGTGTGCATTAAAGGCTGAACAAGGGCGCGAGAGGAAACTGTGAGTAACAAGCACTTTATTCAAAGCAGAGGAGCTACCAGGCAACCTCCCAGCCCTGCTTTTAGGGCCGTGAGTGGTGCAGGGGGTCGGTCTCCTTGGCCCAGGCTGGTCCTGAGCCCTTGGAGGTGCGAATGCTGCTCAGCTATGGAGAAGCTGAGCTGTGTTGGCGAAGTGGTCCCTGATTTCCTTTGCTGCCTCTAAGGGTGCTGCCCCAGGTGCCTGTGCCCCCAGGTGCCCCTTTCCCACACCAGGGCCTCCTCTTCCCTCCCCACTTCTTCTTTCAATGGCTGCACCAGAAATTAATTGCTTTTGTAGCCCTAATCCTATGGCAAAAGTAGTCTACGGTTGCATGCTCATGTACCAGAGCAGGGCTGAAGTAGTTTCCTGTGTACTTCCTAAATACAGTGTCTGTCTTCACAAATATCATGTATTTTTTTGATCTGGAGCTTTTTTTATTTGCCTGAGCAGGTTATCCATACTTTTGTTGTGGATGCTTAAATTCTTATTACTTAAATTTAGTACTCCTTTAGTGTTTACAAGGGAAACGCAAGCTGATACACCTAGACCCTATTCCTGCTGGAGGTAACTTGCTTGCCCTTACTGCCACGCGCTAACCTCCTTGTGCACCTCTTAGCTCTGCTGGTTCATCTCCCATTGCGAAATGCTAGGCGTGACCTTGATGGGGCAGAGCCCTCCCAGGGAAACGCTCTCCTCGGAGACGCTGCCATATCCTGGTCCATATGCTGCTGGGTCACGTATTTGGATGTGAACGAGGCCTACATTTACCTTCAGCTCTGGTTGAAAGTGGAGAAATGCAAAATAGAGGTCTAAACGGCCATGTATCTGAGGAAGGGTAGTGGTAGTAACTCTTGCTCCTGCGGTCCAGCTGGTAACGTGCATGCTGGAGGGTGATTTAAGTGACTATAAGGTGCCGTGAGTCAGAGAGGATTGTGCACATATTGCCCAACTTCCTTACAAAAAGTGTTAATGAAGCGGAGGGTGATACTGAGCCTCTCATCTCGGGACAAAAAATCTCAAACGGGCGAGCGACAGGTGTCTCGGCAAAACTCTTGGCTCCTCGGGGAGACTACGCTTTAAATACTCGAGTGACCGCATTTGTTTTGATGACAGGTCGCTAAGCAACCTGCGTTGCTGCTCAGTAAGAGAAAATACCCTCTCCGCAGTGCTGCCAGGTACCGGCGGGATCTTTGGCGCTGAATCACTGTATCATGAATTAGCGCTGCTACTTAGCGTGTAAATAATATTTCTAAAAGCCCAGTCTCAAATGTGTGTAAATTGAGTGTAAAAATGACTCCTGGTTGAACAACACTGGAAAGGGAATTTTTGTTGAAGAAATTGGAGGCAAACCAGCTGAAAGGAGGGGAAAAAGGAGACAGTACCTCCAGCAGGTGGGTGTATGCAAAATATGATAGCGGGTGGCTCTATGACTGAAAACCAAATAAAACGGGTGACCTCACCCCCGGCATGCGTCACGCTTCACCTTTGCTCTGCCATCGCTCGCGTGAAACCCAATTTGGGGAAGCAAGCAAACAAGTGGGCATTTGCCGTGAAGAAAATGCTTTTTTGTTAACTTCTCGGGAGTGTTACGGGACGCGGTTACTGCTGTGCCGGTGTCCTGCGAATGCCTCCATGATCAGTAAAACCTGTACGCCGATGGCCAGCGGTGAACCGGGGCAGCGCTGTCCTGCCCTTCGCTCTCCGACCGGGAGCTGCTGCCCCGCAGAAGCAGTGGCCGCGTGGTGCCCTGGCGCGTTGTGAGCCGGACCAGAGAGTGCCCTTACTCTTGCTGATAAGACTTCAGAAAAGCTTCTTGGCTGAGGAAAAGTGAGGTCCGAATGAGTGCCCGCTACGTACAAATTTTGAACGCCCCTTTGCAGGTTGGGGGTGGAAATCGAGCACGATCCGGCCCCAGGCTGTATGAATAATGGGGAGGAGCAGCCCAAAACCTTAGAAATGATCCGAGGAAACTGGCTGAAGAAGCATTGCAGAGGCACAAAGTAGCACAAGCGCAGTGAAACGCACTGGCGCGAGCGGGCAGGCCGGGCGTTGGAGCTGCTGCCGTGCCTGGTCACGGCACTGCGGTTTCCTCCTGCAGCAGGAGGAGCTGGCAGCGGGTAACCCGTCACGCTGCCTTTTCTGCTCGCTTCCCCCCGTCGCAACCTCAGTGTTGCCATAGCATGTTTTAAGCGTGTCTGTATCTGATAAACTGTAGGTTGTTGTCGTCACACGGACATTTGAACGGGGAAGATTTCCTGGATGCTGCCTCTGAGCAACAGCAGGACGTGTGTCCCCAGGAAAGTATGTGGCTGATGTGAGACTCGTGTGACTCTATGGCTGGTGAGGAAGCAATTGCTGTTTCATTTCCAAGGAACGCTTATTTCAGGAGATTAAAAATACATATTAATTGGACCTGACACAGCAGTCTTCCAAGAAAGCTCTGGAAGATGACCCCTGTTGGAGGGATGACTGCTGATCTTGCATCTGTGCTTTTACTGCAATTCCATATAAGACCACTTCTTAAAACACATTTTGCATAGCTCATCCCAGCAGCACAACCCCTGCTTGGTGAGAAGGACTACTGTTAGTGGGACAGTATAAAGGAGTGAAGAGTAATTTAAACAGCTTCTGACCATGGCGAAGGCAGCCGTTTGGTTATGTTGCTTGCTTCCCCCACCTACCACGCGGATGTTTATGCCAGCTCTCTGGTTTCTGCGTCCATAGGTTTGTTGATGCCAAACATCTTCATGCTGCCAGCAGCCCACTCAACTCTAATCTCTGCAGGTCGTGTTGCAGTTCACTTGTTGCCTGGTCAATTGAACTGATGCTAACAAAATCCTTGAGAAGAAAGTAACGCAATGAACTGCAGCAAATGCAAAAACGTGGATGTACGATGCTTTTCGTGTGTTTGCTTCTGGCACCTAGCTAGTTTTACAAGCCTTTGGGAGCAAGGCCGTGTGAAGGGGACCTGGTGGCCTGCTGCTAGAGGCTGGTGGCCGAGCTGCAGTGAAGACCGAACTGCTCGGTGGATGGTCTAGGTGCAGCCCCTCCTGGCACCTGCTCGGTAGGCAGGTGGGGTGGATGCTTGCTCAGGGTGTGGGGATTGTTTTTGTTTTTTTCCTGGTTTAGTTTTGGTTTTTTGCCATCTTACATGGAGGAAGCAGTATATGGTGAGATTCATCTTCCCACTTTGATAAATGAAGCCTGACTGCACAAAACTGTATAGACAGCCCTGTATTGCATGGTTTTATATCTTGAGGGAAGATAGCCATTTTAGTACCAAATGCACAGAGATTTAATACCATGCACACTGTCAAGAAAATAGTGCCATAATAGAGAAGGGTCTGCTTGAGCTCACGAGTTTCTAAGCCAAAAGGAAAACCAGCTTCGTCGTGGGTCTGTGGCGCTGGGCGAGTGCCAGCGGCAGGGCCCCGCGGGGGGTCGGCTCCCCTCGTAGATGCGGTGGCACAGTCGTGCGTCGCCGGCAGCCACCCACCGTGGCCCGTAAGGCCAGGGGCGCGCTGTTCGAAACCGTCGCCGGCCTGCGGTGGTGGGATTTTGCCTGGACAATTTCACAATTTAATCCCTATTATGGGACCCGGGGAAGGACATTGAGTTGCCGAAGTCTTTCGTGGGACGCCTCCTCTGAGGGCGGCTTTGGGGGGCGAGCGTGCAGCGGTGCCGGGAGCCCCGGCGGGCAGCGAGCCGTCCCCGCGCCGGCGGCCGTGGGAGGGGTTGCTAAGCAGCCAAATTCCTGGTGCGCGCTGCAGAAAGTGGCTTGTGGTGGGTTTTTAATGACAAATTGAGACTAAAAGAAGTGAACGCTATGAGAGCAATTCTCTTTCCAAAGATAGAGGCCGGTTTCTTTAAATCGTGCCGTGCCACTGCCTTAAATGGGAATGTTTGGTTTGGGGGAGATGGGAACGGCGCTGGCGTGCTCCTCTCGCGGCCGGCCGGCGGTGGGAGACGCCGAGCAGCCACGGGGCTGGCACCGGCCGCTTGCTGCCGAGGCGGCTGCAGACAGCTTGGGGCTCCTCCATGGCCAGGTGACAGAGCGGAGCAAAATGCAGACAGAAAGGGGACCCTCCTCGCCCCGCTGAGCGAGGTGCGCGCGGGTGCCAAGGAGCCTGTGTGGCACCTGCTCTCAAGGCTCTAGCAGCAAAGGCAGGAGCCGGTCGTCCTCCCTCCTGGCCATCTCTTACGGGGCTGTGACCTGGAAACTGCTGATTTAGCACAAGGCTGAACGCTGGTGAAATGAGATGAAACCTCCTGCCTTCTGAAAAGATCACTTACATTTGCAATTATGTTTACTGAGATACTCAGAAGGCAGAATCTTACTTATCTTACTAGCACCAGGATCCACCAACTTCTAATAAATTACTCAAGTAAATTAATTTCAAATGCACGGACTTATTTTGAGCGTCTCGGTTTAAGCGTCCCCTGTTTGGGAAAGCGAAGCGCTTGGAGGAAGGCAGTGAGAACGGAGGGTGCTAACAGCCACACAGATAGGGCCTTGGGCGTTGCAAGCTGGGCGGGGCGGGGGGGAAAAAGATCCATGAGAATGATGAACTGAGTTGATGCCTTGTAAAAACTCCTTAAAAGTATTAGTGGCTAAAAAAATTCTAGGGTTCTCTTTACTTAACAGTCCCGGTGATCAGCATTCCTCATAAGCAGAAATAGAATAGCAGACTTTCAAAATAAGTATGGTCCAATGTTAGTTGCAGAAGGAACCAAAATAGCGTTGGGCTCATTTGTATCTTTTAAGTTTGATGTGATGCTTTCCTGACTATTCCTTGCAAATATATCTGCTTTTCTCTGATAGAAGTGTTTTAGATGGTCTTACAGGGAATAATGCTGAGAACCAGATGAGAAAACATTCGACTTGTTTCACTCGTGAAAGCTTAACTCTGAAGAAAAAACCTGCCATTGATGCACCATATGATGTTGTGCTAAGTCTAGCAATGGAGCAAGGATTGGTGCTTGTGCAAATATGTGAAGGCTTGGGAACACATCTGTATCCATGTGGCTTTAGGAGCTTATGCAGAGGCATGATCATCTTAGTACAACATGTGCTGCAATATGGGGCAAGCCACATCTAGATAAAATATAACAAAAATAATCAACTGCTATTGACTCTGCCTCCTAACGCATCTGCTGCAGGGAAGCGCCCCGTGCAAAGTGGGGCAGGACCGGCCACCCGTGCCCCAAGGCTGCCACCACTGCAGCTAGAGCCAAGTGCCATCACCCACATATACATATATTAATACAACTCTGACTGGATACCAGGCATTTTAAAGGTTTCTGCTATTGGTGGGGAGGAAATCCTGTTGCTGCTCTTGTGCAACGTGTGTGCATGGGTGTTAGGGAAGCTAAAAGTAAAATAGAAAGAAACAATCGTGTGTGCATGGGTGTTAGGGAAGCTAAAAGTAAAATAGAAAGAAACAATGTGTGTTTGGGGACAATGCTTAATTGTCGGTTCTGATTCTTCTGCAGCTCTGTAACGTGGAGGATTTTCCACTTGCAGATTCACTCAGTTCATTTTCTTAAAGAAGTATTCTAGGGAATTACTTGATTAATTTCTAGTTTAATTGGGTAAAACACTATGACGTAAAACCTTTCCTGAAGCACTTTTTAAACTTTTAAGCAAGTTGAGATCTGAGAGAAACTAAAGGTTTTGCTTTTCAGGTTGAAATTTTCCACTCTGTCCTCAGATGGAAATGAGTAGCATAGACCTGATTTAACTTAGAAGAGCATGGCCTTGGTAGCAGCAATCTTGGTTTTAGACCAGGTGCAGAAATCAACTGATCTATAAAAAGACCTGAAATTTCTCCAAGGCCTGTTGTTATACTTCTCGTAACAAAGCTTCTGAATACAGTCACTGTAATATGAAAGGACAAGATCAGCCCAGCATGCAGAACTAAGAAGTACAGCATGTCTGTGTTACCTTGCAGAAATTAATTTGTTAGCATCTTGGTTAAAACAAAACAAAAACCAAACAAAAACCCTCAAAAGGGCATTTAGTTGAAATTAATTTTTTTTTTCTATTTAGTATCAACTGGCAGTGAACCAAGAATATTACCTCAAACTAAATTAAACAGTTTGTGTTTACAAGCTTCAGAATGAACAAAGTACACTGACTCTGAGGGCTGTGCTATTGGAAGGTATTTGTATAAACGCATCAGTTCGGTACAGAAAACTGTATCTATTCCAGAAGACTTGAGAGCTGGAAACTCTCCAGGAAAATGTATGCTGCTTCTGTATAGTGTGTTTAAGAGCAGTGTTTCCTTGGTGGCACTCAGATGAAGGTGACTCTGGGCACAAGCTTGAGGCGGGGAAGCTACAGCTGCTGCTGAAGCTGCATCGACACTAGGAAACTGCCCTCGAACCACGGTGTAAACACCACTGCTGCTGGCTGTTAATGCTACCTGTGCTGCTTGGACTGCTGTTTGCACTGCTAACTGTAACTTTTTGTCACACTGTGGGGGAGGCTAAACGCATGAGCAGGTCCAGAAAAAGATTAGGCACACTGAACTGACACTTGAAGGAAACGCTCTGTGGTCTGCATGCAATTAAGCCCCTAAACTGGTGACTGTTCGAGTGCATGCTAGGGAAAGGATCGCTTTATAAGTGCATTGTGCTTTACACTCTTTGGTTCAGCATTTAATAGTGTTGGGCAATGTCAGGGCAAAGTGTGGGACTAGGTAGACCCTTGCAGCTGAGCTGTTCTTCCACTGGCTTCGCACTGCCATGGGCACTTCATCGCTGCTGCAGTTCTGCCCTTTGCCTTGAGCATCCCGACAGTGGCTTCGGCAGAGCTCCGGCCCTGTGCCTCTACGCAGAGGCCACTGAAATGCCTAAGAATGGGCTTCCCCCCCCCCCCCCCCATGCTGCTTTTGTAAAATCAAGATCAGGAAAATCCCTCTATGCGTTCTCTCTGGGCCAGCACAATTTTTTCCTGTCACAACTTTTGGAAAATAACTTGGGGCTGTCTGGGCTGGTATGGAAAGGTGCCAATAACATCTGTGGATAGTGAACCTTAATAAGAGCAGCCGAAGCTGTTGTTTTGGGGGTTTTGCTCCTTTCCTCCCTGGAATAGCCAGTCATGTAGTACGTGAGCTCAATATCCATTGCAGAGTGCCACTTTTGCCCCTCTCCTTTTCTCACTTTCCTTCATCAGCTCACTGTGTGGAGCCTCCCCCTATATTGGTCTGGTAGTTCAAGAGATATCTATAAAAGCTGACTTCTGCAAAATCTTCTGCTCCTTGAAGAGCTGGACTGGTTTTCTGCTCCAAACCAGCCTGCTCCGCTGGGGTGGTTATCTCCCTGACTTTAAGATACTAGTATTATGCTTTTGGAGACTGCCAGGATGAAGAACGGTGTGATTTTTAGTCTTGCTTGGGTCTATACAAGTGGTGGGGTAATCACCGGTTATGCTGGGGTTTCTGCACTTGTGGGTTGGTTGTATGTCGCGGCAGAGCAGGAAGCTAAACCAATTAATCTGTTAAATTTCTGTAGCACTGAGAGGGCTGGCAGAAGTCTGAATGCAAAGATAAGTTACCATTCTGTGGAGGAAGAGCAAGTGTGTTTGAAGAACCAATCTGCTGGCTGCGGATTTGGCTGGGAAATCAAAGTCTGCTTTCTACTGACAGCCAAGTGGACAGCAAAGTGTTACAGGGCTGGAGAGGATCTGGTCCTTTCTGTGCTCTGCCACAGACTTGGGATAGATGCATCAGCTCTTAGTGCCTCATGTTCCCATTTGTATAATGAAGATCACCTTTCTTGTTGTTTATTTGGATTTTAAGACCTTTGTGACAGTGACTGTAGCAGAGCATGAGGTTTATACGGAGCCTAACGTAAGGGCTGTGATCTTGGGTGAAATGTTTAGACCCTGCACCAGCCCTACCATGGGGACTGCAGCTCAGTGTGGCTGCAGACAAATAAAGAGGTTGGGTTTATACAAAAGGAGGACAGTAACTAAATTCAGGATGACCTACTTAGACCAAGCTTATTGAGTTACTAGGTACTAATGAAATTCGATGTAAAGAGCAGCGAGACAATAAAGAGAGGAAACTGCGGTGACCTGTGAAGGGTCACCTTCAGTTGTCATATTCTAGAGCAAGCGTGTTAGTGGGGAAAGGTTTGGAAATCAAAGTAATTGAAATAGTAAATAAGCCTTCTGCATGATATTTCAAATGAATACATCAGAGGATTATGCCTGCCTTTAAAAATCTGAGTAAAAGTGCTGAATAAAAGGCAGGGGAAAATCATCCTAGCCTATTTCAATAAAAAGCTCTTTTTATTGTGTTCCCCCTCCCCCTTTCATTTCAAGGTGCCTGTCTCTGCACAACTGAAATACCACTCAAAATTGTGAAGGAGGAGTCCGGGACAAGATGGAGGGTTTTTCAGTGTTCCCCATTAATAATGTCTGTGGATCTATAGGGCATACATATGCCCTGCATTCATTGCATGCATTTTACTGCATATCATTTGGCTTTACAGAAGGGGCATGAGTTTCACGCTGGTGTGATGACAAACACACCAGGACACAAACAGGTCTTCCTTGGAAGAGAACCCGAACTTCGGGTTATGTCCCTGGGAGAGCTTCTTGTCCTGTCCTTTGAGAAGTTAAACGTGGATGTTTGTAGGTGCGTCGCCCCCTGAAGTGTAGCTGGCAAGGGCTGCTGTGAAGAGATGAGTTGGATCTCAAATCAGCTATGTTTTAAGCCACAGAGGGCTTTGTGTATGAGAACCTTGACTCATTTTATGAAGCAAATAAGTAGGTGATGGGAGCCTGCAGTGCTGAAGTAATTTGCTGTGTTAGGAGGGTCCACCGGTGTGAAACCTGGGGTACATATACAGAGTCCCCTGCAGAGGCTACTAGAAGGTTGGTTGCTATAAAACTGTCCTTGCTACAAAATGAAAGTTTGGAAATTGGGCAATAACAGGTGATGTGGATTATCATGAAGGGTTTTTAAGTTTCCAAATTTCCTTTGTTTCCATGTTTGAAAGTGGCAGCTCCTGGGGTGGATGGAGCCCGCTGCATCTCAGCAGAGGGGGCTTTCAGCCTTGCACACATCCCTGCATCCAGGCACACACCGCTGTGAATACCTATGGCTTCTGAAAGAGAACAAACGGCCTCATCAAAATAAGTTAAATGATCATCAATAGCCAGGATTGACTTATAAGCAAAGGTTTGTGTGTGCCCTAGCTGTCTATCTCCACTCTCTTGGTTATTATCTATAAAATTTCAGCCTACTAGGAGTAACGCTCAAACCAAAACATGGCCGTCTCCTGCCTACATGCCTTTGCTTCTCTTCAAAGATGGTTTTTGCTGAGGAAAAAAATCAACTGTTCATTTTATGTAAGCCAGTGCTTGGTAGGGCTGCCTTTGAGCAGAGATTGCTACAGGGAATTTTGGTCACTTTTTCCTAGTCTCAAACATCATCAGCTCTCAACGTAATACATGTCTAGAGCGGTGTTTGGCAAGTACGCAACGGTTATAGTTAGCGACGTGAGTTGTGTAACCTGTTTGTCAGGACTGGGGACACAACTTTGATCTCGGCTTTTTGTTTGTTTTTCGCCTGTAGGTCTAAAAGTACAATGGTGAGCCTGGTTAAACGGCAGATGAGTCACTGCAGCCCTGGGATTTTCATGGGCCAAAAGCAGCTTTGGGCCCTCTCTGCCCCCGCGACAGTCCCAGGCAACGCGGTGTGGGCCTTCCACCTCGCTGGATGGGGAGGCACCGCCTTGCTCTGCTCTGGGACCAGAGCTGCATGTTGCCAAAGACTATCCAAGTTATACTTCTATAGCAACTCGCACAGAACAGCACATTTAGAAAAGAATATATGTGACACTACGGAGCTATTTGTAGTGTTTATTTCAATGCTTCCGACCTGGATGCAATAAATTCGCTGTCTCGTCCCTGTGATGCGCTCTTCTCCCGACAACTGGGTTGTGTTTTAAGGGAGAGGGTGTAAGTAATTCCTCCCATCTGATCTGTGCTTAATAACATGCTAACGGTGATGTTTATCCCAGAGTAAACATTAGTAGATGTTCTCTTTGTTTGTGTCAATATCTATTGTATAAGGCCATGGGTCTGAAGAAAATGATTCGCAGGGCTGGTAAGAGGAGTACCGCTGGCGTGTGTTTCCTTCCAGCAGAGGAGGCATGAAGGGACTCATAGCTGAGCAAAACTTCCCAGCAGCACAAAATTATGCTAAGTTATTGACATGGAAATTTCAAAAGGACTGCAAAGAACATCTGGCAGCTTCTGCTTTACGTTTCTCTTTCCCTAAATAATTGCTTTCATTAAGTTGCATTCTTGGCTGTATTTATTACTGGACTTTTACGGAGCTTTTTGTCCCAGCGCCTTAAAGCAAATGCCTGAAGTTGCACGACACTCCTGGGAGATGCCCTGTCATCTTTCTGATAGGCGAAGAAAGGGGGAACACAGAAATAGCCAGCTGGCAAGACAGTGCAGGAAACTTTTAACAGAAGGAGGAAGGAAGCCGGGGGTCTCCTGGGGACTCCGGCTGCAGCTTCTTTATGAAAGCCAAGCTTGACTGTAGGATATCATATCTGCTTTCTGTTGGTTCAAAGCATTTTTTACAGGAAAAGATGACTTCTAATATTGGAAATAAGGGCTAAAATATGCATGTGTCCTCTCAAGGGCAAAAATACTTTCTTAAGCTTCCGAAAATGTGCTGCTTGTGTCAAGCAAGGACACTGCACAGCTCCTTCTGCTCTGTTTAAAAATATCTCACGGTTATAACCAGTGTAAACATATTGCCAGCTCCCAGGCTGGATCTCTGGAGTACACACTTGACAGCATGGATAAACTTGTCCTTAATTAAATAAATAAAGGCATGTTTACCCTTCTGAATATTAAAATCTTGCATTTTCCCTGTCCCTTTCATGGAAATTATGAAAATGTTATTTTGGTCACTGAGACCTGAGCTTGGTGTAAGAGCTTCTCCAGCGTGGCCTCTAATGACACTACCCAAAAGACAAACCATAGAAGTCGTTCTGTGGTGGTGCCGAGCCTCCCCGCCGCGCCGTCCATGCTGTGGTTCTTGGCCCACCCAACTCTCTGCTAGCTGCTCCCTCTTGCATCAACTGCTCTGCTGCCTCTTGGCTTAGCGTTACTCTGTGTAGCTACCCTGCTGCATGTCAGACAGCATGACTGCTCTATTGCTTTGCAAGCAGCAAGTCTACGTTTGTTTAACTGCTTGGGGTGGAATTCAATGGAAGTAGGGCTTAAATCAGGCTAGTTTTTACCTAAAGTTAAACTTCTTCAAAAAGCTAGGTCCCACTTGTTGGTCAGAGCCATCTCCAAAGTGACTTTCTAATGGAAAGGGGGAAGAAGAAAAAAAAAAAAGCCCCTCCTATCTCAAACTTGATTGTACATTAATTTAAAAGGAGGAAAAAAAAGAAAAGAAAAGGGGGGGGGGGGGAAATCCATTCCTCATGAAAGTGAAGCATGCTAAACTAGTAACCTGTCCAGGGTGCGGGATACTCCTGGGCATGGAATTGTGCCTCTTGCTGAGTGTGATGCATCAGCTCACGACTAGCGGGAGTGCACTTGCACGCAGCTGGTCGTGTGCAGTTCATACACGCATACAGAAGGGCTATTCCAGCAGGTCAGTGCAAGGATTTGTTCTCTTTCCACGGGTCCCTCTCTCATGAGTCCATAAAAATTCATAAAATACTAGCTTGAAACACTAAGAAATGTATCCATACATGAATATAACTACACAGGTGTGAATGCACACTCAAGTACATCAATGCTTTCTTTCATAAAGAAAAAAACCTTTAGCTTTACTTAAGTCATTGTGTTTGCAAAAGGTGAGCTTACTTTTTGTATGTAATACCAGCTGTGTTAAGAACTGCATCTCAGAAAGGTTGTTTACAGTGCTGGAAACTGGTACAGAGAGCACTTTACCTCAGGGAAGAGACTAATTTCCTACAGAAGGTTTGTCAGCAATGAGGCAAAAAATAATAGCACTAGCAAGGTGAGTTTTTGTTCTGTAACTTCTCACAATAGCATAGCACGAGGCTTTTCATGGCTAGCAACAGCAAAGGGCTTCAGTGAAAAGAAGCCAGCATGACTGATTTCTTGCACTGTAGCATTTTTGTGCTAATTCCTCCCAAACAAAAGAACTGTGCATGTGTTGGAGAGGAAAAAGTAAAGGAGGAGTAGGAGGAGGAGAAAATGGACTAGTATTATTAAGTTAAGATCGAATGTTCTTCTTTTTTTATTAATTGGCTGAGCCGGTGTCAAAAGCCTAGATAATCAAGATGGAACAGTTTCAGTGATAGACTTCAAATATGAAGTGCTGCAGCTTGTACTACAGCTGTTCCAGGGTTACTTAATATACCTCAATGGGCAGATATTAAAGGGCAGTTGCGGAGAGCACGGACGTGAAGTAGCACTATTGATCGTGAAGCGCACGGGAGTAATGGATGTGCCTGGAGCTGGAAGCTGGGCTCCAAAGCTCTCACCTCCATAGCACTAGCTTAATCCTGCTATGATTAATGTTAATCAGGGCTCTACCCTTTTCAAAGGACAGTTAGGGACTTCCGTGAAATCACTGAGTTGCTAATGAGAGAGGATTTAACGATGGGACGATTTAAGCTCTAGCGGAGTACTTGGCATTTCATATCACAAGCTGGTGCCCTGGGTCGTGGCCTCAGCAGAGAGGTCGCGCGTGTTAGGCAGGTTTGGACGCCATGTCCTGCAGTGCAGGGCGAGGGACACGGAGCTCGCCCTGTCCTTGGCCTGGGAGCCGGCCGCCGTGGGCTGGTGAGCCTGGTGCTTTAGGCCGACAGCGGCTCCTCCGCAGCTGGACGTGCTGAGCTGTCGCGAGCAGAGCGCATCGGCGGGGCAGGCTGCGCAAGTCCCGTCCGACACCGACTGTGCCAAAGCCAGCAGCAAACCGCACCTGACCTGGGGAGTGTCCCCTTCCTCTGGTGCGCTTTAATGCAATTTAAAGTAGTGGAAGCACAACTACGGTACAAAACCCAGCAAAAAAGGTGGCTTGTCTTAAGCCACTAGGTTGCTAAGTTAAGGCAGCAAGGACAAGTAATGCTGGTTATTTCAAAAAGGCAGCAAGGACAAGTAATGCTGGTTATTTCAAAAAGGCTGGGAAAGCGTCTGTGAGAGTACCGCTAGGAGCCCAGGGAAACGTCTGGCCAAAGCCGAGGCGACTCGGTCCTTCCCTGGGACGACAGCTCATTGCTGCAGGTGATTGCAGCTCTCTGAAGTATCTAGCTGCCGGCCTGCAAAAGGAGGAACGGCTGCACAGGCATCGAGGTGATGCACGATGTGAAGGTCACGGAAAAGTTTTTTAAAATAAATAAATAAATAAATAACCTACATATAGGTCTAAGTGTAGGGGCTGACCTTTTGGCCGCTTCAATAAATTGGGTTCTAACGTCCAAGGCTGCAGGAGCTGCCGCCAGGCACGTGACCCCGTGTTTGCCCAGGGCGCCGCGTGCTGCCAGCATCCCGCCCCCCTTTTCAAGCCCCTCGCAAAGGGCCCTGCCGCGGCTCCCCGGCCAGCATCGCCAGCCAGCATCGCCACCGTCGGCCCGCTCGGCTGCGCCTCTCATCCAGCAGAGCTCCCTTTCGGTGAGCTGTCGGCATTTACGTGGAGCGGCACCCTATGGGATGTGCTATGGGCGTTAGCTGTTGTCGCTCCTACCGTGTAAAAACCTGACGGCAACGTGTGTCTGTGCTATTTCCACTACGCGTTGATCGTCTTGTTGGCACTTTCAAAGCCACGCTGTGAAGTGCTCCAAAAAGGATCCCGTTCTCCGCTACCTTCTCAGGCACGTGGTCTTAGGATTTCTGAAGCAGTAGTTATATTCCAGGCTTTTTGTCTTATCCTGCTACCTTCCCCCCTCCCCCACCTTGCATTTTGGGCTCTCTTTAGGGCTTTGGTAACTGAGGTTAAAACTGCCTCCTGTGTCAGGTTGATCGGGGCTGGTGGCTCACGTGACCCTCGCTGGTGAGTGACGATGGGAGGAGAGGCTGGAAATCTCATTTCTTGCGCAAGGCTGTCGGGAGCAGAGCACCGTCACAGCACTGCCTCCAAGGGCCGACCCCAAAAGGAATGGGGAAAACTCAGCTGAAGCAGAAGTTTATGTTTTCTTGTTTGTTTTCATGTTTTTTTTTTTTTTTTTTGATAGAATAAAAAATTTAAGACATACACTTTTGATCTGAAATGCCAGTCTTGGCAGACAGGCTTTGTATCATACGCTGGCAGTTCTCCTGTGCCTTTTGGAAAGGAACGAAGCCAAGACCACGTGTGATTTGAGAAATGTATTTGCTAACCCGGATTGGCTTTGACCTCGACAGCAAGGTCCTGCCTACCTGTCTGTCCTTGTTTCTGTCCTGCATCTGTCCGAGCAGGGCACCAGCGGAGCCAGCTCCCGCGGCTCAGCCAACCGGCATGACCCAGCCCAGCCCCCGGCTTTCCTTTTCGTTGGCTTTTGGAGGGGTCTTGGGTGCTTAGGTGGAAGCTAGGTCAGCCACATCTGGGCAAAAATGTCAAAACTTTTTTTTTTCTTCTTTTAAAGACAAAAGGCTGAAACGTTGCACTTCAAAATGAAATTTCTCTGTTTAAAAAGTGCCTGTTCTGACACTTCTGTTGAGGGGGGGCCAAAGTGGCTTCCCAGACTTGCAGTTTGTTTGAATTTCTCAATCTCTATTTGCTGAGAGTTTGACGAGAGGTTTTGCCAAGCTCCAGTCACCAGGTCAAAATGTGCTTCCACCCAAAGCTGCAAAGAGACAGCTTTGGTGTTGCTTATGGCTATTAAATGTTTATCTTCCTGGTGTTTTGGTTTCACATTTCCAGGAGCTGCATTGTGGTTTAAGATTTCAAGAAGACAGGGTTTGTGAAGAGTCCTTCAATGAAGGTACCCACAAAGTGCTCTTTCATAAAGATGACTTTTGGATGTTTTCTTTTATAGTTGACTTGCACAGACAAAGCAGCGAGTACTTGCCACTGATGTTTGATATATTTGCTTTAGTACAGAAAAAAATAATACCAGTAACCCCTCATATGGGCCATGTGTGCTTGTTGCTCTGAGCACTGTTTTGTAGATAGTGATGCTAGTTTTATAAAGCTGCTGGACGTTTCGTCTGTACCAGGTATGTTCCAATGATGCTAAAACAGAAAACAGTGACTGTCCCTGCGTCGTGACGTAATTTAACCAATAGGTTATGAAGATCCAGATGGCTTTTTTCAGTGTACAGCATCTTTATGCCAATGCCTGACTTGTGCAAACCGTTATTTTTCACTGCCCTCTTATATGAGGAGACTTCCTGTGAATTGCATAATTTCAAGCAGAAAAAAACGCAGTGAGCAAATGTACCACTGGGAGAGCCCAGACTACGAAAGAAAAACAATAGGTGTTTTTTTTCTCTTCTTCTTGCCAGCATCAACATATATTCTGTACGTACATCCCACCATTCTGCTCTCCCAGGAGAAGGGCTCCAAATCCAATTGCTTCCACCATTGCTCTCTCCAAGATTAGTTCCCCCCTGCCCCAGTACCAGTGCAATCTGATGTGTACACAGAAGCCGGGACAGGGGATTGGAAAAAGAGTCAGTGACAACTAACAGGGCTGGAGCTGTTAACTTTTGACATTTCTGAGTGGTGGTGAAGGAGCTTGAAAATGAAGGGGGAGGAAAGCTGGAAGAGAAAGCAACAAGCAAAGAAGAGGGGGGAAAAGAAAGCTGGATGAGGAATCAGTGGCAAAGATTGCAGAGGTAGGAAGTACAGCATCCCAGTAAGGGGGAAAGTGTTTCAGGAGATGTTGCAGTGGAGTGAGAGGGTTTTGGTTCCTTATTCTGGAAGAGTCTCTCTGTCTCTGCGTGTGTATACGTTCAGTTTATCTCAGATGTCAGGAAAGAGAAGTTCCTCCTCCTTGTTATGACCCAAATCCTTTCATTTCTATAGAGACAATGACTCCAAAAAAAAAAAAAAGTATGTATACATATACACTGATGATTTGTAGTGTTATCATTAAACTTCCTGCAATGTGAACATTAAATTTCACAGTACCTTAGTCATATAGATAAATATTATTACTAATCTAGAGCAGAGCTACCAGCTGGGAAGCAGAAAGCCCACAAATGGAGCGCACCAACCGAAGGGGAGCAGAAGAGGCTCCCTGCTAGGTGCCCCCATCAGAAGGGCCGGGGCCGGGGCCGTTCCCTCCTGCCGCCCTGCACCAGCGCCCAGGGCAGCCCAGCTCACAGCCTGCTGGGGAGGAGGAGGAGATGCCGCACGTCTCGTGTCCCGTGGAAAGACGAGGCAGTTACTTGAGAAAGCTGCTTGTGCAGAACGGCTGCAGGTTTAGGATCAATCTGCAATTGAAATAAGGGCCCCAAGGGATTAAAATACCCTCAAAGGGGGCATTGATGGGCTAAGCCAGCCTTACCTCTAAGCCAGCTTTCTCGGGAGGTTTGATAAAGCTGCCTTCGTTTTGTTTCCTGGTCTCCTCCGGGCCGTTTCTCGCCTCCCCGTGTCTGCGGGTGCGTGCACGTCCCTAGCAGCCATGCGTGCCCCAGCGGGAGGGACGGGGTCCCTAGGGCGGTTTTGCACAACGTGCCGACCTGACCGGCGCGGTGTGGGTGTCCTGCCCGCCGCTGTACTGCAGCGTCGTAGTGCCGTGAGGCATGTTGCACGTCTGCGGCATCTATGCTTGTGTGCACAAAGTACTGCAGTAACCCAGCCCGCTTGCAGCACGAGTGTGGCTTTCCAGGTTCCTGACCCCATCTCGCTCGTGGCCGAAGCAGCGATTGCTCACCTGTAGATTACATGTGTGTTTCCGATAGCAGGTGTCCCCTTCCTGCCTATGCGCTTCTCTCCTACGAGTGTGTGCTCCAGGGAACCTGGTGGTTTTGGCCCAAATAAAACACAAGGGGAGAAGAGATCCGACCGGGTTCATCCTATTCCTACTCTCTTTCTAAGTTTCTACTCCTACCCTCTTCCTGTACGCTTGCCCCCATCTTGCTCAGCCTTCATACTGAAGGCACAGTTGTAAAGAGCTTCATCTGCTGAGGGGACTCATGTTTCTTCACACTCCTCCTACGGGACTTCAAAGATGAACTTGTTATGGGGCATTCCAGATAACGAGAAATCCCCACGGTGACTCTGCTTGCGGGCTTCTATTTTTGAGCTGTGCCATCAAAAGCATCCTAGTTACCGGTCAGCACAAGCAGAGTCGTACTTGTTTATCAGACTGATAAATTAGGCTGTGGCAAGAGGAAAGCATGCAGCATTTTCTGTTGCCAATGGCATATTCAGATTTCCTCCTGAGAACTGTTCACTCCAGTGCGACTAGCACTAAGTCACAAACGCTTAACAACTTGTTCACATCCCACCTTAGTTTCTCTTATATGTCTTTACAGGAAATTCTTTATACACATAGACGGCTGGTACTGCAGTCCAGTTTAAGTCCATCTCTGAAATGAAGAGATTAAACTGAGTCCAAGATCATGACGGTGTGGGTGGAACAGAAATAGAAAGCGAAGGCAGTGTGCAGATGTTCATGGAATAAATGCATATGGTCAGCAAACTTCTGCACGTGAATGTCACAGTGAGGAAGTGGAGAAAGGTTGTGATCATGCCAACTTGTGGGTAGCTGCACATGTAGCTCAAGCATGTGAGAAAGCAATGAGGAAGACATTGATGCATTGGGGACTTTTAAAAATTGCCATTTTGGGGTGTCAGTATTAAGACTCCTGTATGTCTCCTCTATTTTATATACCCAAGTTTCAAAATGCTGATCATCTTGGTGAGCGTGGTGAATAGCCAGTTAGCAGATACCCTGTACTGAACGACTTGCTGGTTCTGCAGTAGTGCGAAGAGGCAGAAACTGGATCAGCATTTTTCCAGAGAGTCGGGGCAGTTAACTGATATCCCCTGAAGATAACAGATCGTTGTGGTTACCTTTCCTTCTTCCTCACTCTGTTCCCTCATTGTCTGATATTTGCTTAAAACACAATAATCCCCAGAAGTGGCAGGAAGGAGCCAGCATCCTCTGTCCACAGGTTCCCTGTCTGTCACCGTAGTAAGTCACTTGGATTTAATCAAATGTATGAGGAGGGATGACACTGCAATTCTCATTAGTGAGCACTGTCTAATGTCAGAAGTGTCCTAAGCAGCACAAAGAGGTCATCTCTATGCAGTCTGTCATCATCACTTTTATTATGAGTTATTTCATTCCTGAAGCACTGCCTGAATTTTGCTCGAAGCGAGGCCCAGCACTTGCACAGAATTGTCCCCGTGGTCCAGGCTGTGCTGCCAAGCATAGGCAAGCCGGCAAAGGTGGGCCCAGCTCATTGCAGAAGCAGAAATATTAGCAGGGTCTTCCCCAATCAGATCCTACTTTGCTGCAGCATGGGGAATGGTTTTGTGCTGATCAACATCTCTGTAGCTCTACCCAATAATTGCTGGGGGAGTAAGAGTAGCTCCCGTGGTGCATGAACGCACAACGTGCGCTCAGTGAGGCAGCCTACTTCCAGCTACCTCCACAGCTCTGTTTTGGGGCAAGGTATTTCTGCACCCGAAAAGGGGAGTTTGGCCACGGCTCCTACTGTGACTTTTACGGAGCCTGATGTCTAACACTGTATGGCTGTGTCAAAATTACCCTAGCTAATGCTGGTTTGGGGCTGGCGCATGGGAGTTGTGTCTCATGCTTCTCATGAGTCGTGTGCAGGGTAGTGCGTTTTGTTTGAATTGGCCCTGAAAAATCCCACCTCTTACAAATATTTTGACCTGCTGCTGGGTTATAGAAATCTATTCTTAGCAGCAAATGGTACTATGGCAACTGTCCCCGCAATATGACACAGTAGCAAGAATTCTCTCTTCTTTTAATCCGTAACTCCCAAAATATCTTCTGCACATCCCAAGCCACCTGGCTTTTCCCACCCTCTTCTGAGCTGGGGAAGCAGCTCCTACCCAATTTATTTTTCTAGTTCAGTCTGAGGCAAAGCTATCTTGAGCCAATTTAAGCAGATCTGAAATAATATACTCAGTCCCAGCTGTCATAACCTATATTGCAGGATGTTCCCCTTGCTTTCCTATGACACTTTCCCAGTTGCTCGTATGATCTCTTTTCCCCTCAGGACTTGCTAAATAATTCTTTGACATGGCTTCTGTCACCCACTATATCACTCTTTGTATATATTACCAAAGGTGATTTGTCAACCTGAAATCCAAAAAAGCTTTGGTTTACACATTTTTAATCAACACAATATATTAACCTCCACGTAAATAAAACAAAGCCTCCTCTGACAAGGCAGACTGTGTTTTATGAACTGATTTATTTCCGTTACCATAGCTGGAGTCTTGGGGGCCCACATGTGTCTGGAGTCTGCTTTTGCTATGTAATCACTCAGTCAGATCCTTAAAGAGCAGGAAGGCTGATGTTATAAACACACTCAGCATTAGCTGCTGCGGAGTCAGGCCTTCATATACATGTAGTGATAAACCTATGGAAAAATCTGGGTCGCCTCAGTGCTCTTAAGCCCCGCTAATTGCTTTATCTACACGTTTCTCAAGTGTGCTGTGGGCTCGTACGTGCCGTGCCGCCAGCGAGCGGGAGCTGCGAGCGCTGGCTGCTCGAGTGCCGAGCCACCTACAAGTTTCGCAGCGTTTGGTGAGTAATCGAAGGATTTGTGCGTTCAGTACGTGCCATATGCCGTGCGTGTCTTCGAGTGGCAGCGGAGTGACAGCAACAACGAGGTCGTTGAGAAGTTCGGCAGATAACAGGCTAAATTCATCCCTGATGTAACCCCGCTGGCTTTAGCGTGCCGATAACTACCCCGGCGCAGGGAGAGCGGCACGCGAAGGCGCCTGCTGTGAAGGGGCCCTTCGCCGTTTCCCGCCTGGGCTCTCCTGGCGCTGCCGGTGTGTTGGCGTGCCACCGCTGGGTGAGCGGCACCGCCTCGCCGAGCCGGCGCTGATGATGCCATTTATAGCTCTTCGGCGGGGTCCCACGGGCGCTGGGAACGCAAATTGTCATTGCCAGAACGTGGGCACGAATAAAAATACTTGCCCTGATTTCTCTGCCATAGTAATCGCTGTTTCTAATACGCGTTGTTAACCTTCCTCCTCTCAAAAAGGTGTTTTAACCCTTCAGTCTGGAAGAACAGAGACACGCTAAATATCGCATTTTAAAATTAACCATTTATCCTCAAGCTTTTTCCTTCTTACTCAATTTTATTGATACTGAAAAACATTTTAGGGAGCTATCTTCCATTTATGAATCACAATTTGCTGAGACTTTTGTCTCATAAGTTTTCGGTACTGGAATATAAATACTCTAAAATACTTGCTGTTTGCATTCAGCAAGTTTTCTTCCAGCTTTCAGATGATGTTGCCACTCCGCAGCAGGACGAGCCGCTGCACTTCCAAGCTTATTGTGAAAAAGAGAACGACAGGGAGAACGGATCGAGGTGCAGCTGCCTGCTCTGCCCGCGCTGCTGATGGGTGGCCGCCATCTGCCCACGCGACCCGCGTGCGGAGGCCTTCCCCGTGTCCTAAGGCGGGCAAAGACGTGAACTTTGCTCCCCTGGCTCGGGCGACTGCCCTAAACGGCCGGGCTGGCAGCCCCTGCCCCCGTCCGTCCGTTCGCTGGGCGTTGAATTGCGTCCAGAAAGCAGAATGCCTCCTGGGGGGAGAAGGCGGCCGCCCGCGGGGCCGTAGCGCTGCCGCCCTGCGACCGGCGCCCAAGCAAGCCCTTGCGCCTCGCATCGTGCCTCGTCGGCTGTTATCTCCTCTCGTGCGCTTAGCACACATTTGCAACTGCGTTTAATCACTCTGTCCTCGTGCAAACCATGTGCTCGAGCACCCGCCACGAGCAGCCCGTGTGTCGGGTTCATGCCGTACGTCTCCAGGTGCTACATTTGGGTGTCTTTCTCGCGCAATGCCACGGGTGCCTCGCAGAGGCCGCTGGTAGCCCTCCGACAGGCTCCGGGCCTCCTTCCCGCCGGGCCATCGTCTCGGTGTTCACCAGTGCACTCTCAGTCGCCCTACCGTTTTAATTGCGTCTTTCCAACAACCAGGTTTCCTGTTTTTCAGGCCCGGGTGCTGTTGTTTTAGCCTGCGACTCCTGCACAGGCTGGGAACGAGCTTTGCCAACTTGCGTCGCCTGCTGACGGGAGGCAAAACCTTCAGAGGGAGCGCAGCGAGGACACGCAGGGTCTCGGGCGCTGGCGCATAAGGTGGATGCATGGCTTCGGCTCTTCTGCGCGCCCCTCGCCGCCGAAGGGTCCTCGTGAAGCAAGCTTAGACCTCGGCCCTTACCGACCTTTGAACGGTGAAGGAAATACGCGTATTTTCGTATAAATGCTACGTACATATAAATTCTACGTAAAACGTCCATTGGAAGTTTCATTGTAGAAGTTTGAAAATCAAGAATGTGAAGGAGCAGAGAAAAAAAACAAAACAAAAAAACCCCAAACCACAAAAGGCCGCTGGGGAAGGAGCGCAATACGTGCCTCTTGCCTTTGAACAAACCGGCTGTTGAACAGCAGCGGGAGGGAAGTATCACGGGAATGCAGAGAAGTAGCAGTGACAGCATGTAACTATATATTCCAGCCTTCCCTTTTGTCATCATTAACATAAATGAGCTGGAAATTTCTCTTTTCAAACAAGACCAGGTATTTTTAAAATATTCAGTCTAGTACATGTGTGCTCATGCAGGCATTGATGTTTTTGTGCAATGCTTTCTGCGTATTTTGCCCTCCAATTCCATTTTAACCTGTAGAAATTGAGACTTTTCCAGCCGTAGCCAACTACGTAACAAATACTAGCACAAGTGTTTTAGTCTCGTCTTCAGCATGCTCAGCATTTGTTTTCTGAACGCAGAAAGGTTCTCCATCTTTCTGATACAAAGGGGAAAAATTTTCCCCTTAAACCTTTTTCCTTCAGTAAATCATGCGATCTGTAACAAGTTGCTGTGTGTATGCTTTCCTATAGGAATCACTTGCAATAACATTTTATTCCTGTAGAAATACATTTATTTTCCGTAGGAAGTATGTGCAATAAATACATTTTATTCCTCTGCATTTGTCACCTTGAAAAGACTCTCAGGTTTGGCCATCTTCCTGTCTTTGTGTGAAAAAACATCATTTTGTTGAGACTCTGGCGATCCTGTAGGATCTGCTTGATCCTAAATTAAGGTGATCTTGTTTTCTCGCCCTCCTCTCCATTTCAGTGGCTCCCTGCACCTTGAGCGTTTGTGCCCATGAGGTTGGTGGAGGAATCCTTTCTGCCAAATGAAGTCCTGCTCATGGAGCAGCGATTTGTTGCTGTGTTTAGCACCGCGTTGCTCATGGAGCGTGCTCCATAACCCATGCCAGGAGGCACCGGCAGCTTCTCTGGGAGCTCCCCACCACCAAAGCCTGTTGCGCCCGTTCTCGACCAAGGGCAGAGCCCAAGCGGAAAAAGTTTCCAGTGATGGTTTTGGGTCAGCTGGCTCTGAAGTGATCCCACCCTGGCCAGGTCCATGCCCACGTGCGTCCAGGGGACACAGTGTTGGTGTGTAAGGCGGAGGGCGAGCACGGAGCAGTGGCGGTGGTGCTGGGAGGTGGCCTGTGCGTTGAAGTCGTTCCTCGTAGGAGGTGCCAGTTTTATAGTTACGCTGTGGTATTTAAAAGTACATATTTGTTCAGTGCTGGTATGAGTTCAAAAAGATATCAAAACAATAGCGCCTGGTTTAGTGCTGGTTCAAGGAAAATGAAAGATTGGATGGGTCTTTGGTTTGTGTCTACTCCCTGTTCTTATCAAATACGCAGCATGTTTCCTACTCCCCGCGTCTTTCATTGCAGCTTTCCTGGCTTCCCTTTTAAACGCTCCTCCTGCAGACATGGAGAGAGGTGCAACTGATTGTTTTGTGGTAACGCTCCTTAGAGGTGGCATAAATGCTTCTCTTGTTCTCCTCCTCTTCCAGTTTAAGTGCTATTTGTTGTCATACGTTGCTGGATTTGAGGCCGAGATACAAGTGAGGGCTCAGCTGAGTCCTGATTCCACATTAGAGCTGTTTTGAGGAACAGGGGACTGGGGATTTCGTGTTTCTGCTTTATTTCATGCTAGACAAACCTATGAATGGTGGGGTCATCGTTATTTTCCCAGGGTCTGCGGACCATAAACCTCTCCTCTTTGCTTGCAATGTGAGTCATGTTCCTAGGGAGGTTCTTCTCGCCTGGAAAAAGGTGATAAAGAAAATCTTCTATGTCAATAGAAAACCCCATGTATTTCAGTTCTTATTAACCTAAGCAGCTACTTATCTTCCTCCTGCAGCGCAGCGTGAATGCAATCTAGTCGTACTGTTTAGAGAAGACTGGTGGAACGGTAGGGAAGTCACAGCAGAAAACAGAAAATCATCACAACTCCTTGGGAACCGGTTACTAAATCCCTTTCTAGAAATTTTCTACAGCATGAGCCCTGTGCGCACAGTAATTCCTTATTGCAAAAAGGAGTGACTAATGTACAGAGTACCCAGAATAAGCATTTTATTAGTGCATTGCTTTTTAATATAACAATTTTACAGTCTAAATGCACTTCAGAAGCAATTATCTCTTGTAATATGAGCTCTGGATATAACGGAGACAGAATAAATGTCTCTGTAATTAATGATAACTTAAAAACTGCTGCATCAAAAGCTCTTTGCTTGTGAGTCTTTCTCACATGCAGCTATGTCTGTGAGGCTAACATGTTTTTCATGTTTGCACAAGCATTTGCCAAATGGGATGTGCAGTTGCTGGCTTTCATGACTACATGCCAGAGCTGCTGCTTTGGGAGCTAATGCCTGAGGCACTCCCATTTCACACCACCTCATCCCAGAGTTTGTGGCTCTGTTGTTTTGCAAATCTGGCCAACTCTGAAACGTTTTTCCAGCAGGATCCAGATGCTGGCACGAAGCTGCTGATGTGTGTATCCCTGGCAGTGCTTTCAGCCAGGGAAGCTCTGGATTCAAATGCCACTCCTGCCTTCCAGGTACAGCCCAGGCAGCAGAAGTATGTTTTCATCAATATCATCTTGTTTTTGAATCCCTACCCAACGGGGCTCTAAAACTGCCGTATAATTGCGCATTGTATTTAACCGCCACATAACCATGCCCTCTATGTACCTTTTCCTTTAGGAAAGAGGACTTTTCTGTGCTAGGAAGGAGGTCTTGTGGTGAGAAGTTTCTGTATTTGTGCGGAGACTTTAATGGGTATACGTGCTCTGCCTGTAATATCTGCCTAACTGGCCAAGGCAAAGCACGTAGGAAACACAGGCCCTTTTTATGGTCAGCTAACCTGGTGTCGAGCATCCTAGCCTCATAATGAGCTTTCTAGTAAGGGTTAGACCTGCTTCTGCCTTACCTGCGCAGAGCTACCATGACTGGAAAAACATGCCCTTTTCAACACTGTGGAAGAGTGTCTGGGAAAACTGCGAACCTACTTGGATCAGCTAAAGTATGATTTTTTTAAAAGACTGGTCCCACCGGTGCTAACAGGGCTAAATTGCTATCCCAAAACACAAGTTCAGAAACATTGATTTTTTTTTTTCTCTGTGGGTTTTTTTTTTTCTGTGGACTAGACAAAGGCTTTCCTAGGCAACACGTGTGGAGCTGTTCCATTTGCTGATCGCTAGCTTGTGTCAGCTAACATATTTGTACGTGCCAGTTTGCAAATGCCTTATAACTACAGCCTGGTTCACAGGCCCAGTGGAGCTTGAAGCCGGAGGGCCCTTTTGGCAACCTTGTGCAGCCTCTGGGTAACTCAGGTTTGGGAATTCCAGCCAGCCACCTTTGGGCAGAGTTCAATATTTCTTGTTTGCATAGAGCATACCTAGCGCAAACCGGGATGGTAAACTGGGGGGCTGAGCAGGGGATAAGCCTCCCACGCGGTGGTTAGCTGGCTCTCACACAAGAGAGAGCGTGTAAAGAGTCTGCAGTTAATTTTAATGAATTTTATATAGGCGCATGCAAACTTTCTTTTCAGGAGGATACAGATGGAACTGAAAGATTATGATTTTCTCTTACTAAAGCTGATGTGAAAATTGGGAAGTTCTTTTATCCAAACCAGTCAAGTCCCTACTTCTGCAAAAGCGCAATGTTGTTCTTCAGGCTGTTTTATGACTGAGCCTTTCTTGTTGATCAAATTGTAGTGGTTGCAAGCGAGGGGGAGGAATGCAATGGGCCTCTGAGGCAACAGAGATCCACCAGCGCTGGAACAATCTGGTTTGAGCTATAAAATTCCCAGAGAGAAGCAGTAAAAATCACACAGGTTTCAGAGCTGGTTACTGTGGTAAGTACTGGGTCACTATATATTTAGCAGTGCTAACACAAACCACAGAAAACTGTAGAGTGGGAAAAAAAATCCTCCCAGTTACTATAGAGGAGGAAATAGGTGGAGGTTTGCCTGAGGATGTTCCCAGCTGCTGCCATTTGCTACAGATAAATCAGCGAGTGCCCTAGTGTATCTTCTGTGCTTTAGGAGTTTGGTGGACTCGGAGAAGGTCTGTAATTGTTTTGTTTGGTCTTCTCTCTTTGGCGGGAGCTGAAATACAACTGCAGCAATTGCACTGAGAAATTGCACTTAGGGAAGAATAAAAGTGTTCTCCGCGTATTGTGTCTTCTCCACTCCCCTGAGTAGTGAAATAATATTGCGTGGCTTGCAGGCATGTGCAGGATAATAAATGGTACCTTAAAATTTTATCAACGGGTATTTACTTCATGTAGTAGCGGATCATGTTGTGATGACAAGGTAAAATCAGAATGAATGCCTCTCGGAGATTTCGTTAAGGCTTCTTTGATGCACTGTAAAGTCGTGGTTTTGTGGCAGAGCAAAGAATGAAGAGGCCAGACCCCTTCTGAAGGCAAACGAACTGTTCTGGCTGTCTGAGGATGCTGCCGTACCTGCTTGGGATGTGATCCTTAGTTAGGACTGCAGAACAGTTCACTGCCTGCTGTCTCTCTGGAAACACTTTGACACGGCGAAGAGCGCTCCAAGTCCTTCAACAGCCCAAGAGACGAAGCTTCAGACACTTCCTTTATGCGCACATTTTCCAGCTGCTTCCTAAGCTGGAAGGAGCACCTTTCCACCCGTTCGTTCTTGGGTGCTTTAGGAAGGTGCTTTTTATAATACAGTACCTGTTTTTGCACAGGTCCTAGCCTATACAGTTTTCCAGGACCATCACCCCTGTATAGTACTATAGCAGAGCTTATCTGCTAGGGTTTTTTTTTTCTTGTCATTCTGTTGTCAATGAAGCCTTTTCCTCCCTACACGCAAGAGCTCCTGAAACCCAGCTAGTACCGGTTCTGCAGGCAGTATTGGTGAGGACTGCAGATGGCTATTATAAACGAACAGAAACCTGCAGATTTTGCTGAATGCCATGGTACGAGGAGGAATACCAGCTAGAGCTCCTCTGAAATCCTTGATCAGGTGATGGCTAACAAAAAACCAAGAGGCAGCCGGTGAGTTTGCAGGCAACGTGCAGATGTGGTGGGTACTGAGGTTCCTGGTGCCACAGTGCTGCCTGTGACGGGCCGAAGCGCAGGTGTCTGTGTGTCCTGAACAGGCCGCTGCTGGGTGCAGGGGAGGACATCTGAGCGCCTCAGCATCTGAGTTAGGTGTTCCCATACTCCTGCATGGTGGTTTTGCATTTCTCTTTTAAATGTTTGGCCTTTTTAAACTATATTGTGCTGTTAGAATTGTAATGCTGAAAATTCTGTTAGTTTCTCCCACTGCTCACCATCTTCTCTGAACTGTGCACAGTGCAGATTTATTGTAGGCCCTCTAACTTCTCCTCAGTTCCTCTAACTGCTGTATAATCCTGGTTTTTTGTTTGTGTCTTTGTTTTTGTGGTGTGCCACCCCCTCTGCTACACAGCGTCCTCCACGCAGTATCCCGGAGTGGTTTCTCTCTTCAGAAGCTCTAGCGCCTTTTTCTCTCTGTTTTGGTACATCAGCTCTATTCTTATTCAATCACTTTATTTTTTTAAAATGTTACTAAGCATGGCAATGCAGCACTGAGAGCTCCTCCATCTCTCATGTTCATCTCGTGTGATACTTACTGTTTGAGTTTTAAATATCCGTTATCTTTATCCCATTACACTCAGCTTATTAAATTGTCCTCTATCACTGTTTTACCAAAACATGTCCTAAAGCTCATGCAACAGACACCCCTCAGTTCTTGCCCTTCAAAGCAGTTGTTTCTTTTTTAAATGAATTCATTACAGTAGTATTTCTGCTTACAGAGTCTATGCTAACTCAAGCACTCCTCCCCCGTTTTCTGATCAGTAATTTCATAACTACCTATACCAATGAAGATGCCCTCCTTGGAAAGCAAGAGGTGACGACGCTTCCTGGCGCTCCATCCGTTCTCACGATGAGAACTGCCTCTGATGACCAGCCGTGCTGAGACTCTCTCCCCTTCTGTCCTACTCCCTTAAGCTAGCTTTGTAAAGAAACTCCAGAGAGGAAATATTGCGTACAAACATCCTTCGAATCGTGGGCAAAGTACTGCCGTCCTTACTGACTTTGCACAGCTTACAATAATACGTAGCATTTCATCCGGGCCTCACTGATGTGAAAGCAGCTGCTAAGGTCTGGGAGCCGCTCGTTGCGCAGATCGGCTCCCGAGCACGGCGACGGCGCCTTGCGGGAGACGGGCTGAGGAGCGGGTGAACCACCCTTGCAAGGCCAGGGAGGGCTCCCTCCCCGGCCGCGGCTCTGGTCCTGGCCGGCCCTGGTGCCACCACGGCCACCTCCCAGCGACCCCTCCGTGCAGGTGCTCGGCTTTCTGTGGCTTGATTTCTGCCCGCTTGCTGACACATTTCTTGGACAAGGTGGGCTGACTTCTAGATGCACCGTAGATTAGAAAGTTGCCAAATTTAAACACTGACCTTTAGCTTTCCTCTCGCCTCCGCTGATGCACAATTTAGTTTCACTCATAGTGAAATTTGCAAAATTACTCTGGGTAAGATCTGCAAACGTTTCCATCAGTCACGAATCTAGCAAAACAGCCTGATTTGATCGGTTTCACTTGATGTGCTTTAATAGGAATAAACCTCACAGCAGTCAATTTTGGGAAAATCTGTCAGCTACTCTTGTTTGTTTAAAAAAATTACTCCCCGAGAAGCTCTACAAGTCTGAGTTATTAGATATGTTTGCTGATGTTCACATTAATTCTCCCCACCCTATGGAAAATATAAAAATAAAAAGTGTTATAACTGAATGTTTTCATCTAACTTTCACAGCAAAAGACACGTCTAGGCTCTCGCTAAATTTGTTTCATCTGTGTAACAATGGTATAGCCAGAAAGCATAAATTAGAGGTGAGGTTAACATTTGACTAATCTGAATTAGAATAAAGCTCCAGAGATTAGGGAGTATCTTAGTGCTGTGACATTCCCACTCTAAAGATTTGGGTATGAATGATAACTAGAGATTCAGCTCTGATTCTAATAATCCTCATTAATAGGCAGCTGTGCAAATCTCTAGGCTGTGACAGCAAATCACTAATGCTTTGTGAATAAGCGTGATGGTTTTATTGGCTTGAACTGTTATTTGGTTTTTTGACGAAGCTTGCTTTTGTGTCAGTGTTTGTGCCCACCAAAGGTTTGGGGACGCTACGTGGTCGCTCCTCTGAAGAGTGACGCTAGACCCGTGCTGGCTCCTGTTGTCTGTCCTGCTTCCCCCGGTGCCAGGGTGTAGCGAGGCTCCGGGAAACAAGGCCGTGAGAAAGGGATAGTGCCGAACCAAAGACACTGCTCAGGAACACCGCTTGGGTTAAATCAGCTTTAATGACTGTTTCCCCGTAATGAATTCACCCAGAGAAGAATAGAATGCTTTCCTAAATCTTGAAGCTGAATAACATCTCAGTTGATTAGACAAGGTATAAACAAGTAAGTCACTCAAATAGGATATGTCTATTAGTGGAGACAAAGCTCCAGCATTATTTTTGTGGCAGAGCAGTCTGGATTGGCTTGCTGAAACCTGTTCTGATGATCTCCTGAGATGTTGTCTGTAATTTTTCTTTTTTTAAAACATTTTGGCACCTTCTTGCACATAAGATTAGCCCTAAAATTCTTCATCTTCTGAATTCTTTTCAGTATTGAGAGGTTGTTTCTGTTTCTTCATCAGCTGCTTAAAAATAAGGATGAGATACTATATTTAAGTAGGTATCTTAATTATGTTCTCAAATGATCTGTTGAACTTGTGGCTCTGCAGTACTTTCCAGTTTGTGGATCACATTTTGATGTCCAGATCTGGCTTTTTTCCCCCCATCCTTTCTTTGGGCAAATCACTCACTGAGCTCACGCATTGTGAATTCTCAAATCCTTACTCATACTGGATGAGTATCTCAAAAGCTGCAAAAACACTTCCTTTTGCGTTACAGGGACCGGAAAGATGGCTCCTTCTCCTCCTAGATACACAGCTATGCCACAAAGGTCCACGCTTTTGTGTCCCATGGGCTCGATGCTTGCAATGCCTTCCTCTGGAAGTGAAACCATGTTCACTGGATGGTGAAGGAGATTCCTACGTTCTAGGGACAGAAAGGCTGACAAGCTCATGAGCTCTCGACACCTTCCATGGAAGCTCTTGGACTAGAAAAGCCTTCTTCATGAGGCAGAGAACGGGAGAACTTGGTCGATGATAAAAATGAGCCATGGAAACGCTACCAGCGGGCGCACTGCTCTGTTGGCTGGCCTGTGCATGCCTCGGCCCTGACACGTGGCTGTGGGGCGCCGCTGCAAGGCGCCTGCCGCACTGGGCTCCGTGGACAGGTGAAGGGAGAGTGCAGGGAGCTCGTGGTTTGGTGTGCCTCAGCTGAGGAGATGCTAGATGGTTTCTTGTGAAAGAAACACAGGCAGCTTTATTGACGTGGAATGATGCGAGTAAGTAATTTTGGTGGTTGTGAGATGGAGATCCAGCCGGTGAGGTTCCTGGGGCAGGACCCCGCTGGTGATGCAGGGCTGTGGCCTGGGGGAGGCCCAGACGGTGAGTGCACCCAACCTGCCTCCCTGCCTTGTCTGCTGGGTGGCTTCTGCGAAACACGTCCCTCCCATTAGACGTCTTTGCTGTACTTTTATCAGAGTCAAAATTTTCTGGCGACACATTAGCTGGCGAACACTGTGAAATGAAATGCTGGTGAATCAAGCTTGAAGAACAGTCGGCAGCCTATAGGTGCAATTTCAAAATAAATAAATAAATGAAATGTATCTGGTTGCTCCTTTAAAAGAGCTCTGCGATCACATCAGCCTGGGTGAAGCATGCAGGAGCAAACAATAAAGGTGAAAAGCAAGTCGCTGTATGTAGGTGGTTAAATGGAATTAAACATGTGATTATGTGCCAGGGGGGCATGGTATGAATCACAAACTGCGCTGCCATTTTTAAAATGAGTGCTGCGGTGAAATAGACCACGCTATCATTTTAAGTGACATAAATGGGGCTTAACCTTGTTTCTTTCTATCAATCTTGATTGATTATAACTTTTTGAAGAAGTCGCTAATTGTTAGGAATGCATTTTGCTCTGTTTCTCAGAGCACTCTGCTGATGAAGTATATGATGAGTCATCTAATTGGACAGGGATGTGTGTCATTATATAAGGAGAAAAACAGATTAAAAGTACCACGCCAAAGCGTATTCCGATTCTGATTACGGTAAATAGACTTAGGAATATTTTGTCTTCTTAATACAAAATTGAAACACATTGTGTGGCTGGAAGATTTGGGACGTTAGTTTAAAAATGAACAAACAAGTGAAAAAAATGGGAAAAAAAATCTCCTTGCATCTATTGATGCACAGAAATTTGGAATGTCTTCTGGTGTTTTTGGTGTCAGAAGGAAGATGTTTCTCCCCTTTTCTCAGCCACCAAAGAACCTGATATTTCTGTAAATGCCCCAAAGAAGTTGCTCGGAGAGCAAGGGATGTTTCCAGCACTGTTTCCAGACGCCAAAGCAGTGGGTGGCTTAAAGATGGGGGCTGTAGCCCTAGGGTGAGCGTGGAGCCAGCGCAGTCCCTCACGGGAGGTGGCTGGGCGTGCACGCACCACGGGGCTGGCGCTCAAGGCGGTGGCAAACAACAGCCCCCACTATCCTGTCGGTAAAGCCCTGCCTGCTAATGATGTCAGGGCCATTAAAATTAATGAGCCGCTCATATCTCATGGAGTACTTTGGGTAGAGGTAAAATCACTTAGGCAGCATTTCCTGAGGAGGTGGGAGGGGCAGAAAAGCTCTTTCCACATGGGGGATTAGTAAGCGTGCTGGCACGGACGCTCGGGTAGTGCTTCAGCCTCTCCTGCCTCCTCTGTCCGAGTCACGATCTTACAGCAGCGCCTTTAGCTGTTGGGAAGGACTGACGTTGCAGAGGTTAATTCCAAGTTTCCCTAAGTTGTCTCTGCAGAAAGCTGCATCTGACATTGTCCCACCTTTTTTTGTTGGGCGGTAGTGCCTTAGCATGGCCGGCATGCTCTCCTTCGATCGGAAAGCAGCCGGAGTTTCAGGACAGCCCATCTGCGTGGCTCCGATGGAGCTAGGTTTGAGTTCTACCAGACCCGGCTCAGGGTGACACTTCCCTGGCCCTCCAGTTACAGCTCCTCAGAATTAAAACCTATGTAAAAACTGCAAGCTTTAGCCCGCAGCTAATAAGCTCCCTCTCAAAGCCAGCACTAGCTGCTCCCGTAGGTGTTCAAGGCTGCTCGATAGCCTGGTAGCACCGGGAAGCCCCGCGTTTTACGGGACCTGCCCCAACAAGCGGCTGAGCGCGCTGCCAGCCCAGGACCCCCTGGGGTCTGCGCGCTGGACGGGGCCGTCGGCGGATTTCTGGCTCACGGGGCTCCTTCTCAGTAATTTCTTTTCCTCCTGATAAGGGACTCAGTCCTGTCCCTCCTCCCCACCTCCTTTTCCCCCATAGGAATAAATCTCCTGGAGAGCTTCCACTCCCCAGGCTTCGGGCAGAGAAGGACCCAGTCTAATACAGCTTGGGCTCCTGAAGACTATTTTTCTATTTTTATCTCCTCAGTTGCTCCAGGGCTTACAGCCCCTCATGCTTCTCAGTAAGTTATATTTAAATGGTACTTATATGACGCAGCAAGTTTGTAAAAAAGCCACAGCTGCATAAACAGAGTCTGTTGGGATCAACTGATTGAATTCAGCCCAGCTCTTCAGTCTGCTGTTAAATCAGATCATGCTGGTTTATACAGGTTATTGTACGTGTATCATAAAGCAAAGCTACCTTAGAATGTTTAACATCTAATTCGCAGATAAGGAGAACATATGGGCATTCCTGGGTAAAAACTGCACACGCTGCTTGATTTAAACACACAGCTAGTGAACAGCCTGCATGAAACATTCAGAAAAAACAGCAGCTGAGAGCCATGCTGAAAGACGCACGTAGGAATCGGGTATGTGTGCAAGCCGGGGTGATATCAGCAGGAAGGCGTTTGCACGTGGAAATACCTGACTTGCACACACAGTGACAAATGGTTGCGTGCAAATGTAAGTGGTCAGTCTTGTTCGGGCTTTGTGCAGCTCTTGTAGGGCTCCCCTTTTACACTGGGCTTAACCTGTAAATATCAGGATCCAGCTTTTCTGCTAGTGACAAGCAGTTGCTTATTTTAGGATGGGTCTGTGTTGATCAGTTAATTAAAAATAATAATAGATTGGCAGTTGCTAATTAGGAAATTAATTAGTCACACGGTGAAGTGTCACTTCTCCACGTGAAGGAGCTAACTTCAAGTTGTCTTGGAGGAGGCTGGCTTTCTGCCAGCACCAGTGAGTATCTTTATACAAAAAATAGACTCTGATTATTGATGAGCACTTTCCTTTGAGTAACAGGAGGTCTCTACCCTTAAAGAAATAATAACCTAGAGCCTCTTCATAAAAGAGATCCCTCCTCCCTATTTTGGCACAAAAGAGCTTCTGTGAGCTTTTGCTGATCAATCCAAAAAGAAAATGTATGAGAATAAAATTCTTCAGTATAAGGAAAGCTAGTCCTTTACTGATGTCATGTGTTGGTTTAATCTACTTGGTTCTCCACTGCAGTAAAAAGTTGCATGAAATCATTGCTCTTTTGGCAGTAAGTGAAGCACTAAAAGTGAAGACTCCATCAATTACTTTCTACTTGTAGCATCCCAATAGCGAGCTGCATTTAACAAAAGTGTAAATGCTCTTAGAGCCCCCTTTTAGCAGCCTTTGCTTCTCTCCAGCTCCCAGTAAACACATACCTTATTGCATAACTGGTGAAGCAGCCGCTGTGCTTCCGATTAAGTTAAAATGAACAGTGTGTCTGGAGATGTTCAAAGGCAAGAACAGAGTGGCTCAGCATCGCGACAGTTTTATACAGCCCCGGGTTTAATTCCCTAGCTAAGAACCACTGCAACCTCATAAAAAACCAACATACCATAAAGGAAATAGCCCTCAGCAGCTGTGAGGTGCAGGTGCCAAGTGCAGACGGTGTGTGGCTATAGGTGTTAATTATATCGGGAATGCAAACACGAAGGCCGCTGTGGGGAAGGCCCAGGAGAACAGACGCCTGTGTGACGTCAGGGGTGAAATTATGGTGGATTTATGAGATATGACTAGGATAAAAGACAGCCTCCAGAATTCAGTATGTATTACTCATCTCCACCAGCAGCTCGCCAGCAGAACGGAGGGGAAGATCTGACTGTGTAAGCGTGCGAACATACCGTGATGCCTCAGTGGTCTCATGTGAAATGCTGCAGCTGCTTCGCTGTGGACAGTAAACCCAGCATAATTATGTGGACAGGAAGAATATTGTATGTAATTAGAATGATGGAGGAGAGGATTTAGGCAGGCAGAGTGTAATCCCTCAATCTGGGATTGCAGACAAAGCATGATGGTTAATTCTCTATCTTAATGGAAGGGTCCAAGGGAGAATGATGTGGCCAGCATTACCCATGCTGCCTCTCAGGTGAAGGCTGCGCTTCAGTGGTGTGTAGTAGGCACAGAGCCAGGAGAGGAAGGAAATACGCAATTTGTCACATCTCTAGAACTATTCGTAGGGAATGGATTCCTAAAAAAAAACCCAAAATTTCTTGGCTTTGGATGTCACATGCCATGAAGGCAGTCTCAAGAAAGGTCTCTCTTAGAGTTTGTCCACAAATCTATTCAAAGACATGTTCAACAAATTTAGAGGGCTATTCTATTTATCTATAGAAAGTAGAATTACCACAGTGATTCCAGTCATTATTAGTGGAGTGTTGCTTTTATATTTAAGAGTATAAATCAATCTGTGAACAGGTTTCAAAGAACCTTCATGTCCTACTCAACTTGTTGGAAGCACAAGGTCTCAAAACCTTCAGCAGTCAGGCAACAAAATGTTAATTTTACTAGTATTTTGGTACCTGACATCAGTGTGTTCCTCTGCTTTGAAGATGCAAGCACGTTTTATGAAGGCACTGGCTAAAGCCACCTAGCCTTTTCCTCTATCCCAAGTACACTGTCAATGGCGCAGCGGCTAGGAATTACTGAGTATTTTGGTCATTAAGGAAATATCAGAAAGGGTGTTCTGCGTGGAGGAGCAGAGGATATAACCTGTGCTTTTAACAGAAGGAGGGAGATAATGTCAAGTAATGTCTAACGAATTATGCTTCATGTTTTCTTCCATAAGGTAACAATTTGGGGCAAAAAAGGTGCTCAGACACATTATTGTAGCTGAAAGGAAATGTTTCATTTCCAAGCTGTTACCCTGTGCTGGCCCTGTTTATTAGGACCCGGGCTGACTCCATGCCCTTTATCCGAGATGTCCTCTCTTATCCTCCAGTAAAGCAGCAGCAGCAGAACTCGTATTGAAAACAGCAGCAGCTCACACTTCCAGCTCTAGCAGGCCAGGAGCCACGCGGCTGAGGCGGCGAAGGGGCGCAGCGGTGACGCCCCGGCAGGTGGGGGCTCGCGCGCGCCCGACGCCTTCTGCCCTCTCGCGTGCGGCGCGCTTCGCGGTGGCAGGCGCGGGAGCTCGCAGCAGCTTGCCGCGGCTGTGTCAAGATGAGCAGCTGGTTCCCTGGCGTGAGGGAAGCTCAGAGCGGCGTGTCTGCCGGTGGGGCGGCGGCGGGTGCTTGCGCTCTCAGGCAGGCAGACGTAGTTTTCAGGGTGGCTGCAGGAGAAATACTTTGGTAAGGGTCATCTAAAGAACGAGAATGAGCTTATTTTCCCTTTCTGAGGCCGAGGGGATGCATCTCTGTCACTTTTTGGGAAAAAGCATGCTATGCATACGCTTGCGTACTTTTGCCTGCCGACCCCTCCCTCTCCCAAATCGCAGCCTGGGCAGCAATAGTGAACCCTTTGGGCCACTTTTACAAAAGCGACACTGCCTGCACTGGTGTAGTGGCAAGGTGATAGGTGGCAGCCTGTTTGAAAGTCAGCGGTGGAAGATCAAAGGGAGGAAGTGTAATGTAAGAGCAGCTCTCAGGGCGAGAGGATTACAAGCTGACTTTTGTAATTGATTGGTTTTTCATTCTCAAGTTTATAAAAATAAAATGGTTCATTTCTTACAACCTGTCATAAGCAGGAAAGGAACAGATTGATTTTGTCATTTTACTCTTACGGAGCTTGGCACTTCCCATCCTTCACTAAAAGCTAACCCGCCCATTGCATTATGAATGAGTCCTGGGACGCTCTAGACCGAAGAGCTCCAAGAGCTTTCTCCTTTTGACAGACCGTCTCTTTCTTATGAAAAGCGTTGTGTCTCCCCTAGTATTTGTGCTGGAGGTGTGGAAGATTTTTGGATAGCATTCCAGCTTTGGGTGGACATAACTGTTGCTGAGGATCTTCTAAGATCCTTCCCAAGGTAGGGAGAGAAGTCGTGTTGGCTTCACTGATCCTGTCAAGCTCCCTTTGTGCTTTATACGGGTAAAGTCTTTGAAATACCTCTTTGATAGCCTGTCCTTGTTTGAACTCCAGGTAAAGCTGTCACTGGCGGATCCTCACTGTATGGCATTTTATCTACCTGTGATCTTTGTACCTAGAACCAGGAGGAAAATGAAAGGGCTTGTGCAGTCCGCGGTGGAGCCTTGGCGTTAGTCAGTTGTGGACGCAGACAGCGTACTTCTGATGATAGTCCTTTGCAACTGTGCAGTCTCTTAACAAATATTCCTTCGTAACCACGTAATTCTCCCGTTCTGTCATCAAAGCAAGGGAGCTCCAACACAAACCATTGCCCAAACCCTGCACTGCGCAAGCAAAGCACCCTAAGGCAGAGGTGCGGAGTCTCTAGCAAGACTCCAGTGGTGCTGTGGGGAAAACTGTAAGCTCGAACATAGCTGTGCTTTCATCCCTTGTTGCTCCAGACTAGCCCCTTGCTCTGCGAGGACTCAGGACAGTTGCTGTACAAGACTAGAAAGGATGTGCTAATCCTTTACATGCATGCCACTGGCTGCGGTCGAGACAGGGACAAGTTTGCGGGCAGATTAAGTCTGGAGATGATAAAGGGAAACATTTTAGATGTTGAAAGCGTTGCATGTCCTGCGGCAATATTCATCAATGATAGTCCACTTTCAGCATCCAGCAAAAAAACATAGAAACTGCATGTATTGCAGGAGTACCACGTGGTCTCTTTTCTCTCCTGGTGGATCAGAAGTGTGTAAAGCTTTCAGCCCAACCCTTCATAAGCCAATAATAATGCATAAAGTAGGGCAGGTCATGCAAAAGTCAAATGGTGCATGCAAATAACTCTGAATAAGGCTGGAGACGTAGGGCTGGAGAGGCAGCGCATGCCTGGACATATTGTCCCCAGGTTACAATGTATACGAGGCGAGGCCGTTCCAAAACCCTGACAGCTCGCAGCCACGTGATATATAGGATTTCATTAACCGCCCTGGGCAAAAGCTGTAAGAACAAGAACCTTACAACACTTTAAGCCGAACTGAGCTCTTCTGCAGCCGTGGCTGGCACAGCCGGTGGGGTTATCCAAGGCTGCCCGGATATGTTGGTTGCTGGGTATAGAGCTAGCAATGTATTTCTGAACGCGCGGTGACTAAGAGAAGAACCATGTGAGTGCAGGTACTTTTCTCTCTGCGTTACGGAAGCATTCGCATGCATTTCAGTTCGTCTGGTTCTGTGCAATTAATCCTCAGGGGCACCTGGGTGAGCTCTTTCAGGTAACAGGATCAGTCTCACTGAGTTAAGTACGTCAGGTCTTGTAATCATCCTGTGCCTTTTGAAAAGGAGCAAAGCTATGACCTTTTCATGCAAATAATAAACATACCCAACATATTTCATCCACTTGGAACAACACTGTTACTGGACTTGACAACTCAGCTCCTGCCTAGTGTCCTTGCTTCTCTTTCATTTCTCCCTGCCCAAACCGTAATTTTAATCAATCCACGAATTTGATTTAGGCTCTGTATTCAAACAGCCAAAGATCTATTGGGCAGGTAGGTAAATAAATATGACCACGCTTTGCTTGTCTGCTCTCGGTGAGCCATAGCGAGGCAGGGATTGCAAAGAGCAGCCCTTCATCCGTGGCAAGGGCAACGGGGGAGTTTCCTATGTGTGCCTGGGGTACACTTGCTGCAGACAGTTAGCATGGGGTCAGAGCACCAGTGCTGGTCAGAACATATTTGGCTTCTTCTCAGCGGTCATGTAAATAATTTTTTTTGGCAGAAAGTGGAATATTTCACATTAGGAATACTGCCAAATACCTCACAGAAATGTGCTTCGAGTGCTCCATCCTCCCGTTCTGCCTTAGTTTACAAACTCCTGGTTGAGTTTCATCTCCTGTCATGTACCACCCAGCCCCTCCTTCCCCTCCACTTCACACTGAAGGGAGACTTGGGCCAAAATGGGAGCACTCAGCTTGTGTGAAGAACAAGCTTTCTCCAGATACTTTTTTTCCATTGAAACTTTCAGGCCTACAACACAAAACTCTGTCTTGAGCTTAAATAAGGTTTGAACCAGCTTTAAATGGTATGTGGACCTTTTGTTTTCCCTGTACACAAATAAATTTTCCCTTTAAAACAAATGCTAGCTGGACAAAGGCTTCTTTATCCCAGTATACCTCCCAAGTTTTTTGCTCAGGATGACAGCAGATTATGCTGAAGAAGGGACTCCTGCTTATGCAGGCTATCAAACCATGAAAGAGCCCAGGGAAGTTGCATTTTCACTCTCATTGTAATAAAGAAATCGCAGCAGAAGGCAAGAACATCTCCTGCATAATAAAAAACTTAAGAAGAATATGTAGTAGAATAAAGTCGAGGTAAACAGGCTAGTATGTTATGCTTCTTCCATATTCAAACAAGTAGAAGTTTCTTCAGTTCTCACCTGGAATGAAACCCCGTGAAAGTTTCCAAGTAGTCAGAAATAAGGCAAAAGAGGAAGGAGCTGGCATAGGATAAGAAGTGAATGTAGCACTAGATAAAGCATACTTGGAGTTAACGGAGACTTCAGGCATGTGATAAAATGTGTACATTCGGCGGTACAGTTTATTCGCCTGATACCTCTTTTGTAAGTACTATACAATTTCTCTGCAAATAGCCTTCCTTTTAAGTTTGCCTCTAATCCCTTGGTGTTGCTGCTGAATTTACTATTTCCCTTGTGACTTTCTCCAAGCTTTAGAAACCCAAAACCTTCAAGCATGTTCTCAAGTCTCTTGTAAAATTCAGCAACATGTCTGCTGTATGGTTTGTTCTCTAGGGCATTACTCAGATTGCAATGAAAACATCTAAAACAGAGAAACAAAAGAAGACTGAGACATGGGGCCCCACTGTATCATAGGCATTTTTCATCCGAACTCTCCATTTCTGTTTCGCAGGACAGATCAGTGAAACCCAACAGTACAATATGATTCACTGACAGCGTTACCCAGAACGTAATAGACTTCCTGTTTAGCCTGCCTGGAACGGCGTGAGCCTAATAATTCCTTAGGGAAGATTTGGAATTTTCTCAAAACCTTGAGCACGTCTGAAAAATTCTATAGTTTGAATCAAATACTTGAAATGAGTTTTGGTATGAAAATGTATTTACCAGGCTATCACTATGATCTAATAGCGGCACGATGAGGTAATGATTTCAGGCTAATTCTTAACAATGTTGGAGATGTGTTAAAGCAACCTTTTATGAATACTGTAACTGGAACGCTGGAAAAAATTTAAAAACCTAAATATTCTTTAATTATTTTGGGGCAGCAAAGTGTAAAATGTCCATTTGAAATAAAAACAACATAGCAGATGCAATTAAAAGAAAAAGAAAAAAGAAATCTTCATACCAAATCTTGGGCCAAAGACATAAATAGCTATCTAAATTAACAACTATTATTTCCAAGAAAGGTGAGAGACGTCTTTCACAGGGCGGAGGGTCAGATGTTAAGCTAAATGCCATGAAACCTAAAGCCCTTTCTTACTGAAGCCCATGGAAGTTCTCCAGCTTCCCAGCTCCCCTGGGAGCCGGGATGGGGACCAGCCCCTGTGGCTGCTTCCCAAAAGCCCCCGAGGAAATAGTGTTCCTTGTGGCTGAAGGTCTTGCTCTTCCTCCCTCCCCTCTTCTGCCTCTCGAGAGTGTCCCGCGGCACTCGTTGCTTTTCATAAGGGATTTTGCAAGTCTGGGTGCCCTTTCTGACTCTGCGTTGTTTGGATAAACCAAAACCTGCCCTTTCCCCTCCCTTCCCTAAATGTTGTGCCGTATTTGGTGAGCCTTGCAAATGGCTCAGACTGGAGTTACTTCTCCTTGGGGTGGTTTTTTGTTTTTGGTTTGATCCCCTCCCTGGTGATCAGCAGTCTGATGGGAAGCTTTTTGGTATTAGAGCAGAGTTGTGGCAATTTTAAAACACTTGGGCTGTCCCATGCTATTCTGTGTTGCTTCTGAGGACATGCAGAACACTTGGGTTTACAAGTGGGTTAAATTCATCGTTTCAAAACCAACGATGTCATTTCTTTTTTTTTTTTTTTTTTGAGAAAGAACGAGCTAGTTCCTTCCTCCTTAATTCAGATCTGCCAGGTTTCAAGGAATATAATTTATGCTTGGAAACTGCAAGCAGAAGCAAGAAGGAAAAAGAAACAGTCCCATGTTGGAATAGAAATACCCCTTTTATTGAGGGCTGGCACATTTTAATAATTCAGAAAGTGAGTGATATGTATATCAACGCAGTTTACAAAGTGAGAGGAAAGCCGAGATACGTGCATACATCCAGTGTCTCTCCACCAATGCGGTTTAGCTGGGTAGCCAGCAAAATTCGGGCTGATCACTACCCCATCACACCAAATGCTGCGGCAGGAGCGAGGTGCCCCGCATCCGTGGGGGGCAATGACCTTTCTCTGCTTCTTCCTCCGCCAGCCTGTGGGTCTTGCCCTGAGGGCTTTGAACCTTGATTTCTCGGAGGGATGGTTGGTACGTGTAACTATCTGCCAGTCAGGCCCCAAATCCTGTGCCTCCAAGGCCTTTTTGTGCACATTCTAGTATTGTGCTGTGCAAAGTAATACCTGTGAGTTTTAAAAAGCCCCAGCAATGCTAGTGAAGGGTCCTATTGTAGCTTCTCGATTCTTGCCAGGATTTCTTTTCCTTCCTGCTCCTCTAACATGAGTACACTTGTGTCTTTACATAATAGCGGTAAAATTAACATATGAAAAAAAGAGTTTACATGATAAATTATTGTTTGGTGAAATTCTGGTCTAGCAATAGAAAAGAAAAGATAATGTCACAACCGATATCTAGTATTTTGCATAATATTAATAACACAGCATAATCCAAGTAATGCTATTACTACTATCAAGTGTGACTAATTAGATAGGTAAAAATAGCTTTTCTCTTCTCTAAATGCATTTAGATCCCTAAAATACCCCCTTTATTTCAGATGTTTGATTCTGAGCGCCGAGCAGGTAAGGCAGAGATTGACAGCTAAGAGGATCAGCCTGTCAGTAAAGCCCGGGTAATCTCTGCAGGGCCGCGGGCGGGGGAGAGAAGGCGTTTGGCAGCTCCTGTCTCTGTCTGTGTTTGCAGAGGGCCGAGGGGAATGAGCTCTCCCGGCTTCAGGTGTGTTGCTGCTACCAAAGCACGGGTATGAAGGCGCGAAGCAGCGCGAGCCCCTCAGGGCCAACAGCTTTGGGGCCCCGGCGGCAAAAGCGGCGCCGTGCAAACAGGCAGGGGCACAGGCGCTGCCGCCGCAACGCGCTCTGCCGCCAGCAGCGACCAGCCGGAGCGGCCTCTCTGGTCCGTGTCTGCTTCACAGGGCAGGCCGGAACCGCCGCTCTGCCTGCGCTGGCACAGCCTGCGAAAGGGGCCTTTGGATGCGTTGAATGAGGGGGTCAGTGTGGAAAGAAAGACGGACTCAGCAGGTGTAAATTGAAATAGCGCCATCGATTTCAGCGGAGCCGCGTCAGTTCGTGCCAGCAGATCCTCTCCGCCGTTGTCTCGTCCGATTTAGCCTCGCATGGCTGACGTTGTTGAAAGTGCTGTTGAAATGTCTGAGAGCAGACTGAAAAAAGCGTGTGCGTTTTAAAATATGTGTGTATTCCAGTGTCTAGAAAGTGATGTCAGGAAAAGAAAAAAAAAACAAAAACAAAAAAGAAACCTAGCAAGAGCTCCCATGCTTCAAATTCCCGTGCCTCTTTCCCCGACTGGTACTGGCAGTCTTTTTCTGAGATGCCTTTTTTTTTTTTTTGAAGTGACAGTAAATTTATTATGGCTGTCACCACAACAGGTAATTGGTATGCTGTACGCGCTGGGGAGTGGGAAAGTGGTGGGTGACAAAATTACACCGCTGCGCATAATTGTGGACGGGAGCAGAGCGCGTTCCCAGAGAGCTGCAGTCGGTCTGCAGACCTGCCGCTCCTTCCCCGCTCCCTCCTTGTCCCGTGGCCCTCCCGCTACGTTGGGGTGCTTCGGGAGCCTTCTGACCCCTCGTCAAAGGCGTGCCTGAAAAGTAACTTTTATATCATTTCCTATCACAGCACAAAAATGAAAAGCCTCCGCAAATGTGTGCTGAGAGAGGCAATTATTTCCGTGGTGCTTCATGGTAATTATTAGTGACTTAAACCCGCTTGGCACATTAGACAAGCTGAGCACTGGGTATCAATTTCTTTCCCTTGCTGCAGCAGGTATCAGCTCTTTCCCACTGCATCTGCTAGTTTTATTCAGCAGAGTTATTCACATGCTGTGGCAGAGTGAAAAATCAATGCGGGCTTTTTTTTCCCTCCCTCTGAGATTGGTTTTTAACTGCGGGTTGAAGTTCTCTCCCCGAACGCACCAAGCTCTGCTGTTGGCTCGCTCGCCCGTCGCTGGTGTCAGTAGCTGTCAGAAAGTTTCCCTCGCCTTTACTTCTTTAGACTTCAAAGTAACGTCAAAGATGGTTAGTGTAATAAATTATTGCAATTCAGTATAATAAATAGGAGCCCGTTTTGTATATTTTATGCGCACGCAATATTGCCTCTCATCTCCCTCCCCTTGTAACGTGTGAGAAATGTTTTATTGAGTGGGAGGCGGCAAAGGGCTATCTAAAACTTAACCTTACCTGCCGGTCTCTTGCTGCAGAGGCAGGATAGAGTTGCCTGCTGCAGGGCGTCATGCCGGCTCCAGTGATCTTTGCTCGCCTGAGCACAAAGCGCCCAGCTGAGTAAGGGGCACAGCACTGAGGCCCTCGGTTGCTGCCTCTTCAGCTACTCGCTGCTTTTCCACGGAGCGAGAAGCTCCTGGGTGTTCGAAGGAGACGCTGGGGAGTGGGCGACTGGCCATTTAATTGTCACCCTTTCCCAATGTTCCCGCATTCCTGTGCAGGGTAAAAGGGCTTATTTACACTTGGCACATGGGAAAAAACGAAGGCCCACCCATGGCTTGCCAGCCCAGACCTTTTCACATCTGCTGCACCAAAATGAATGGGTTTCAGCTTTATGCGGCACTTTTCTTTGGCGTTCTAAGGCACTTTACAAAATGATAATGATTGAGTTGAGTGCAATGGCTCTAAAGGCGAAAAGCAGGCAGCCACTGTGTGTTTGATATTGTTTATGCTGAGTAGGGCAATGCAGGCTGTTTCACTGAATGGGGGAAAGTTGGCTGGAAAGCAGCATCCTCTTGTAACAAAATCGAGAATTATTGGTCCTCAAGGTGACCTTTGTTGCTTCCCGCTGTGGGCTTCCTTCCCTAGTGCCACGGAGCTTAAATACTGGGGGCTGCCTGCACCCCGGCAGCTCTGTACGCCAGCGGCAGAGAGGCTAAGCCTGGCCCCGGACCGTTCTGTCCTTTCCCACTGGCAGCCGGTTTTCCAGAGCCAAAGAAAGAATGAGGCTTTTTTCTGTTTTTTTGCCAAAAATCCTGCTACAACGAAGGAGCCTCACTGCCTTACTCATGGTGCCTAGGCAGAGTTACGCTGCTCTCTGAGCTTGCGTGGGCGACTCTGGACCTGGCGGAGTGGGCACCCGGCCGGCCAGCGCCCAGAGCGGCTCCACCAGAAGAAAGCAGGGCAGGCTTCGGCAGCGCTCTGTGCCTTTCCGCTTCCGCCCGGCTGTGCCTTGGTGCCCCGTGTTTCGTGCCGCTCTCCAGCGCACCCATCGCTGCCCTGTAGCTTTCGGCATGGGGTGCTGGCCCGCGGGAAGGGGAAGCACCGCCGCCACGTCTGCCTGAGCAGGCTGGATTTCAGCAGTGGATTTCTTGGGTCCAGGAACATCTTGGGCAGATCCCGTAATGCCAGCTGGTAAGGCCAGCAAAGCCAGCGTTTCTCTGCCGGGGACGGCTGCAGTACGTCTGTGCCACTTCTGCTGTCCCTGTCTGCAGAGCAGGGTCCCTACCAGGTACTACAGCGTGGCTCCAAAGCCTATGAAGGTGTGGATATCGGTGAAATCCTACAGGACCTCCCTATACGTGTAATTTCTGGCGTGCTTGAAATGTCTCAGTTTGGCCCCCAAACTTGGCGATAGATAACATCATACGGTGGGATGGCAGGCAGCTTTATTTTCGGTGGCTTCACTCACCACTGCTTTAAATATATTGAGCAACATCTAAGGCTCATGCTCATAAGCCAGTACAGTCCTCCCAGTCTAAGAGTACATTTGCCTCCCTGCGCGTCCGAACTGGGGGTCCTTGGACAACAGTGAAGCTTCAGTGGAAAAGGTCAGCAAATAACTGTGCAGCTCAGGAAATTCGCCCGTGACCATCCCACGCCTTCAGGCTCCCTCTTCCCCCTGTGCCGTGCACTGCTGGTCGCCAGGCAAGAGCACATTACAGCTCTCTGCCGCCTGTTCTCCTCCTCCCTTCCCCAAGTAAGAGCCACACGGCCTCCCTGTTTGTTAACTCAGCTCGGCTAACCACATCAGCGCCGCGCCGGCGCAAGGGGCAGCAAAGCTGGCTCAGGTGACGCGGTGGCTTTGTCGGCGGCCAGCGCCTCTTTGCAGCCGTAGCAGCCCACCTGGGTGCTGCAGAGCCTCGAAAGAGGAGGTGGGAGAGAGGAGGAATAAACTTCCGCGGCGTGAAATGTGAGAGGGGGATTGCTTCTCCTCCGCTACGTGCATTGCCCACCATCTCCGCTCGTGCGACCGCAGCGCGGATGCTCACATTTCGCTGGGGAAGGTGAGGGACCGCGGGAAGAGCGTGGAAGCACGGGTGGCAGCGGCCCGCTGCAAGGGTGCCCTTCGGCATGGCTCCTGAGAGGGGCATTCGTACGCTTGTCAAAGTCTCAGAATTTGATCCTGAGTCTCAAATTACTCAGGGTGAGGCAAGGGATTTAAATGAGAGAGTTGTAGTTTTATTTTTTAAAAAAGGTATATTTCTAGCTGTCACATGTGAAGAAAACCTGAATGTTGCTCTAAAGGTCAAAAAATGAGACAGCAACTAAAAAGAGCCCAAACTTTATTTTAATCTCCAGATTTTTTTCCTAACTAATTATATTATTCTGCTGGGTCTTGCAGTTTTTAAACATCTGGGATGAGCAGCGCTCATTTGCAGCAGTCTCAGGGCTGTCCAAAGGCTCGTCCCCCTCCTCTGAGTTTTGTGCCGGGGCCAGCTCCTGCGAAGAGGCTCACGGCAGCGGGCGAAGCGAGCCACGCGCTCCCCAGCGCTCGGCTCAGAGCCTCCTGGGGCTCCGGGCGAAAGGGACGGGGCAGAGGGGTGCCTGCCCCCGCGCCGCAGCCCCCAGGTAAAAGAAGACCTGCCCCAAGTCGTGTGTGTGTGCGTGCGTGCTCTGGGCTAATGTCAAAGCACAGCGTTTTGAAACAAGAAATACTTCTCTCTCCTACGCTGATTAGCATACAGATTTTACATTTGTTCTTGCTTCTCTATTTTCCTTATCCCGAGAATAAGCCATAGAGACCATCAGGCAGATTCTGGGCCCCATTTTGGCCCTTTTCCACTGCGCCTCAGGGTTCGTCTGCGCTCGAGTATTTATTGAAATAGCAAGTCTGGATAATGATACTGGCTTTATACGTAAGGAACAAAACGTGTAACACAGGCTTCGCTTGACTGCACAAAACAGATCAAAAAAGCCATCTATCCGTGCTGTTTCCCTAAAAGTTTCTTCCCATTTTTATTCATAACACGTGAGCGCTTTGCTGGTATGGAAAGTTCCAGATAAAAACCTTTTTTTGAGCATTTTGACAGTTCTCTTTTTTGGCTGGCAGCAGGTAAATCGCATATGTTTGTCTCTGCAGTGAAAATATGAGGGGACCTTGTCCTTTTGTGGTCTTTTTGAGATTATTGGCTGCTATTTCAGTATTTTCACTCCAGCACTTCTCATTTTTTGCTTAACCACCTAATTACAATTTGCTTCTTGTTAGTGGCAGGCTCGAACTAATGACCAGCGCTAAAATAGGTCCAGTCTCAAGCCGTTTGCAATCAGTATCTCATTCTGAGAGGTGATCCCGGCATTTGGGGACAAACTATTGGTCTGCGATTCATCTTTGTGATTTTAATAGGCCAAAATTACACCTGCAGACGAAAACCCCGTTAAGAGCGAGGCTGCTAGAAATCAGGATCTAAATCTTGTGGCGTGGGTTCCGCTTTGGCTATTGATGCCTTTTTTATATCCGTAAACTGGCTTATTTGAGTGAGAGAGTCAGTCCCTTGGACAAGGAAAACAGTACGGGTAATTTGGCTTAGCATTTTACAAGATGAGTTGTCCGTGTTCTCCGTTTCCTTGGATACTGGAGATTCTATACCGTGATTCAGCCGCACACAGGTTTTCTATTCCATTATAGATCCCTGGAACGTGAATGAAAAACCCTCAGAAATTGGTAGGAGATGAGCAAGACCCCAGGTGCACAGCAGAAGTCTGCAGACAGGACCAGATCGCAGTGGACAGGCAGAGCGGAGAGTTCATGATCTGCCGGGTCTCCTAGCTGTGCTCCCTCCTACTTTTCCGAGCAGGGAAGTCTGGCATAGGCAGGCTCTCTATCCTTCACCACTCTGTAACTACAGGTGTCTTTGCTTTTGGCGTCCACCTGATTGACAGCTCAAAACGTAATGAATTAGACCATACGCATAGTTTAGGCTAGAGGCCAGTCCAGTGTACTCACTAACCAGTTTTCTAAAGGCCTTGCACAATCATAAGTGCATGAAGAAAATCAGAAGCTCGGTCCTAAAAGCTACAGCTGGGTGTGCAGATTGACTTCCTAATTTTGCTGGCTCCCAAATAAATCCACTCTTTCCATTCACACATGCAATTTTGCAGTTTCTGAATAGTCACCCTGTATTTTCTAAGTCTTGTGCCATGAATATCATTATGAGTGGTCCTGAAATTTTCCCAAAGTGGACAGAGTACTGACTCATTACAAGTTATTTGACAATAAGAAAATTGGTTTAAACAGAACTTTTAAAAAAATCACTACATAACCTTTAATCAGATTTGGTTTAGTGTGGATGAAAGGGCAGGGAAGAGCAAGAAAAACCTGGTGGCCACTTTCCAAAGAGTTCTTCCTTCTTTTTGTGGTGTTTCGGGTTTAATAAACCTAGATGGATTTTTCCTGTGAATTTCTTGAGTTTTTTTTTGAACCCAAACATCTTTTATCGTTCACAATGTCTTGGGGCAGGCAGTGCTATAGGTTAATTTTACATTTTGTGAAAAGCTGCCTCCTTCTGCTTGTTAGGAACCTGCCTAGGGTTGTTTCAGTCAATATCCCCGAGTTTTTGTAACAGAAGTGACTGTGAATAATTGGGCCATATTCACCTCCCTTGGGCCATTGAAGGTTTTGCACACCCTTGAGTCTGCACCTTTCCAGACTGAAGTGTCATAAATTATTTTAATATTTATCATAGGGAGGCCGTTCGCTAGCTTCAGAAATCTTATCATTCTTCCCTGTAACTTCCCACTTTTTGTACTTTTTTTCTGAGCTGTTCCAGCCCACCATGTTCAAGATGTGGATGCATCCTAGATACATATACGGTGGCATAATGGTGGTCTCTGTTTTATCGTTTACCCTTTTCCAAACACCTCGGATCTTCCTCTGCTTTTCTGACCCATGCTGGGCACTGCATTGATGTTCACAGGATGCACCTCACCTCTGATGAGCCCTCTCCTTTTTCCTTTGCCAAAAGGGGAGGCACCGTTCCTAATGGAACCGCCTCACTTCGGTCTTCAGAGTAGATGTGATGAATTAGGGATTTAAACCTTGTCTGACAGAAGCTGCAAAGAGAACTTTAGGCAGAATATAGCAGAAAGTCATTATTTATGTTCAGACCCAAGCAAGGTAATATACTTTTGTGCTGTTCTTGGTGCTTTTATTTTCTCTTCCAGCTGCCTGTTCAGAATCACAAAGTTTTCTCCCCGTCTCTCTGCATTTCCAGCTCCCTTTGGCAAGAGGGGAACATGCGCATGTCGAGGAACGCCGTGGCCATGCCCTGAACGCTGGAGGCGAAATGGCATTCCTGAGTGTGGACTGCCAGTGAGGCAGGATTTCACTGAAATGCTGAGGTATACCATATCTCCTTTTCCACACCAGCAATGGTTGGTACTTGCTGTTAATGTTTGCACTGAGATTCTGCCAGGGCCTCTTTTCATCAGTGGTACCTACATGTTCCTTAAGCTATGTGAGGATTTCAGTAACACCAGGGAATAATCCTTGGGGAACAACCTGCTAGATCTGGAGCCCCTTTACAATAGCAATACCTGCCCGAAGAGGGCAGAGACCAGCATGAATCAAACCATGGGAGCAAAAGGCCCTTGCAAAACTTCCCACAGGGGTTCCCAGAAGTGCTCTAGTTATTGGGGAAGAAAAAGGGGCAGAAGGGACCTCTGGGGCCAGCCTCCCACTCAGAGCAGGACTACCACCAGCACTAGGTCACGTCTCTTTTTATTGAAAGGTATCGCACCTTGGAAAGGCTTGTGGGGTTGTAATATCCTAAAAAATTCACATTTTCATAACTGGGCTTGCAAACCTTATTTTTATCATTTGTATCACAGAAAAATTCCTAATGAGGATGGGGGTCCCTGATGCCTTACACGAGGTGCAGGCTAGCAGGTAGAGAGGGCTCCCGCACTGGCAAGGCCTGTCTGAAGGTAGGATCATTAATGCCAGCTCTCTCCCAGGAGAGTGGCTTGCTTCATGACTAATGCTCAGCACAGTTAAGTGGCACAGCTAGTGTTCTTGGCAAAGTAACATATGGTGTTTTCAAGCATTGTAGATGTTTCATAGCATATGTTTTCCACTCTGTTACCTTCCAACACTTTGGGGCACCTCTTGCTCTGTTCATCATTGCTACACTAGTCATTTTTACCTTTGTTTTAAAATGTTAATTATTTATACTGTTGATACTACTACTTCATAATACAAAGGTAGACACATCTGTGTCTGCAGTGCTTTATGGGCCTCTTATAAATAAGACTCCAAACCAAGCAAGGGCTCTTTAATGCCAGATTCGGCCGTGACTTGCTGTCATATTGCGCGTGCTGCTCATGAGCTGGGGACTCTGTGCAAAGCACTGTGGCCTTGGTTTTATGCCAGCCAGAAACTCAATACATTTTTTGACTGTTTGGCATGTGTTGTTTAGAAGGATGGCATTTTTGTTTGCGCTTGCAGCCTTTACATAAATAAGCTTGGTTCAGAGGCAGGCAGATAGATATATACACATACAGAGGCATAAAGCCCAGCCATGCTTCGGGGTTAGGTCCATTAGGGCAGTGTTCAGGGAACCTCATTTTGCACTCCTTGGAAAAGCTGTTGTGATATTTTCTCCAGAGTCTAATGAGCCAGTCTCAGAACAAACCTTACGAGTCATCACCGTTTCCATTTGCACAAAGCTGAGGTTAAATGAAATGAAAGAAGTAGGTAGATACTCCATTTATGAGGACTGATGCCACGGTGAAGGGCAGTAACAAAGAGTCTTTCCATCAGCTTAGAGGGGGATCTACAGAGAGGCGAACTGCAATAATGTGGATTTTTGAATGTGAAGGACTTGCCACATAACTCACATGGTGGTAACGTTAGGTCTCTTACTAGCTCAGTGTCCTGTTTATTTCCTGGGTGTCCACTGAGGAACAAGGAAGGTTTTGTATGTTGGTGATCTACTATATTTTCCCCACTTTGAACATTTAAGATACATCTCCATTTTGTGAACAGCTTGTCACATAAAGCAGGGAGGCATCTATGATAGAGGTACTAAGGTTAGTAGACGCATAACCCTACAAAGGTGTTGACTGCGGAAAATGACGACCTTGGTTTCTTCATCAGTACATGGCAAAATCACTGAAAACTGACTCATGCACAATAAGGAACCTGGCATGAAAAACATAAAGATATGTAGAGCCCTGGTCTCTGCTGTAAGCCAGCTCTCCATCCCGGCTCAGGAGTGCGACCCAGCTCAGCAGCAGCCCAACTCCCGAGTGCCTCAGTGCGCAAGGAGCTGGCCTTCCTCTCTAACCTCTCAAGGAGCCCGGCTGGCCATCGCCCCAACCCTGGAGCTGTCTTGGTTGGGTTTCAGGCTCTCTTACGGTGATGTTTAAATCTCTCAGGAGTGAATAAAGCAAGCAAACATTCACACTCAAGCTAAACTAAAAACTCACATGTTGTAATGGGTCACCCAGTCATGTATTGACTTCTAGGAATGCATTCGTTTTCCATTTTCGAGGGAGAGTCGCTGAAAAGTCGAGCAGCAAACTAAGCCAAATGGAAGCTAATGCAATAAGATAATGCCATTGTTGATTCAAATTCAGACTGAACAGTAACATTTGACCACTTAAAAAAAAAGCCCATACAGGCCTGTTTCACTCACACGGCTGCCTTTGTTTCCCACAGTCACGTCTGCTGAAGCTGCAAATACAGCAGAGGCATAACCTAGATTGCTCAGTCACTGTAGCTTGCATTTCTGGGGCCTCTAGTTTCTTCTTGACTTTTGTATATGTTTGCAATGCTTTGCAGTTAAAAAAAAAAAACAACAACACAAATATCCTACCTCTGAGTCTGAGTTTGTCATGAGCTGTGTCAGGTCTCACAGAAAAAATAAAAGCTCAATCACTTATTTTACTTAGAGCTGATGTCAGCTAGCCAGCAACTTGCCCGTGTTCCCTGATATTTGATCAAAGTTCATTTTCTGCTCGGGCAACACTTATGTCAACGGCTTGCTTCACTCACCAGATAAGCTTTGCAAATGATGTGGTATGATCAAAGCAAGGTGTGTTGGGCAATGGTGCTTGTCAATGCACATTCCTCCCGATGAATACGGGTTTATACTTGCGCGAAGCTCGTTTGCAGCCAAGTGGCGTTTCATAGCCTAATGGTACTTCGTTTTTCCACCTTGCAGGCCCGGGACTTGATTCTGTCCTGCCTTACATACTTGTAAATCAGGAATGCAGGAGTGAGGTAAACGAAACTGGAAGCAGGTCAGGAACACCTTCATCCAGACCAAATGGTGGCCTCCTTTTGGCTTCTTAGGGGGAAACTTAAGAGTAGCAGGTCTGCGGGGAACACGCAAGCAGGCAGCCTACTCCGGAGCTGATTTCTGGGAAGGATTAGCCGTATGTGTGCCAATGTTAAACCATAAAGGCTTCTACGGTTTACTAAATACCACTGTTGGAATAATACCGTGTAATAATAATAATGATAGTAATAATAACCACACATGATAATAAGACCACATTAATAATAATAGTATCACATTAATAATAATAATACCACACAATAATAATAATACCACACAGTAATAGTAATGTCACATAAATACCAGATGTTGGAAAAAATCAGTACAAAACTGGCTCCCCAAGAAAATGGAACTGACAGTGATATAATGTGTAATACATATATGCATACACACATTCACCGCATGCTGGCTTTGCCTGGCTGGCCTGATTAAATAAAATAAGAGGTAATCAATCTGTTTTAGCATGTCCAACACCTGTTTCTTTTACGGTTAAAGCCAACATTTTGGTGGTACAGGGGTTACTGCAGACTCTTCCTGTGAGTCTCCTAAATAGTCTTTTTTTTGCCAGACAAGACCATCAACCTTCCAGTGTGGCCCAAGCCATATTTAGCAATTTCTGCACTGTTTTAGAAGTCCTTTTCTGGATGGAAGCGCAGGAAAGCACATATTTAAAGCTAAATACATACTTCAGATTTTTTCATGGGGCATTTTCTTTGTGCACAGTCTTCATGGCTTCCCTTTTCGCTGAGAATGTTTCTCTTGTTGGAAAATCAGTTTTTAATTCCTTCTTTTTGCTATACCAGCTAAATTCATCTAGTGATGGATAAAAGCCATGATGAGGAGACCCCCAAAATTTTCCTTTCGGAGCTGGGAGCCTCTTCAGAAAGTGTGTACATGAGACTGCAGTGCAGTACCTCCCTGCTTGCTCTCTCAGGGACTGTCTGTGGGGCGCTCAGCAGTAAGCCGTGCGCTGCCGGAGCTCTGCTGGCCTCAGAGCGAAAACCCCTGGGGCAGAGTGAACAGGCAGCAAGGATTTACGGCTTTACTGCCGTGAAATTCCCGAACTGATGACTTCTTTTTTCCCCAGTGTACACTTATATCCCTGTACTTAACACTGGAAAGATTATTAAAAGTATAGGGGAAACACGGCTGGTACATCTTTTTTAAGTCATGAGTTGGTCACTGTTTATTCTCAGACGTTTCAGCACAGTCGGATGCTGCACAGGCAGCCCTAACAGGTGAGGGTGTCTGTAGCACATTAGGCTTGGCTGTATGCAATTTGAAAAGTACACCATGAAAATGTCTTTCTAAAGAGATCTCAGCATTAAACCCTTAGAAATGTTACAAGACTAAAGTCCTGATGCAGTCACTCTCTTAGCGATTGCAAATTACTTGGCAGGTATTTTCAGATTCATTATGAAGTGTATTCCCTTTAGGAACAGAAGGACAGAACCGTATGTTGTTTTGCTTTTACGTCCAGGTATCTGAAGGAAAACATTTATTTTTATGTTGTCTTCTCTTATCCTAAGAAATGCGATATCTGCTGACTTTTTGTGAAGAAGAAGGTGAAATCCTATCATGTAAACAGTAAAATGCAAAATCAGGAAAGAAATTACCATAACAATATGCATTTGCATTTGCAAATATCTTTCATTTCTAAATGGCTTTACAAATCCTAGCTTTGTTCAGGCTTAGTCTTTGCATGAGCATACCTAAAGCTCGTGCACATAATTCCAGTGTGGACAATGGAATAGCCACATGAATTTATCTACACAGGCCACACAGGACATGCTAAATTGCAGGTATCTTCACTCACCACTGAAATCACAACAGTATAAGGGGAAGCTTGCTGTGAAAAGAAAGGGGCTATTAGTATTTGTCAAAATAGTGTTTCTCAAACACTTTCCAGCTGCTACTTGTGTTTAAAGACCCATTCTGCTTGCAGTGAAGCCATGAAATGACCATCGCTGAGTCCAGGGTGTGTTGGATCAGGCCCTCCTGATATGTTCTCATGTGCCACAACATTTGAGGCAGCAAGCGAGTAGCCTTTGCCTTTTTTTTTCTGGTGTCACTAATACTGTGTCTGTCCGTATAAACGGCAGCCTGCTTTGTGGCTGCTGTCTATCCCTCCCCCAGCTAACATTAAACTAGCTCTAAACTGACTAGAGGGAAATCAGTAGTGTAACACCTCAGGCTGCAGCAGCGGAGTCTTTACACGGGATTTCTGGCAGCCTCGTGCTTGACCGAGCGCCATCCTGCTGCAGCTGCACCGCGGAGGGTACCCCCGGGCTTAGCGCGGGGGCACGCAGGGGTGCACAGCCCTTCCTTGCTCTTTCTGATTGTGTGGTTGCTAGCTGGGGATATCTGGACAAACTGCGTATAAGTCACTTTCTTGATTGAACTTCTTTTCTTGTTCTTCCCGAAAAACAAAGCAGGAAACCTGCCTCTTCTTTTCCTTTTCTTCCAGCTGTTTGAAAAAACATGTAAGCTGTTACAACTTCAGGCTCTCATAGTTCCTTTGGAAATGCTGGAAGTTGTGTAGGAACAAAAGAAACAAGACTTCTCCTTGCTTCCATTCCAGCAGTTTGAAATGCAGCAGTCTTTCGTTCCCGTGGCAGTGCAACAAGTCATTTGTTAGCAAATGAGTTAAGTCCTCAAAGGAAGCAAGAGTGAAAAATTCTGTGCCATTTGGCATGGAATCAGAGAGGAATATTTTTTTCACAATCTTTTCCCACAGAAGCACTGGTGAAAGAAACATTCTTCCAAGTGCAAAGGGTTTCATCTAGGAAGAGTTGCTCTCTTTAAATGTCAGAGCTCCAGTTTCCCTTGGGAAAACTGTCATTTTTGCAGATTAATTGGCCCTTTGGTAAAGGACTTGCATTCTTTATCTAAAGATAAAGCAACAAGAAGAGCATGGAGCTGAAACTCCTGACATTTGTCTTTCTCCTCATTTGTCCAGCCCAAAAGATCTGAGGACACCTAAGAAGCAAAAGTTTCTGAACAATTAAGGATGATTTGAATGGGGTCCAGTTTAAAGCATTCCTATTATAACTATACATTTGACTATTTTTATTATTTTGTGAAGTATTGGAAGTATGCTGAGGCCACTGATGAGCTGAAGCATATGGAGAAAAATACTTTCTAGAAGAACAGAACTTACAGGGCTCCAGATGGTAAAATAAAAGCTAAGTCTTTTCCTGTTAAAGAGATCAATGAGCTAAACTAATCGATGTCATTCATAACACAAGCTATACGACGCAGAGGACAACAACAGAGTCCGTTTCTATGAACATCTGTTAGATATATAGGCCTGTAAGGAGATCTCTCTCCAGCTTGTGTGCTTAGCATGTTCGCAGTGTATTCATCAGTTCTGCAAACAATTTCGGGTCCTGTGTTGCGGGGAGCCAAGTGTCTCCGGGACGTCACTGCCCCAGGCCTGACGCCTTAGCCCTGAGCAGCCGCCAGGGAGAACTTCCGATTTTGTCCCTGCATGAGCTTCGGGGTGACAGCAGATGCTCCCGCACATGCTGGTCATTTCTCTGCGAGCTTTGACAGTGTTTTATCGATAGCATTTTCCCTTTTCTATTTCCCTGTCTGCTAGCCCTTCAGAAGCACGTTTGTGCCCTCTAAAGGAGTTGCCCCTTGTCTTTTCCTCACATGACATCTCTTGTCTCTGTACCTCACATGACTCTAATGTTATTGTCCCACTGGGACAATAACTTCTGTCATTGACTAGTTTAATATATTTAGTGTTTTAATACATATTTAGATTTATTTTAGTGTATTTTTAAACTGCAACAGTAAAAACAAACAAAAACAATACAGCAGACAGAGGTCAATGCATTTATTTAGATAGTTTGAGATGCTGTTCAAACAGTGTAATGTTTGATGTATTTTAGAGCAGATAATATAGCATCACATCAATAGTATTTAGATACCATACGAGAGGAATTAAGGGTGCTAATATTTTTCTTCACCAGAAGTTTCTGGAAGACATTCAATATATTGATTTAAGTTAAGAAAATGATAGTGCTGTGAAGACTAATGAAACAACCTCCTTGGACAGCAGAATTTAATTTTCCTCTTCCTGATTCACATCAATACTAATCCAAGCATAATATACTTATTTGTATGCAGCCAGATTTTTAAAAGTATTTAGGAGCCAACCTCTTGCTGATTTCAGTGAGATTTAGGGATCTACTCATTTCTGCAATGTGTATAATATTTTCATAAGGTGAGAATACAAGCCCAGTGTCCAGTTAACATTAAATCATTTGATCAACTTATGTACCAGTATGAGATAATTTCTTACTTTTATTTTCCAAAAGAGAGCTAAGATCTTTTTGCAGCTTTAACCTTTTATATTGATCTTTATGTTGGCTTGTATTTTATTCAAAACATAAATACTGTCATGCTGTAGTCTGTTAACAATCTAGGCAATTATGAAGACAACAGCAGTTAAGCCCCCTAATTCCACATGCACCCAATGTGTTCACTGTCTGGTTTATTTAGAGTAGCAGGGATACGGCTATGTCATTAATATTTGGGGAGTGCACAGTGTTCTCAAGCAGTTCTGCAAGCAATCCGGAAAATCTGTAATACTGTAAATGATCCATCCCTGGCTTTTAGACAGCCAGCTTCTGCTCAGGCGTTTCAAATGGAAACTGTTTAGACCAGCTGCCTTAGACCAACTTTTCAACTATATCCACTACTAGTGTGGGTGTAAGTGCAGGCAAATATATCAGTATTGCTATTACTAGTCTTGATAATCAGGAGAAAATCTATTTTAGTACAAATGGGGAACATTTGGTTTTGGAACAGAAGAGTCTGAGTTGGTTGTACCCTCCAGGGCGCAGGGTTGGGTAGTAACGACAGATATGATTCAGCCCCAGATTAACATAGTGTTTCAGGAGTTTTAGGTGTGATAATATCCCCAAACCCATTTAAAAAACTATATTTCCAAACCTGGTAAGAATCTAAATTATTATCTTAAGAAAAAGAAAAAAGATTCTACCAGTATCCTCATGCACTCTTAGCACGGCATACCTGAGGCTCAGTGCGTGATGTCTCTATTTTGCAAGTAAACAGTGAATGCTTCTCTTCAAAGGAAAGTCCAAAATTTTATTTCCCCATAGCTCTTAATCACTATAATAAAAAGTATTTGAATTTAATTATTTGTCTTACTTTCAGGCCAGTTCTATAAAATAATCTGTCTTGATCTTTTCAGAGCCATTCCTTTTTCTTGTGTTCTCCTTGTGCTCCCGTAACCCACAGAAATGCATTGGGTATAAAGCACATAGATTTGTGAAGGAAGGTGTTACTTCCACTCCATAGGTGTGTGCATAGATAGTGTGGGGAACAGCACACTCAAAAAATCTGGAAAAATACTGGGAGTTTGGTGCAAACACTATCCAAAAAGGGGCAGTTTAACAGTGTGCCTGGTGCTCTGGGGTTCACTACGAGTGCGGCGAGCTCAGGGCAGGTGAGTGCCCTGACTGGCATGAGGGTGAGCCTGGGTCTCGCCCGCCCAGGAGCACCCCGTGCCGCAAATCCCTGTCGGCGGGGCAAATATGTGCAGACAGTTGGAATGAAAATGCTCTCAGGACTGGAGCACGAGAGAAAAACACATTTGCTGACAGAAAACAGGTAGGTTCCATGTGTTTTTGTGAGCTCTGATAAGAAGTGCTGTCCCAGGCACTTCCTGCAGAAAGCCTTCGCCGCACAAGGGCGAAGGCTTAGGCCACTCCGTGCTGTGAGCATCGTGTAAAGCAGCTACAACATAGGTCTGGGGTCAGGCCACTCCAAACAATTTTATATCACTTTTATTTGGAGACACCATCTTTTATGCAACCCATTTCTGGTCAGTTGAAGGCTAACTCAGAAGAAATGTTTATTGAGAGATATGGTCTGATTCACTAACAAACGCACTATGACCAAAGCTTTCATAACATTTGTGATATGAATGGAAAGCACTTGGAAGAGCTTGAGGTTTGTGTTTTGGATTAATAATAGTTGCTGTGTAGTATGTCTCAGGAGTTGCACTGGGGAGAGCTGCAAGCATCTGTACTGCTGTTCTTTCCTCTAATTGCCCATCATGACCCAAGCAGATGGCTTTGTTTTTCTCCCATTGCTCCTGTGGGATATCTTTAGAGAGGATTTCAATCTTTCCTTCCTGGGCAAAGTAAAACTCCATCTGAAAGAAGACAAACTCCATATTTGAACTTCTAATTCATATTCCTGATCTACAAAAATGTAAATGTTTAAAAAAAGACTTACAAGTAAAAGTGGGCTTGCAAAGTTCAGTAGCAGACTAGATGCATAAGAAGAAAGGAAGGGCAGACCGTGGCTTGCTCACATTTACTCCAGCATATTAGAGACAGCAATATAAGGAAAGTACCTGGATATTGTACAATGAAGTGAGATAAAACAGAGCTGATGGATAAGGAATGACAGCTAAGCTTATTTTCAAGACTGTTAAAAACCAGAACATACAGAGGTATCTAGTAGGATCCCACAAGAATATGCCCTGAGGCTAGAAATCAGTCTTGGGATGGGGATTGTGTAACATGTTCCTCAATCCCTTGGAATCTGAGCTGGCAAATATTCACTTCATGAGGGAACTACTCAACCGTGTCAGATTGTCTGTGCATATTCATGGCTATGGGATTTGGCTTTTGAACTGGGATTTAATTCTGACAGAGCCTTCATGTGACACGATATGGCAGGCAGGATTGTCTCAGTCTGAGCCATAAAGATAAAATAATGTGACTTTCTGGCCCACTCTGTGCCTTTTGAACCACTTGGGCCATGCAAAGATCATGGAAAAAAACATGCATCTCTCTGCAGTAAAGAGTTCTCCAAGTGGGCGAACTTTTCAGATCATCTTACGCCAGCGTTGTCAAAGAGTCAGCGTGCCTAATCACATGCTCGTTTGCCACTTAAGTAATCCGTTGGTCTAGGAAAGGCTGAGTGCTCGATGTATCACTGTCACGGAAAAACAAGAGCAAACAAACAAACAGAAAAAGAGTTTATAGAGAACCTGTGGCAGAAAAAGAGGACAATTCCTTTAATGCATAGCGGTGATCAGACACCTAGTACCTGTTGCAAATATTAATTATCCTCAGCACTGCAGGGTACAACCAAGGTACAACAGGTTATGAGCAGGATGGCATCCCCTAATAAATGGTCATATGATTCTGGCTTGCAGAAATGTTCTGGATCCAGACTTGCTCTTCCTAGGAAAACTACAGTTGGTGGGAATAGCTCTTAACAGCTATCAGAAAGGAAATGATGGAGAACAGGGAACATATCAGCCCTAGTAGCGTGCTCCAACAAAGCAAAAAAATCATATTGGAAAAAAGATGAACTTAGCTTTGATATGGAGAAATTGCTTAAGAAGCTCTGTCAGAGCATATCACAGCTTGTTTAATGGTGTGGTTGCACAGCACAACAGTTTCCAAGGAGAGCATTGAGCCGGAGGGATGTTTTTCAGCGCTATCATGTGCCAATGCAGAATACGTTACCGAATGGACTATTGTGCACTCACTCAGTGCTTTCATACCACTCTCAGCACAGACTCAGCCAAATACCCGTAAAGGGTGCCAATCTGTATTCTGTTTGAGTAATAATCATCTTTTATTTATTTACAGGGCACTGACAGTGTGTTGTCAGAGCTTTACAGACATGTGCCTTTTGGCAAGCGAAAAGCCTTGGAGTCCCCAGCCCGCTGTGGGTGGCCTCTCCTGTGGGTACTGAAGTGACCACTCTGTCGGAGAGCCAGGAGGAGAGGGGCAGGGGCAAAGGTGGCTTTTATGTAATCTTTTATGCTCCCTCATCTCTGGGGATTACCAGTCTGGATGGAGTTTGGAAGTGTCCTATAAGTATGTACGTGCAAAGCGGAGGCTGCCTGTGATTGCAACCCATGGGAAATACACGAAGAAAGCAGAAGCCTGTGGGTGTTATTAGCGGTGGTGCTACAAAACAGCCTGCAGTGTCACCCCTCAGTTTGGCGGCTGGCTTTGTGAGCATATTGCTCTCACCAGCATTTAAACCATTTGTAAGCTGGTCTTGACCTTTAGCTTTTGGTCCATACCCGTACACGGCTAAAAATATCTAATTATCTTGTGCTGTCTGCTGATGCATTATCCCTGCAATTCAGCTACTAGCAGTTACCTGCTTGCATTATTGTGAAATTATACAGTATATTGTTCTACATGTTCTTCCCCCACCCTGCCAGAGAGCTCTGTAACATATGGCCAAGCCTCCCGTCTTCCTCACCTCTGTCGTTTTCCGTAAGCTTGTGTGGCAGACTACTTCCTCTCGCAGGTATAAGCAGCAGCATTACCCTGCCTTACTCACTTCACAAGGGAAAAACTCACGTTGTGGCTTCCTGCATTTCCTTATCAATTGGCAGAAAGTATGGCTCAGCCTGCTACAAGAGCTTTTTTGTGAGGGGAACGTAAAAATACCTCACTTTCGCTGTTGTGCCCCACAATGTTGTTTTCAGCCAAACTTGTATCTGCAGGTTATCTAACTGGTGGCTGCTGTGGTCCGCAGGCTTGCGGCCCGTGTTAGCTACCCAGGGCAGGATGCTCTGCACAGAGTGTACGTACGTCTGCACCACGGCCTTTGCTGAACCATGCATTTTATAGGTGTGGTTAAAGGTAATACAAATGTGGATGTGACTGTATTTATTTGATCTTCCGTGCTGCGAAGCGAACGGTTAACCGAATGTTGATATGAAATCATCAATATTGTCATTCCTACAGTGCTTAGTGATGACGCAGCGCTATCCGCCCGGCCTCCCCAAGCACTGCATGCAGAAGTGCATGTTCCCTATGTAGGGAAGGGCAGCGTTTTGGGGACTTGCCTCAGGCCTCTCAGCAAACTAATGGCTGTGGTAGAGGCAGGAGCGACGTGCCCAAATCCCCGTCGCCGTTCCAAGTCCGCTGCATCGGCATGCCTCCACTGCGAGCTGTTCCACTCCAGCTGCCTCCAGTGCCTCGCGTATCTGATATCACATTATGCATGTCAAAAAATATGCACTTCTATGTAAGTGACTGTTTCATACATCTTGATATGCCATTCATTTCCACTGAAAATAACAGCTTGATATTTTGCTGTTCTGCCAGCATGCAGGGACTAATCAAAAGTGCTCTGTTGGCCTGCATTCATTTTCCACTTTGAAAGGGACACATCTCTGATATCCCAAGAAAAACAAAAACAGAAACAGAAAATAACAAAAAAGTATAAGAACATAATCTAATTGCCAACCTCAGTTTGAACCTGGAATACTTACTGATTACAGCCTTTTCAAGCCTTGTTAGCACAACTCTTGCCTGGCATTGAAGTTTTCCAATACAAGAGGACTACTAATGTTTCTTGGATTCATTTTCACTTCTGCCTCACTCCAAACCTTTTCTACATTCTTTCTACTGCAGATGGAAATCAATACTGACCCTGCTGTTCCTCCTAAGGTAGGTAGTTATTCAGTAGTAACAATCCAAGAAAAAATCCTTATCACTTTATGCTCCTTTTTTGGCAAATATAGAAGTAATTAGTGGCTTCAACCAGGTCTGCAAATTGTGTATGCACAAAATTTTTCAGGTTCCCATCAGAGCTTCCGTTTCATGGAGCTGTACTGGGAACCACAAGACCGGTGTCTTGGAGGGCCAAAATGTATTGCTACAGGCATGGTTTTGTAGGAACGCTATGCAGGCTACCAGATAGATAAGTCCCTGCCCATGTAACTGGGAAGTCTGACCTAGTCTTGCTGTCTCATCTGCTTCTGATTGCAAAGTTTTCCCAGCAGGGCTCTTCTGGCTCTAAATGTCGTTTTAAAATCCAGGAAAATGAAAAATCACCACAGCACTGTAAATGAAAAGCTTTACAGCCTCCTGAGCTCTGTTTCCTCTCTCACTGCTTGTGAAGGAAGCTTCGGTAGTACTTGTAATTGCGGCCTGACCACAAAAAGTCCTACTGAAGTCTGGAGGCAGTGTTACAAGCTTGAAAAACCTGTCCAAAACCTAAGCAAAAGGCATTAAGTTACACAGAAATTATAAGTGTGTCAACTTGTTCACACAGCAACATTTCTACTGACTTACCAGGGTAAAAGTTCAGTCAGTACAGAAACCAGGAGAGCTTATCCCAGCGTCATGTAACCTTGTGACTGTGTATCCATGCTCCACATGAGATACCCTCAAAGATCAAGGGAAACATGATTATGTGTTGAGGGTCTCAGCAATATCCTTTCCTCTAAAACTGCACCAAGGTCTTATCTTGCATCCACAAAAATCTACTGCATCTTTTGGCCAAACACTTATTTAACCTAATATTGGTACAGACAGGTATATTCTTGCACAGATACTGTTATGTTTTACAATAAACTATTCCTGAGGCCATGTGTAAAATTAGAGGTAATGTTTAATATGCCCTGGAAGGTGTTTCTCTTTGATAAATGAGTGCTGATTAGAATACTTACTGAATGTGAATGTAAAGGATACTTACTGAATGTGAATAAAACCTGCTAGCCAACTGCTTGTTTTCAAGGGGATAGTAGCCATGACACCTCCAGTGCTTAACCTGGTGTTACTGGAATCTGGAGTAATCTGTGAAACTTGAGTAATTTTATACTGACCCTGAAAATAGTAATTGCTGTTCAAGTAATTGCATTTCAAGTTTATTTTTTGAATCTAAATTTGGACAATGTAGCTCCTCCTTTATTTTTTGCTGTAAATTGACTTTTTGTTTATACTTTGTCATTTTAAGTTGCAAAGACTGGTTTCCATTTTAACTGACAGTGAGTGTGTCTTGCCTCTTTCAGCTGCATATCCATGGAGGCAAAAACTGTGACCATGATTGGCGTATGTGTGTTGCTGTACTGGTTTGCCCAGGTCACACACATGCTCGGTTAGCTGCCTAAGCATGAGGATTCACTTTAACTGACAATAAAAATTGTGGACATAGAACACTTAAAAATGCAACTTTTTAATTCTGGTCTCTACTAATTTAATCACTTAACTGCCACCGCAGCAAGCTGTAGGGAATACAACTGAGAAAAATAAAAGACATTATAAAAATTCAGAGCTTTATTTGGCCCATTATGAAATCAGTACAGAAATCAGTTCAGATGAAATCTTGAACACTTTCAGTTGTGGCAATGTCAGGCCATACATTTCTGACAGACCAAGTGAATCTCTTTATTTACAGAGGGTGATTTTGCTTTTCTGTACAAATATCCTTGCACTCCCTCCTGGTATAGGTCAGCTTTTGCCAGCCAGACATTTTCCTCCTGACCTTCGGAGCCTCTCTCTGCAGGGCGCACTTCCCTAGAAAACCTTCATTAGGTTGCTAATGCATTCTCATTTATCTGCCTCTGACTTACTGGGTTTTTTTTGGAGGGCTGCTGACAATGGCTTGAGCTGGTAGTGTCTTGCCCTTTATGTGACAGAAGGAGGAAAAACCCAAGCAGCCCAAACTGGTCAGCCAGCTTTTCACCGAAGCTACAGAAAAGATCATCAAAAGGGAAGCGATGCATAAGAAAATGCATTGCATTTGGCTGCATTAATAACTAGTTACAGCATAGGAGCTGATAAATTAAGAAGTCACGATAAAAACAAAGTGGCAGAGACAGCTGCTGAGTAAGGTCCTGAAGGCCCAGCATGACTGGTGCTGTCAGTAGTGTGACCTATGCAGTGTGCCAGTTTCGAATACAAGCAGCTGCTAAGGTTGTTGATTGAATATACAAATGTGTACCAGGGAGAGCATCCAATTTATTGCCATGTTGAGGTTTGGCCAAGCTTAAAACTGTCTGTAATTTTGCCTAAGCACATTTCTGTCCTCTGCTTGCCAGACCTAAGATGGAAGATTTCCATAATGTAACGTTTTTGTGCACAGGATTTGGAACTATCGCCTTCATCACACTCAGAAGGATTTTCAGAAAACCTTTGAGGCTTAAGTAACACGTTAGGAAATGTCTGTGTTTTACTGGCATGCCTGCTATCCCTTTCTGTTTGTTTCAAGTGCAGTTACTAGCAAACATTTTCTTCTTCCTTTTATAACAGCAGAGAGAGGGGAATGAGGGGAGAATTACAGAAGAGCCAGGAATTGGGAGATGATGTGAAAATACATGACGAAATTCTAGAGAATGGGAAAAGGAAGGAAAGAATCAGAGAGAAAAAGGAGGGAATAGGATGAAATATTAAGGAGTGAGATTCTGTTGTCATTTACACGGTTATAAGTCAGGAGAGAGTGAAGGACACTGAAATGAAGAGCTCTGGTTCATTTGGGACCCCTGGATTTGTCAAGTGCATTCGTTCAGTTTTTCATTTCCCTTTTGACCTTCCCCTTCACTTGTAGTGTGAAATCTAGATTACAGACTGAATCCCTATAAAGGTTTATTTTCTTGAAAGATATAGTCTGTTCTTCACAGAAAGGAAAAGAAATGGTAGTTTAGATGAGCAGATATTTCTGAGGACAACATGAAGACAGATTTATTTTCAATACCATCTACATTTTCCTGGAAACACTTACTAAAACTAACCTGCTATCTCCAGCCCTCTTTCTATATCCTGTGATTTTAATTTCTTTGAAGAGGCCTTCTACACAGAATGAAACATGAAAAGCCAAGCTACTGTTGCTTGCCATCACATGAACCACGGAGCAAAGTCCTTTCTACCTAAAGCATAGCTGGTGACAGTCTAGAGTCTAGAGCTCATTGGCTTCTGGGACGAGTTAGGCACTGGACGAGATACTGGGGGACGGTAGAATTAAGCAGAAGCTACAGAGCAACAAACCTTGGTGTGCCTTGGCTGCCAGGCTGCTGGCGCTCTGGGACAGGTGGTGAGGGTTCCTGCCCCCATCAGATGAAGGGGAGCTAACAGTGCTGGGATGGGGCCAGGTCAGGTCTTCCTGCAAAGAGCAATACAGAGAGCTGAAGGGCCGGGTACAGGCTGGTCTGCGGTGGATACTGGAGTGAGATAGTATCCTTATTGAGCTCTAGAGTATCCTTATTGAGCTCTTTGAGGGAGAGACTAACAGCCTTAATTTGTGCAAAACGTCTTTTGCGATAGGATCCGTCATATGGAACTAGTACATTTAAATTCCATGTAAGAAACGTGCTCGCTGAGCTTCAGCAATCCTAAGTAACAAATACCTCTTTTTGTTCTCAGACTCGTGGGCCTATGGAAGGCTCCTACTGAGTACTCAGGGGCCACCAGGGTCAGCATGACAAGCAAACTGAAAGAGTAAGGCAAAATCCACTTCGCCTTTCTCTTTCAACTGCTGACTGCAGTCGTTCCTCATTTTCAGTCTGCTAGACATATTACGTCATTATTCTAGAAGCCCTTTGGGTTTTTTTCCCTAGTATCATGCAGTGGGAAAGTCTGCAGTTTTCTATACAGAAAGCAGCATGCAACTGGTTCTTCCGCCAAAAGCACACTGCCGTTATTGCTCCAATGTGTATGCGACCCTGGCAATGCGATGGGGAGCCTCCAGAGCTGGTCAAAAGCTTTGGAGGTGTCATGCAGCAGTTAAGACCGGTACTGCATACCAAGACAGCAGTTGCTTTGTAAATACAGTCAACTGACTAACAAATGTCTGCATGTGAGTGTGCATGTTTTGACAGTGGTGGTAAGGGGAAGGGAGCTACAGACAGGGCATAGAAGCTGTGTGCATTTTATACCAGAAAATCTTTACGCTGCCTCCTGCCAAACTTCCTTACAGTCAGAATTTTTCAATCTCCTCTATCAATATCTTTAATTATGTTACATGTACACAGTAAGAGCTTGTTGCTGGTTTCTAGAAGGAAAAAATATAAGGAAAGGCCACACTGTTAGTAGCTATCAGGTGCTTCTCAGATGACATCTGGTGGACAAAAGCTAGAGAGATGAAATGCAAGACTTCTTCCCTCCATTCAGCCTGATAGCAGCTTGCTCTTACAACGCAGAACTGAGCCCTCCCCAGCCACAGCTGCATTACCACACCTACTGTGTTGTACTCATCAGGTGCCCCTGCTACTCTGCTTATCCTCTCCTGGAGTGCATTATCAGAGCACCTCCAGGTAAGCACATATCATCTGTGTAATAGCTTTTTTGCACCTGTTTACAATTTTTTCATAGTCTGGCTGATGCCTTGAGTAGGTTTATTCTGATCTGTGGGTCAGAGGCTGTGCTACTACACTATACTGCAATGGAGACTTTGCTTTTAGAAAGAAAAATACAACAAAAGCTTATCTTAGCAGCAACCAGATGCTTTGATAGTCCAAGGATATCTAGACAATTTTATGAATGCTTTCACTTGTGGATAGTTGTTCCCATAGAGCTAAAGACTTTGATTCCTCCTGGTCAGTACTGTTCTCTTTTAAATTACTTTCAGTTTGCTTCTCTAGCACTGGCTGTCCTTTCTGCTTGCTGCTTTACAACTGCCCTAAGGGATTCTTGTCCAGGACCCAGAGATGACGCACCAACAAAAAAACGCGCTCTGAGTTCACTGGGAGAGAAACATCTGTTCAGGGAAGTCTCTTTTCAGAGGCTCCACATCCAGTGAGAAGATGCTAATGCTGCCTAGTAAAATAGGTGGTTTCCTTAGGGCTCTCATGGATAGGAATATAATGTTACTATGCAATCCTTTTTCTTTATTTTGCTTTCAGGATTTCAGGAAAATGGGTGGTATTGCTGAAAAAATACTGTGACAGATGAGGCCTCTTCCATAAAGAAAGGTGGCCATGATCAATGCTTTGATTGCTAACATTGCATCTTCCAGGTTGACAATTTTTGTTTGGTTGCTTGAGATTTTTGGTTGTATGTATACCCAATTTCTTTCAGTTTTAACAGCATTATTTTTTTTCTTGGTGTACTCCTGTGTCATTCCTCACCACCGTGGTGCTCAAGCAGCCATTCTTGTGCTGCAACAAGCAAAGCTAAAAGTCATCTCATATACTTGCAAGCCTCAGGACACCATTAGCTGAACAGCCTGGTATAACTAGTGATACCAAAGCTGTCACCAGAAGAGGTAACTGAAGGTGAAATGGTGCCTGTGTGTGACAGAATGGATTCCAGCCTTTCTCAGGTCAAATCCAGACCAAGATATCTCTATCTTTTAAAGTGGTTATTCTTTCAACCCTCTCCTGGCAAGGTAGCCAGGGTTATGATTGCCTTTTTCCTCAGAACTAAATTGTCTGCTCAAGCTCACACAGGAAAAGTGTGGCAAAGCAAGGAACTGTACCCAGTTCCCTGAAATCCTAAGCTAATGCCAAATGTCTTCCCCGTACAACTGCAGGATTGACAGTGTGCTCATTCTCATTGCAGACATTTTTGTATGCAGGAGTAGATGTCATTGCCATCCACAGCAGTCAGAGCAATGTAAACACTTTCTATAAACAGGATGTTGTATGGCCAAATTCTGAACTACTTACCCATGTTTCAATAGGATTTTGCCCCAAGAGAAACTATGTAAAAAATCTCAAGATGTGGTCTTTTCTGCTGAGATGGGAAGTATTGTAAGACTGTGTATACTAAGGGAAGGGAGCTCTTTTTCCATTCCTGTGTATACAGACGAACCAAATAACAGCAATAAAGCACTGGCGGCTATGGAAGCCCTGTTTACACTTATGCTTCAATCTCTACTGCAATTGCATCTGTGACAGACACTCTGGACTGGACAGACTAACCAGACAGGCTCGTAATGTCATGAGTCTTGTTCTAGGCCAAACATAATGCATTACCTGCTGATAGGAAGCTATGGTTTTCAATACTGTTTAACTGCTGTGTGTTTACTAGAAAGATTGTCCACTTTTGAAGTAATTTTATATTCTATCCCTTTTTACTAGATTTTTACCTCATTTTACCTGTCCCACCTGACCCGTTCTTGATTGTTCTTAACACCCCTTGACCAGATCTTGCTATCCAGTTGAACTGTGCACAGCCAAGATTTGGGGGAGACAGAGAGAGTGCTGTGCCCAGAGCTGATCCCTCTAGCATGTTTAAGGCCAGCCCAAAGTTCTTTTTAAGTGCTTAGCACATGCACCTTTTCCAGATTTAAGCAGGAGAAACAAATACTTAACCACTCTTGAAATAGCAGGCAAGACAGGCAAGACATCTCATGCTAGGAGCAACAAAATAGAAGCACTCCACATCTGAACATTTTGGCCTAAATATCTTCTACTAGGCAAATCCTCTTCTCCGTCTCAGGTCCTGCAATCCACTCAGAGTTAAGAAAGAAAGTGAAATTGTACCATTCCTTCCATGTATTATTCCTGCTAAATGGAATGAAGGGCAGTAAATGAAACTAGTTTTCACCTTCTCAGAAAATATGGCTTTATATTTATGCCACTGAAGACAAAATCTTGAAATGTTTGCTCAGGCAAAGCTATCACAGAATGCAGGGACTTGCTAGAGCCCTTCCATCCCCAAACTGAGCTGAGAAATACAGAATGAGGAAGAGGGCAGCATTTAGCCCCATGTAATTAGCTTATCTGGTTTCCTCTGGATCTAGATTATCAGTTTACAAACAGCACACAGAGGCCACTAAGCATATGTGGGATATTCTGGCTTAGATGAGTCCTGCCGCATAGAGGAATGAAGTGAGGTCCCACTCAGTCAAAAGCCAGGGTTCACCTTTATGCCAGCTTCACAGCTTGATGCCTGGCCCCTCCAGTGCTCAGAGCCAGAGCTAGCCAAGCTCAGACACCTGAAATCTCTCTGAACATGATTTCTAGGGCATCTCCGACAAAGTCCTCAGGATTCTGAGGAACTCATGGGTAATATGCGTAGCAAACAGTAATGTAAGAATTCACCACCCGGAAATTGGTGAACTACTGAACAAAGAGTATCTGAATTAGGTTATGAGTGGAGCCATCCTGACAAAACCCGCTTGCTGAAAACTCACACTTAATGTAGCACAATCCCTGAGCAACTGAGTTTGCTTACCATAGTAACAGAAACCTTGAAAGGGTTGATAGTCACCAAAGAAAAGCAAATACAAAAAAGTTCTACAAATACAAAAAAGTTCTAGAGGATACACTTTTTCTCTTACATCTGAGTATTGTGGGACAAAGATAAAGATGATTAGGAAACATTGCTGTGGAAAGAATACTATTTCAAGCCACTGCAGGTAGTAATCTGTGAGAACAATCCTCCTTAATTTATGCTGATGACTATTTTCAGGTTTTGAAATGTTCTCCTTTACTTGTTAATTTCTATTCAGCAAATACAAAGAAATCAAATGTAAGCGCAGTCATAAAAAATAAAAAGGAAAAATATAGCAGAAAAGTGCTCTTAAAAACATCAATTAGGCAATAAAATGTCTTCAGCATAGGCCATTTGGTTAGCATCTGTGAATGTTTTTGTGTTTTGCAGCTGGGAAAACACCAGTTCATGAAATCTCTTTAGCTAGCAAAGCCACTAAATGAATAGATTATTTCTATTCTGCAGAAATGTTAATTGGCAACTCATTAAAAGTTTGATTGGTATATGTGAGTGAAAAACAAGATCTTGAGAGTTCCAAAAATGTACTGAAAAATGTGAAACTCTTTATTCTTCTGTCAGGATAATAAGGACATGCTCTGGTCTTCATGAAGGAAGTAATCAGTACAAAACCTCAAATCCAGACATAAACAGAACCTTAGCCAATAGCAAACATGCCCCATGAGTTGAGAGAGAGAGGAAAAAAAAGTTTAGTCATATACAAAGATGGCCAGTCAGTCAAATTACAACAGTATGTGCTTCCTTCCAGTTAAAACCAGCCACTTAGGGAAAAGTGGGATATAGCATTACACTGCAACGATCACTTGCTGTTATACATTTTATTGTTCTCCATATACAAGATTTCTAAATAACCTATAGCTCAAGCCAGCTCTGTGCACTGGATGTTCAGCAAGTTGCTATGATGGGACACCAGCATGTGGTTTGTGACACTGTCTCTGGCTTTGGGTCTTCACACAAATCCAGGGAGAGTTAAATAGCAACTCTCAGAGAAGAGTTGTGGGGCTGCCTAGGCTGCTGTCTTCTTCTGAAGTTCCTCACCCTGAGTAAATATCTCCAAGACTTTCAGCATTATGGCACCCTGAAGTACACCTTTCCCATCCAGAAACACAGGGTGGTTAAATGTCTAACAGTCACCATCTGCTTTAGACAACGCAGCAAGGATCCTGTGCGCATAAACCCCACTTTCTTTCTTTTGAAATTCCATGATTTCAGGACCCTGTTCCAGGACTCTTTTTCCCAGCTTAGATTCCTCTTCAAATCATGAAAGGCTTTGAGCTAAGAAGGTGTCCTACTGCTCAAGATCTCTTGAAATGTTTCAGTGGAGTGCTGTTCCCTATTGAGCTAGCAGGGTTGTTGCTGAACCAGTTAGTCCTCCATAATGTTATGTTGCTTCCCACAAAGTGCTAGAAACATTGGCGATACTTGCACTGAGAAGACGACCTGTTCTGGAGCTATACAGAACAGATGGCTTCTGAACCAAATTTTGAGTTATTTGGGGTCTTTTCATTGATTTCATTGGGCATTGGATCCAGCCTATAAATTAATGACAGTCATGGAGCTGGAGACAGGCATGTAATGGCTCGATGTTTCTGACTGTAAATGAGACCTCCGAGAGGAAGCTTAAAATACCCGCTTTTCACCCGGCCACCGGGACCGAGGCACCAAAAGGAGACTGCCTGGAGCAGCTCCTGGTGCCCTCACACGTGAAAGGGAGCATGAAACACCTCTTTTCTTGGTGCCCCTGGGGCAGCTGGAGGCCTCCAGAGGCTGAACCTGGCGTAAACGGAGCCAGGGAAAAATTTCCCCAACAGCATTTGGACTAGAGGTGGGAAGGGGGGAGCTCCGCAAAGGGGGTACCGCTTGCCTCCCGCGCCGCAAGCGCTCGGGGAGAGGCGGCAGTTATCCCAGGGAAACGCTTCCCAAACCGCTGCCGAGCCCAAGCCGTGGGGCGGCCCGCGAAGGGACCCGCTCCCGCCGCTGCCGCCCTGCGGAGCCTGGCAGCCCGCGCCGGGACACCTGCGAGGAAGGGTCTCTCTCTGCAGAAGGGGGTCTCTAAGGAGCAGTGACCCTGGGGGCAGCCGTGCTGCGGAGCACCGGCGTGACCGCTGCCCCCCTGGGCGCTGGTGCCTTGCCGCCTCGGGGGGAATATTCCCGGATATATTAGTGCAGACAGAGCTGAAGGGCTGACAGAAATACAGTGTGGGGCACCCTCAGGGCCGCAAGGCTGATCCAGACAAACCTAATATCACCACAAAAAAAAAAAAAAAAAAAAAAAAAAAAAAGGAGGGGAAAGGGAGAAATCCCGCAGGGCAGCGCCGGACGCCCCGGGCGGGCCGGGAGCGCGGCGCTGCCGCGGCGGGGCGGGGACCGTTGGCGGCGGCCAACATGGCTGCCCTGGCAACCGCCGTTGCGGCGGCGGCGGCCGCCGGGCAGCAACAGGTAACGGCCCGGCCGCGGCGGGGGAGCGGGGTGTCTGCGGGTGGCGCCGCCGCGGGGGGGGCCCCTCTCTGCGGGTCCGGGGCGGCGGCCGGGGCCGGCGCGCAGCGAGGCGGGCGGGGGTGCGGCGGCAGGCCGCGGCGCGGGGCGCTCGGGCAGCGGCGGGGTGTCGCCGCCCCGCGCCGGTCACCGGCGTTGGGGAGCCCGCCCGGGTCTCGCGGGGCTTGTGGTGGCTGCCGCAGCGCGCTGTCGCAGCGCCCAGCGGTGCCGGGTCTCCGGGCAGCCTGGTGCGGGAGGGGTCTCCCCCTCGGAAAGCTCCCGGCCCGAGTGAAGCGCGTGCTGGTGGCGGGAGAGGGGCGCTCGGTGAAGGCGAGCGAGGAGGCTGATGCTGGGTCGCAAGCGAGTCCTCACCTCCTGCCCGCGTGCTCCGGGCTTCCGAGGCTGCGTCCGTGACCCTCCTGCCGCGCTGGGGTCGCTCACCTCTCCGTCCCCTCGTCCCTCGGCGTTACTCACTGTGATGGTGCTTTGCGTCGGAGCGGTGACCGAGCGCCAACCCAGGCCGCGAGGTGCTGGGCCAACGCAAGCTAATAAAGCGTTGCTCGCTGCCAAGTTTCGGTCTTGTGCAAGGTAAAGGCATAAGCGCGCAGAGGAACCTGTAGGACAGAGGGAAGCAGTGCCGATTTGCCAAGATGATCTCGAAATACTGGCCTCATAAATCGAACATGCAGTTCTACAGTCCTTGCTCATTAGTAATCCTAGGATTAATTGATGGATGAATAACAATAGCAAATCATATGGAAGGGATTTTAAGCTTCAGGTTGCAGGATTTGGGGAGATAAGCCGGTCCTTTCCTTGAACATGATGAAATAGGGGGTAATCTGCCTAGTGTAGATTACGCGCTTATAGTCAGGAACTTGGTTTCCTCTTAATCTTTAGATACTAATTGCCATAAGAGCAAGATATCTGGGCTTGATTTAGTATTATACTGTGATGAGCAACCTCTGTTAAAGCAACCTGATGCTGCATTTTTCCATTTCTTTGTTGAAAAATATGTTTTATATACAGTCATCAGGTCACCATCTCATCAGTCAAGTTTTATACCTGTGCGACTTAAAAATATTTGAATTATGCCACCATACGCCTGAAGTAATGCTATTACTAGTTATCTCTACGCTATATTGTTGACTGCTCAAAAATAACCAATGAATATATAAAAACACAAGCTGATTTTTTTTGTTTAATTTTGAATAATATTTTATTTTGTTATGTACAGAACGACAGCTGTTTCAGTACTGCAGGTGCTGGTCGACAATTTCAGTTTCAGAATTGGAAGGTGAAAGCTGAACAAGCTAAGAAGGTTGAATTTATAAGAACAGCAGAAAAACTAAAAACCCAGTAAGTTGGAACACTTCCTTATAAGTATATTTTTCATGCTGTTCTAGAGATAACTCAAGGTTAAAGGTAAGAATTCATAGTAATGAAGCTTTCAGACTATGTTAAGATTTCATTTTCTGGAGTCCAGATGGAGTATTGTGGTCATGATACTAGTTCAGAATAGGCTTCGGAGTTCTAAAATGGCCTGTTGTTCAAACCACCAACATCTGGAGTTGATCAGTCTTTGCTATTGCTCAAGTAGATGCACAAAAGTGAAGGTGCTTGTGACATAATTGAGTTTTCAGTTTTCCTGCTCAGCTGTGCTTAACCTTTCTAAGGACCTTAAACCCTTAAGATTTAGATCAACAAAAGATAAATTGCAGTAGTATTACAACAACTTTCACGGAGAAGACTGAGATCATTTCACCTAGAATATCTAGAGCTTGGTTAATGTGGGTTCAAATCAGCTCAGGCACAGAAATGATTTGAATGTGTTTCCCCACATCTTGAGCAAGTGCTGTAATAACTAAGCTATTGATTTGAAGGACAGAGGAGTTTCTTCCCACGTGGATGAGAAAGAGCTGACTTAGCCACCAGGCTTAAGGGAAGGTTTGTAGTTATGAATCCTGAATGAACTGGGACACTTAGCTCTCACAGCAGCATTTTACACTGTCTGATCCAATCAGCTCCTACTTGGTTATTGTGGAGCCTGGGTTATGGCTCAAATGTGGCCGCTGGGTAATGTAGAGAATCCTTAGTAGCTTTAAACTAGGCAGTGTGGATACAGGTAGCAGTTTGACCACGGCAGCTTGTCCTTCTGTAATTGTTGTGCTCTTAAGGCTTCCAGTGTCTTGGGTGAGATTTGGTACTCAGTTCTGGGCAGGGAATTCCATGGGACAGCAGAATATTTAAACTTGGGGTATGAAGGCATCTCTGCATCATGTAGTGGTTTGAACATTAAAGCAGCAATAGTCTGCTGCAGAACCCGTGCTATTGCTGCAAAGGGTTTCTTAGGTTGTCAGCAATGCTGCTTAACACTGGGAATCCTACCTGGTCTCCCTGTACCATGTGGCGCCTGTGTCCTACTGCCATGATCTCTAACAGGGCAGCCCTGGATTACACAGATATGCTCAAAACTGCAGCATCTACGGCCCTCTTCCGCCTGCTCTCCTGTAAGTCAACGCCTATTATGCTGCCTTGTGCAAGGCCAAGCAAATCTTACTCTGAGTCAAATTTTAAAGCCTCTGACCTTCGTAAAGAAGCAAAAGTCACCTATAGATCTCTGTATTATACATAAAGGATTGTCAGTAGCAAAGGTAGCAGTTGCGGTATCTTAAATTAACACTAACGAACTTGCATTTGACTCTTCTGTTGAAGTAGTACCGGGAGTGTAACACTAACCATACTCATTTGTCTGTGCTGGGGCTCCATCTATGTATGCAACTACATTAATACAGCCTGTCTCCTTTCTATGTGCTTTCTATGGAAATTCTTGAAAAGTTCTCTCATAATAAGCATACAGATAAGATTTTAGGCTCTTTCAGTGTGTGAACCACTGCCTGTCAGGAAGATAATTCAGAATCTAAGAGGGTCCTGCTGACACAGCATCAACTGAATGCTAAGCTGGAGAAATCTGGGGGCTATGCTAAGTGTTTGCATCTTTCTCAGTGCTGCAACTTTTTTCCAGGCTCGCAACTATAGAAAAAGACAAAAATGGACATCTTTACAGCAGGAAGAGTGACTTCAGAGTAGAATATAGTATGCTAGAAGAACTGGAACATAAAATGACTGTCAGTAGGAAGACTGAAAGTAAGTGGTTTTTATTCTCTTTGTGCTTTTTTTCCCTCTGCAGTTATTTGCTTAACTGGTTTATTAATGTGTAGTGTAGAGAGGGATTAGTACAGCTGGGAGGTAAAATCTGATAGAAGTGCGGAATTTCAGTATAGGTACTGCTTATAAAGGAGATTTCCACAATTCACTTGCAAAATTAAGACACACAAATATCTTGGGTCTTCTGTGTTATTAACTGTTTCTTTTTAATCTTGAGTGTAGCAGATACTACCTTTATAAAACTTCAGTGGAAAGTTACTATTTTGGAAACTTAGAAGCAATTTCATATGTCTGTAGCAAAATCTAATGTAGTCTACCTAAGGTACAATAAATATATCCTTCTCACAAAATAAGTTTTTCTACACTGATTGCTGAATATAGATAGGTTTTTAAACACTGAAGTCTCCTGGTCACGTTTTCTCAGCTTCTTGGATAATGGACATTCATAGTCTAAATGGTATTTCGAGCTGGTATGCATAGTTTCCTATAGTATCTATTCCACTTCAGAACTAATTAAATCCTTAAGGGAAAAAAAGTGATTCCCTAGTCACTGTCCCTTAATTCTTTCAAGAGCATTCAAATAAATCGTGCTGTGCCTTCTGATACAGACGATAAAACAGAATAGGTTGAAGAACGGGAAAGACCTGGAGAAACAACTAAAAATACACTTACCTTACAAATTTGTATGTGTTTTAATGTGTGCAGGGTTTTGTTTTTTTTTTTAATTGAGGATCTCTATCATATCCTCTGCATCTTACAAGCCTTATGACATGTAAATATTTCCAAGGGATGACTGAGCTAAGAAGTTCAGAAAACTTTCCAGGCATAAGGAAGGAGTATGGAAGTAGGGATGGCAACACTGTTACAAAGTGACAGAGAGGACAAAGATGAGAGGTATAAGTCACTAGATATAAGATGTGAAAGAGTGTTAGAGTAGGACCTTTGAGGGTGTATACTAGGACCTCCATGCTTGTTAATTACTATGCTGCTATGTTCAGGTCTCTGAGCGTGATTTATGTACTCTTAATGTTTCCGTGGTCTCAGCAGTAATTAGTAGGGTCAGGTCTTAGCTGTACTCTGTTACATTTAGCTCTAGACTCTCTATTATCCATTCCTTGAAAACAATCTTTTTAGGAAAGGAGATGCAGTCCCCAGGCTCTTCAGCAGCTTAGGTACATCCAGGACTTCGTCACTTTTGTATGTATAGATTCTTGAGGAGGCAAGTGGTGACAAAGTAAACAAGTGTGTGCAGTTCCTTGGAGCTCCAGAAGACATGGATTCTGCTTTAATGAACACAACAAATATGCAAATGTAGTTGAAACAGTAAATTCACATGTGCTTACCAAGTTTTTTCTCTCCCCTGTTGAGTGTTTGAAGCCTAAGTCAGAGTCCCCTCAAAATTCTGGAGGAGCTGTCTTCTGCACAGGCAATACTGTCCTCCAAACTCCAGTTACCTGGTAAAAAGGTTTAAGAAAACTAAATTAACCTAGATATCACTCTCCTGTTGACCTCTTTAGAAGTATGAGCTATTACAGTTTAAATCTCTGTTGACCCTGTGCCGGGAGATAAACGTTGCATTAAAGTACTTAGTATTGCAGCAGTTTCATAAGGTCAAACAGAATTTGTAATCCTGCTTAGATGAAATCCCCAATTTATTTTGGACACTTGATTGCGCTCATTCTTTTATTGAATTTAATGCACAAAGAAATGTTTAGGACTATCAGCTAGCATCTTATTTTCTTTAACAGAAACTAAAATCCTACTGAAGCTATCAAAAATACATAATAATGTGAAGAGACTTCAGCGACAATTAAAAGATGTGAAGCCTACACCAGAATGTAAGTCTTGTTGGCAGATTTACGAACATTTTCCTTTAAAGACAATTTTCTTTGAAACTGTGCTTGTGCTTCTCCTGCACACTCAGGATTCTCCTTCTCCAGTCCACCTGCTTTTCTAGGAATCTGGGAAGGAGGATGTAATAAGGGAGGAGTGTAAGAAAGGATGAAGGCTCTTGCACTTCTCTGTGGAAGTAGAGCACTTTATTCTGTCCTGGAGCTGGTGTGGGTTTGTTTCTTCAGGCAGTTGAGAGTCGAGTGTTTTCTAAATGCCAGTCTTTCTCCTATGTAAAATAAAACTAGTATTTTAATGCAGTGTAGGTATAGCTCCCTTGTCATCTCATAAGAGGTCACAGAGCAGAGTCTACAGGGAATTAATTTCTAGCCATCTAGATGGCTTGAAGTGCAAGTTGAAATATTCTGTAGAAAATGCTTAAACAGCTTGTTCAGTTAAATGTCTTAAAACTCTTGGGAAATGAGCATTGAAAGAACCATTCTCCTGCAGTGCTCCACTATTATGTATGGAGCTCACACTGAAGTTCTGCTAGCTGAGGGCTTTACAATGCTACATATAACGCATCTAATTTCATTTATTCAGTGCCTATACTATAAAAAAACCCACATTGTCTTCTTTCTTGAAGTGTCAGCAGGATACCAAGAACTAACAAGACAGGAAAACTGAACTAAGAGTTTTAGATTATACAGTGGTATCAATTTGGCTTTTTTGATTTGTTTGCTTTTTGTTTTAAAGCCAAGTTAGTTAAACTTGTGTGTTCAATTTGTGTCCATGGGGAAGTTGTGCTGGTTTAAACCATTCAGATGCTAAACCAGTTTTGTACAATTGCAAAATAGGCCTTCTCTAGACAGCTGTTTTACTGGACTTTCCCAAACTGGGACTGAAGCATGCTGACAGCACTGTATACAGAATCTAACTTTGATGTTTTGTTGCAGGCCCAGCTTCACTGAAAGTAGGGAGCTGTAGGTTAAACTGGCTTGGTACAACCTGGTGTAAGCCAAAGATTCGAATGGGCTTCTTAAGTCACTGTAATTGCATTGTTGCAAAAAACAAAGGTGGAAACCCTTTACTTTAGGGTAAGGCTCCCTTATTCTGTGAATCAGTTGAAGCTTACCCAGAATGAGTCACTTGTTTAATCCAAATAAACATTTGAGGGGGGAGATTTGCATCCCTGTTAGCTAAATCACTATGAAATTGCACCTTCTGAATAGAAGAGAGTCTTCCTTTTAAGAATTCATTTGAGATGGAAATGCAGGCTTTTTGGTACACGCTTCCCAGAATTCTCTGTAAGTGTCTGTTTCGGCAAAGTGCTGAATTACTGGTAAAGACTTTAAACTTCTGAAGTATTACGCTCTCTTTTCTTCTTTTTTAGTTGTTGACAAGCTCAGGGAAATGATGGAAGAAGTTGAAAATGCAATCAATGCTTTTAAAGAGGAACAGAGACAAATGTATGTTTATACATGCTTCAGCTGAAAAAGTGCTTTAATATGACCTAAAGTAGTTACACAATGAAAACTTTGTATTAATGTTGTATCATGTAAACTCTTCTCTTGTTTTTCTCTTGCTAGTGGCTCCTGTGGTATGTAAATGAAAACTTAAACTATCAAGATTAGAATCTTGAGAAACAGCCTTTGTGAGAGGCTGTTTACATAGCTGCTGTAGTGATCCAATCTAACAATCATTTGCCTATGAAAAGGCTTTTCCGAGAATGATCCTTTTGGGAAGGGGTGTTTTTTTTCCTTTTTTCCCTCCTGACAGCAGGATTGAGTTAGTTGCTTGTGTGCCATAAATGTGTGTTTCCATTAAAAGGGTAACTTAATTCTGATTGTGTAGTGCTTTATTATGGGATCATTACAACTATGCTGTCATCTGTTACACCATTTCTGTTCATAATCTTTTAAGAATAGCTTTTGTGTGGAATTGACAATTCCAAAATTTATTTTCAGTGAACAATGAATGCTGTATTTCTTCTGTTACATTCCAGTGTTTGTTCTCTTTTTAGTTATGAACAGCTTTTGAAGGAGGAAAAAACTTCCATTAATGAACTCAGTATCCTTGAGAAAAAGGTGGAACTGTGGGCGTTAGGTAACTCAACAACAGAAAAGGTTTTGAGATTACCATCAGCTAGGGTCTCAGTTGATAAAACACTGCAAAATCATCTGCCTGAAGAAGTAGTAGAGTTTGAAAGATTTCTTCAGCAAACAGGAGGGCGGCAAGGAGGCTGGGATGATTATGATCATCAACATTTTCTGAAAGCATGGACAAAACACAGAGGAAGGGCATCCTACATGGATGAAGCCCTTGAGTATCTCTCTGGAAGAACAAAGGAAGATGTTGAACAGCATGATAAATGGTATCGAGAATTTCTAGTTTTACAAGAAAGAAAAAAAGAGGTAGGATAACCTTCCAGGGCTTTTGTAACTTTAAGAAAAAGTACTTATTTTAAAAATACATGAACTTCTTATTTTTGAATTTGCCTCTCTGGTGGTAGTGCTAGGTAGATTTCTCTAATAGTTGACGATACAACTGAAGTCTTTAGCATCCTTACCTTGCCAGTAAATATTTGTCTTAAAGAGAGATTAATAAATGTGGATCTAACAACATGCTGAAGTGGCCTGTGTATTGCTGGAGTGTATTATAACGGCTTTTGATAGCAGTTTTCCAACAAGTTAGGGACAAGCAGTCCCACCTCACCTTGCAGTTCTTGTTACATCCTCTTTCTCCAACCATGGGTGTCCTGCTATACTTGTAAGCAATGTACCTGTACCTGTACTGTGCCAGTAGAACTGTGAACTCTTGAGAGAGCTTTGAGCTCCTGCGTAATAAAAGATACACTGACATAAACACTGAATTATTAAGAAAATAATATGTGAAATTGTTAATTTGAAGAAAAAAATTGAAATATATTTCCACTGAGAAAAGCATTTCACACCAACATGTTCTAAGGTAACATGAATGCTATAACTTAAATGATTTTAGATAGTAAGCCTTAAGCCTGCCTTGTGAGAAAGCAGACATAGGTGCTATTTTGCCTTAAGAAGTTGCCTAACTAGACCTTGAATTCCTGTCTTCAGCTTGTATTCTTGTAGCATGAGTTTTCATCTACTATCTGTTACTCATGACAGATTGAATCAACATGAATCTGTAAGATTTTTATGGAGATCTTATTTTTTTCCGGTGTTTTCACGCAGTCAATTAAGAAGTGGAAAAAAAAACAGCATCAAGAAAAAGAAGGAATCTTGAAGGAAAAAGAGAAATCAGAAAAAATACTTAGGAAAGAGTGTTTTCAGCGTGAAGAAGCTCAGAAGCAAAAAGCAGAAGAAGAAAGGAAAAAACAACAAGCAGCAATTGAAGCATGGAAAAAGCAGAAAGCAATGGCTTTTGCAATGGAACAAGCATCACAACTAAAACTAAAAGAAGAGAAGGAGAAAAAGCAACAGAAAGAACGCCAGCGCCAATGCCATGTTAAGTTACTGTTGGAAAGGTATACCTTGTTGAAGAAGGAAAAGGCAGAGCTTGAAAAGATTGAAAAGGAGAAAAGGGAGGAAGCTGAAAGGGAGGAAAGGAAGAAAATTGCTGCAGAAGAAATTACTAAGTTTCAAGAGCGGGTGAGTAATTGCCTTTCCACTTATGTATTTGTGTTTAAATTTACCTGCTTCCTCCTATAATATAATCTGATAACAGTTTCAAAATCCTTAATACCCTAGTTTTACTCATTTAAATCTATTTTAGATTCATTATGAATAATTTTGTCTATGTCCAAGAAAAAGTGTGAAACTTTATTCTAGATAAAGATGTTACTTTGCCTCGAGGTCTAAGTTCTATAGGTTTATTCAAACCCATATTTCATTCTAAATGTAGAGATGGTTATGTCTGCTTGAGTGTGACCACAGTTTGGGAAAAACTCTTTAGGACATGCCATTCAAAGAGTAGAAATTACTCTCCATGCCAAAGAAAATGTTAACAGACCTGATTGCTGTATGTGGATGTGTAAGTAATAAAAAGAATAGATTGAAGGTATTGCAAGTTGTTGTAGTTGTAAGTTCAAGTTAGATCCCAGCTCACTGTAAATTTCATTACGGGACAACCAGTATTATTGTCAGCATTCCTGTTAATTTTCGTTTTTACAACGGGTGGTTGAACTACTGGAATCTGGGTTTTTTTCTTCACTATGTAATTGTGGAGAACAAAATGTCGCAAGTAGCCATCTAGCGTAACTTAATTCTGCACTATTACAAAACCACAGAGTAAACTCTAATTCTGTGAGAAGGATGTATACATATTTTGATACAACTTGGTTTATTTTTCCAAAATAAGTTTGAATTTTGTCTTAATATATTTTTTCAGGATCTACGTAAACTTGAACTAAAGATTCATGAAAAGCAAGCTAAAGAAGAGGAAAAACAAGAAAAAGAAAAGAGACTGGCAAAGTTAAGAGAGAAGGTAGCACTCTAACAACATTATTTTAGAACTTTTTTTCTGTTATTGACTATTTAGATAAGTAAAAATAATTAGCTTTTAGAGCAAAGCAAGAAAAAGAATTGTTTAAACTATTGAGCTGCATATACCTCAGACTTAAGAGAATTTCCCTGTCTCTGAGCAATAATTATTACAGGTAAGCAACAGCTTGTTTTTTAAAAATGCTTTGCTAACATTAGTGGACTAAGTAGGCTAGTGTCCTGAAATGTTTTAGGGACATTTTCTGGGTTCTCACAGTTTAACTTTTTAATTTATTAAAATAACTTAGTATTTCATGGAATAAATGCTTCCAATTTGTTTCCTGGGGCAGCGTGGGTAAAACTCTCCTGTTCATTAGATGGATTTATCTTATGTTTTCTTTGCATCTATCTACACGATAAAGATATAATTAGTTTATGTAATTCATTCTGTGATTGATGATGAAGAACATTGGATGTTTTTTGTTTGTTTGTTTCACCGCAAGGTTGAAATTCATGCAGCCAGAGACCCCTCCAGGTTGTACAGGCCTACCAAGGGCTGGGAGGAACGCACAAAGGAGATCGGACCAACAGGTTCAGAACCACTTCTGCACATTCCCCATAGGTAAGGAGAAGAGCAACGAGTGCATGCCACTTTTTTTTTTTTTTTTTTTTTTTTGATTTATGAGCTATTTGTTTGTTTATTTCAGAGCTATCCCAACCTGGAGACAAGGGTTATAGGTGAGGCCCTGCGTATCATTTTTACAGGATGATCGTTTCCTTGTATATGAGGTGGCCAACGGTCTTCAGGAGTTTTCCACAGAAGTTGCTGGGTGCACTGAAACGCTGTGCTTGCATTTCGTGAGTGCTGAACTCGAGCTGGTTTCAGTCAGTAGTGTTTTCATCATGGCTTATATTTCACTGCATTAAAAGTGCTTCGTTGTGACCCGCTGTTTTTACATTCCTTCTCTGATTTCGGACCGTGTACACGTGCTCGGGAAACGGCGAATAGCACCCAGCTTCCAGTTGCCCCCGTTGGTCTCGATTACCACCGCGCCCGCAAGTCGCACTGCACCGAAGGGCGGTTTGAGGAGCATCAGGCTGCGGGTAGCCGCTGTCCCGAGCGGTGCCGCGGCAGGGGGGGGCCGCACCGGGGTGGGCCGCGCCTGCAGCCCACCGGCCCCGAGCCCGCCATGAGGCGGACGGGCAAGGACTCCCCGCGCGGCCGCGCTACGTCATCACCCGCCGGTGACGCGCATCGTGCGCGCCGGGCGCGGGCGGCGGGAAGATGGCGGCGGAGCCGTCGGCGCTGGGCTCGGGGGAGGCGGAGCGGCTGGACTTCCTGCGGGAGCGGCATGTGCGCTTCTTCCAGCGCTGCCTCCAGATCCTGCCCGAGCGCTACTCCTCCCTGGAGACCAGCAGGTAGCGGGCCGGGCTCCCGCGGGCCCTGCGGCGCGCGCCGGCGGGAGGGGGCTGCTCGGCGGGCGGGCGGGCCGCGGCGCCCCTCGGCCCCGGCCGTTCGGCGGGGCGGGACCGGGGCGGGACCAGCCCCCTTTGCTTTCGCCCGCCGCGGGGAGCCCGCGGGGTCTCTCCTGCCCGCTGGAGAGCGGCCAGCCCGGGCCGGCTTCCCGGGGGCGGCCCTGGCGAAGCCGCGCCGGCCGCCTGGAGAGGCAGCGCTGCGGCGGCGGCGGCGGACGCGCTGCCCGGAGGGGCGTTTGCGCCCGCGGGCGGCTCCCGGCGAGTGCGCGGATGGGTGTCGGCCGTGCCCGGTGAAACTCCCCGACTTCCGCGAGAGGACACTTGTTGATCCTTCTCATCTGTTTTCAGTCCCATGCTTCACCCTTTTAATCCACCTGGAAAGCCGATTTTAAAATTAGCGATTTAAGCGTTCTGTAGCTCAAAGTCAGCACGCGGAAGATGCAATAGCCGAAATCATTTAAATCTTCATTAGCAAGCGTAAACATTAAAGCATATTAATTGTGGTAGTGAAATATGTTCCTTACCTTAAAGTAGGGAGATGCTTGTCCATGTAATGGCTTCACAATGCATTTATTTTGGATTCTTAATGTCTTCCCATGAGGTAATAAGTTATTGCTGATGCACAAGATGATCAATACCTTGTTTGCAAAGTTGCATTTGAGGAGAAACTTGGAGACAAGTAAAGGATTCAGTATTTTATTCAAGTAATAATATGACCTTTTTAAAATTTTGTTGTAGTGTCTTGGAAGTCATATTATGGGAAACGTGCAATTACTTTGATCAGCCTTTTTTTTTTTTAAGTGTACTTTCATGATTTTTCAATACTTTGAAAAGTTTCAGGAGGATTTTTCCAATCCTGTTATTTCACTACATTCATGTTGGTTTAGATGGTGAGTAACAGAGATCTTCTCTGATCTCTAGACCAAAATGCCAGGCCTGATTACAAGTAAAAATTAATTTGGTTATCCAAGCTTAACATTTACAGGAATTACAGCAATGGAGGCAAAGCATGTCGTAGGCTGCATCAGAAAAACTATAGTCAGCAGATCAAGGAATGCAATTACCCCACTCCATTTAAGCATTTGTTATGCCACACTTGGAATATCGTGTTCAGTTTTGGTCCCCCTGTTCCGCAGAGACACTGAAAAATTGGAGGGTCCCACAGAGAAGAACTGCCAAGATGATGAAAAAGGGTTGGAAAAATTGACATCGGAAGAAAGGCTCAAGGGAACAGAAGGCTCAGGGAGGATCTAATCACAGTCTTCCAGTACCTGAAAACTGGTTAGAGAAAAAGTGGTATGATGGTGATGGTGCAAGAGGCAACAGGCACGAGTTGCTTCAGGGGAGATTCAGTCTGGACATAGGAACAATGTCCTTCACTGTAGGAGCAGTTAAATGCTGGAATAAGTTGCCCAGAGAAGTGGTGGAGTGTCCTTCTCTGAAAAAAATTAAGACTCTGCTCAACAGGGCTAATCATATCTGTGGCCGTGCTTTCAATAAAAGGTGGGATCAGGTGATCTCCAAAGGCCTTTGCCAGCCTAGACATTTCTGTTGTGTGATTTACGTTGCCAGGCTGTCTCAATTTGCCGCTGAGCTAAAATAGAGGTTGTAGTGTGCAAGGCGTTGTCCCCAAACTTATTAGCATTACACTTACTTAATAATATAGTGCTAATTGTTTTCAGATCTCTTCTAGAAATTAATAACCTGGTTGAGTTTAAATTTGATGTGTGGTCATAGCAGCCACGATATATTAAATAACCAGTGCCAAGTACATGTTTTTATAATGGTTGTGCAACACTGGAAAAAACCCTAAGTTTTCTGAAAATTGGAACTCTCTGAAATTATTTCAGGACTCTCTGTGTTCTGGCTAATCAGCATATTCAAGTTTAAACCTTCAACTAGAATAAAAATCAAGGTCATCTGAATTCAGCATGTATTTTTACTAATAAAGGTATTCTCCAGTTTAAATGTATAAATTTTTAAAATCAACATTCTGCAGACATATATACCCCTCTGTTAACAAATTCTTAGCAGGTGTTTGCGTCACAGAAGTGTTTGATGGCGAGTGTACTAATTAGCCTTTTTGACAAGTTCAATTGCACCAAGTTCAGCAAACTTCCACAGTTGGCATTGCTGCAGAAGGAAACTCTGTCATCCTTTTATTCTTACCTCCCTTGTTCCTGCATTTGTGTGGTTGTGTGGTGAACTGGATTGGGGAGCTCAACTAAATTGAAGAGCAACTTGTTTAAAAAAAAAAAAAGAAGTCAGTAAGCTTTTTTCTGGTTCACCATGCTGCAGCAGGAACAACTGCATTTGTTCCCACAGGACAAGCTGATAGAAGATGAAATTTTCTTTTTGCACAGTGCTTGTCCGTTCTAACTTGGATTGTGATTTGTCAAACACTAAGGGAGTTGGTAGAAGACTGAAGAAATTCAATTTCATTTTCTTTACTGAAATTATTGGTCCAAGGAAGGACCTCATAATTATTTTAATCTGTAGCTACCGCATGCAACATCAGTGACAGTAGTTTTTGGTGATCTGGTCAGTAAACTCTTGTACACACTCAGTCAGTACCATGAGTTTTGGCAGGAGAATGCACCTTTCCTGGTCTCTGAAGTCTTTCAGATTGAGGAATTTCATGATGCTCTTTGCATCATGCTTGTTCAGATTCTCAAATCATTTCAAAAGGTTTTGGAATTCTGCTGAGAAGCTGCAGTCTGTGTCCTTGCCTGAAAACCGAATCTGTCATCAGAAATGTCTATTTGCTTATCTTTGTGAGGGACTTAAAACACAGATTATCTGTTATGTAAGTTTTCAGTAGGTTAAGTAACAACTTAAAAACAAATTTCAGCTTCAAAGTTTGATATGTGACTTCCTAAATTAATACACATACAGTAACTAAAGTGATGGTAGAAGGCAGGAAGAAAAGGTACAGCAATAGTGATGCTAGACTTGGGGATCGTGTCAAAAAGGAGTGCTCTGTAGGTAAGTTGGTCTATATAAAGCTTTTTAATTTTATGCCATGTGTCAGCTAAGGTACTGGTAACAGTTGTCTGTACTCTGTTAATGCTCAGTGAGGCAGAATAGCATGTGAAGTAAAATGTAGTATGTAGGTGGCTGTATCAGGAGGGCACCGTGTTCAGTGATGCAGGATGTTCTTGCCCATCATATGTGAATTCCGGCAGTCTACATACAGTCAGTTCCTAAATGCTCCTGTTAACACAGAGAATCAGTTCTGATTAGGTAAACTGAAGCCTAGCTATGCGTAAAACCACTTTCTGCACTCACTTATCTATGTGAGTATTTTTGAGTGTAGGTCAGATACATGTTTTGTCTTTTATATGTACAGTCTTGTGTTTTGGGGCCTGGTGTGCAGCAGTTCCTAGTGCTGACATTGGCATAGCGTTTGTGCCTCTTTGGAAGTAACTTAACTGGGTAACATAGTGTGAAAATGCCTTCAAGTATTTGTAGTAAAAGATTCTCAAACTTTGTGTTTGTGAAAATTGGAAATATGTACAGTCTTTCAAAAAAAAATTACTGTAATTGAACTATCTTTTAACCTTTGTTCCTTATGAAGTTTAAAAAGTACTGGTTTTCCTCAAAGTAGCGAGTTATTGTCCAGAGTCTGATTTTGGGTTACACAGATCTGAACAGTGGCAAAAGTTGATGTAAGCCTCAAAGTGCTAAGCTTTCACTTAAAGACAATTTTGCAGCAGGCGGTTTGCTTAAAATGATATTTTTGTTCTATGTAGAAATAAATTTTGTGCGCAGTGTAATTTTTATGACTCTCTATAATAAAAAAAACTTATTTGTAATAATAATAGTAAAGAGACATATCTTAGAATTAAGTGATTACAAAATAGCTTTACCGTTTTTCGGCCGGGAATACTTGCATTGATAGAGGTGTATGCTATTCTGTGTTTGATATTTTTGGCAAGGACCTTAGAGTTGCATAGTGTTTTTTTGAAGAGGGATTGATAGTGGTCAATATCCAAGATTATAAGCTAAAATCTTTTGTTTGTGAGAACAGTCATAAAGAATAATGCAAAACCCCAGGATCTAGGTAAAAGACAGCATAAAATCAAATGATTCAGCTTAACATTCTTCAAATGCATTGTGGTCGCTGCTTGTGGTATGTAATTCTCGGTAATATCAGTTGTGAAGCAGAAGTTGGTGGCTTAAAAATGTCTTGTGAATGTCAGGCCACATGATTACTGTAACAACAGGTTGTCACACTCATAGGAATGTCCTGCTTTGTGGGGTGTGACATTGTATTTGAGAGGAGGGTTTGCTGCGCCTCATTTGGCTGCTGCACTATCATTTGCTGCAGAATACTTTTAAGGCATATTTTGGGCTGACTTACATCACCATTTTCTGTGGCCTTGGTGTTTGTGGCTCTGACGCAGAAGCACAGGCAAAAATTAGATGATCACAGAGGTTTCCATCCTGATCTTCTTCAGAGGTTCCTGCTCCTGATGCTCAGGGTGGCTCAGCAGCCTGCGAGGTAACTGCAAATTATAACTTAGTCTCATAAGGAAAGCTGGCATTGACTTTTGGGTTTCCTTAGTTTGCTAAGCTGTAGTTTCTGTCCATTCAGCACCTGTTTCATGATCAGCTTATCAGTTGGTGAAATGAGAGCAAGAATTTTCAGAACGGTAGGCAGATACAACCGTGGGTGCCAAAATGTACATCCAGCTATTTTTAATCTGACTCAGACCTTCCAACTTACCACTGCGTGAGCATTTTCCCTGATAGCAAGCTATCTCAAGTTCCTACCCTAGTGCCGCGGTGTTGGTGCTTTCTCAGTGCAACTGCTGCAGCTCTTTGAGGGGCTGTACTGTAAACCAGATCATTGAAATGATTTGTGTTAAAAACAAAACCTCCCAACAAAGAGGGGTGGTTTGCAGTGTAGCCTTATAAACAGTTACAGTAGCACAAGTTTAGGGAAGGAGAGAGGAGCTTTAGGCAGGAGGGAACTTGAGCATGCTAGCTACTCCTGACTCCACTTCCTGCGTTGGATACTTGGATGTGACTTGCTTAATTTTAGATGTTTAGTTAAGTTAGTCATCTAGGCTCCTTTGTACTCAAGGACAAGAAATAAGTACCTCTACGTAGTAATTCATCCTGTGTGTTTGTTTCTACATTCATCAGTTATAAAGGAAGCCTCGCTATTCGACACCTAACTTTTAAGCATCTGAAATTGTGTTTAGGACGCAATGAGAGGCAGCTTACTTCATTTCAGGGTTATCTTGCACTTACTGCATAGTTATAAGACTGTTCATATAAGAATTCATCACAGAGAACTAGTTTGGAAGTTAGTAAGTTACTAAGTTACTAACATAGTTTACCTTGTAGTGTCTTTTTCAGGTAAGCAGGCCCTTAGGCTAATGCCTGAATTGGCATCTCTTTACCATGTAAAAGAAGGCATGGCTTATGTGAAGTCTTGTTGAGATGGAGAAATGTTTAAAGTATAAAGAACATAACTTTATCCAGTAAAAATTTAATATTTTCTGAGCTAGACTCAATGTATTGCTCCACTCTACAGGCTGAGAATTCATAGATATTTCTGTTTCTGCAACCGTTTGTTAATCTCCCCATGATATTTATGGTGGGAAGTGTAAGTCTTATCTTTTTCTTTTAGGTTGACAATTGCATTTTTCGCACTCTCTGGTCTGGATATGTTGGATTCCTTAGATGTGGTGAACAAAGATGATATAATAGAATGGATTTATTCCCTGCAGGTCCTTCCCACAGAAGACAGTGAGTGAGTTTTTAGTTTTTTTTATTGATATTAACATCTTTACTTTTGCTTTTCACCTGGGGAATAGTGTATGGCACTTGGTTTTTACAAAATACAAGCTTGACCTTCCTGAGGTGCTGTCATGATAATTTCAGATAGCGGTATGTCCAGCAATTTCTAGAAGTAGATCCCTCTAAAGAAATAAAGCTAGAAGAAGTGATTAGTTTTGCTTTTTTATGTATTCAAGTTGAAGTTATGAAATGTCTTTGAAAATAAGACAATATAAAATACTACTGAAGTTTCACCTTCAAAACCCTTCTCAGATAAGTTTTTTTGCCTGTTTCTAAAAGAAACACATATGCCACATATGCATTACAAGTCTACTAGTGGTTATATTGACTTCCACTAATTGTAGCTATGCCAGGAGCTAGGAGCACAGGTGTGGCTATACGGAACAGCTTTTGAAAAAAAAGGAAAGGTAAGATGAAGAAGCAAAAGGGATGAACGCTGTTCCCACTTTATAATGAAAAATCAGTTCTTTGGATCTGTGGTGGTTAAATTTGCCTAATGTCTTTAGAAGGGAGTAATACTGTTGCTCTGCCCCAGCTGTCTTCAGATTGGAATGTGCGTAGTAGATCCAGGTTAGGGAGGGAGCTCAGAAGAAGTGGCCCTCTCCAGGCCGCTTAACAGAAGCCAAGGGAAGCGCCACTCCTGTGGGCTCGCTGGTACTGGCGTTCTTCTGTGGCGGCTCAGGTGAGTGGCTCATAGCAGCAGAGGGAGTGGAAGGGAGGGGGCTGCAGGTAAGGCAGCTCTGTGACATGAGGTGCTGGCATGTTAAGTGCTGGTGTGGGATAGCTCCAGGCTGGTCTGCAAAGAAGAGGTAATTGTAGGTGCCTGTCTATAAAATCATGAAAGTGTGAAGTGCTTTTAATGTTGGATGGTTGTAGAAATAAAATCATGTTTTTCGTTATAATGTCTAATCATGTGCCGCAAATTGGGTCTCTTCCCTAAAAGCAGTTTTAGGAAATAAAAGCATTTTTATGAAGTGAACATGTGGAAGTCAAGATTGCCGATGCTTGATTTTTACAGCAATAAAAAGAACCCATTTCTTACTCTGGCAACTTGCAAGCCTTCATATCCACACCAGGCACTAGCTCTAATAGATTTTTTTGCTTGGGTTGCATTTCAGGACTGATTATAGAAAATTAATGGGTTTAGATCATATAATTGCTCCTGCAGCTCTTTTAATTATGAGAAGGTTCCTTAACATGAAGATAACTTTCCATGTGTACATTCTTTGTTTTTAGGAGTTGCATGCTTTTTGATCCCTATCCCTGTCTTCGGGAGTGTATTCTGATAGAACAGTCAACTTCACGAGAAGAGGAATTAGAATAGGCATTTTTGTTTGTTTGATAATATGCTGAAATTCTCTGCACCTTCCCCCCCCACCCCCCACCCTAGCCAATATTTGGGATAGTCCCATTGTTAAGGCCCTTCTAGGGAGGACAGTATCAGTCTCAGCTTGCAGATGTGGAGGCTAAAGATCTGGGGCACAGCTAGGACAAGCTCTTCCCATCGTACAGTTCCTGGAGAACACTTTTGCAGGGGGTGCCTCCCTGCTACAGTGCATTCTGTGCTTATAAATAATAGATTTCTCTTTTCACCAGCAGACCCAACCTTCCCTCCAATCCTGTATTTTGATATCCTCTCATAAGAACTTTTTTTTTTGGTTAAGCTCTATTCCTTCTGGTAATAATGCCACTCTTCATCTTGACACTTGACCTCTAAAATTTTAGGTTTTTTTTTTTTCCATTTTTACTTCATCTGGCGGACAGTAGATGATTAAAATGTAAATGATACTAACAGCAACAGATTGGATGCTGGATGACTAAATATTCAGAAAGGAGTGCACAACCTCCTGTAATATCTGGTTTCAATAAAATGTCCCGACTGTCTAATTTTTAATCTTAATGTGTGTGATGTTTGTTGACAGCCTGCCACTAGTAGAGCTCTGACTCCATCTTTTGACATGCCCAGAGAAGTAGCTAAACTATGGTAGACAGTAGCACTGAGGCCTTTGGTTTCAAGTTGATCATACATATCTAGTTAAAGGAAATACTTGCTAGATTGAGGCATTGGAATCTGTCTTGGAAAAAATCTGATTTTACTTTGCTTTAAAGTAATAATCTGTTGCAACTTCTTTGACGTGCATGCTTATATCTTTCTCTTTCTAGGGAAAATTGATCTTTAAGCATTTAAATTATAACACTGTTGTGTAGTTTTTGGAATGATGAAATTCCAGTAATCTTGCTTTAAGTAACAGCATTGCACTTAATATAAATCTTCATTACTTTTGGCTCTAGCATTGAAAACCAGTGGACCTATATTTTAGATTGAAATATATTTTTAGAGCATCTTGGGATTTTTTTTTTTTTTTTGATTGAGTCACTGAATGAATTCCTGAAAGGAGAGAGAAAAGAATACCTGGAATTCTTGGGCAGGGGTGGAGGGGAATCCTCTGTTGTTGGTGTTTCTCTCTCCAAAGCTTCTATATCAGTAGTACTTCACTTGGTTTTACTTAAGGCACTTTTTTAAGGTGGCAAGTTCAAATTATTTTGAGAACTGCTGCTATCTTACAATAGGCTTCCAATGGAGAGGAGACAGAGCAATTAATACTCTACAGGCTTAATTTCTATTTACTTTTACCAATAACTGTTATAGCAGGGTACTGTAGAACTTGGTAGAAAAATCAGAATTTGATGTTTAGAATACTTGTTAGTTATACTCTCAAAATATACTGTGGTAATAGTAGTAGTATGGTTGTATGTATCAGTATGGGATATGCTAATGTAGCCTGCAATTGAAAGGTCTGTAGCCTTTGAAATTTTTATGTGAAACTGAAGTTCATGAAAGCAAAATGGTGAGATCTTGTTCTAGCTGAGTAAGAAAGTAAAAATACAGTTTGTGATCCTAAATGGAATACACTAAAGGAAGCTGAAGATTGAGGTCTGTCAGGATAGACTGAATTCTTCTGTGGTTTTATTGTAACTACGAAACATGAGAGACTCAGAAAAGTAATATTCTTTAGATACCATGACAGATTTCAGCTCAAGTGCTTCAGAGACTGACTCAATACAGGTTGTAATTAGAGGGAGAGAATAGCCATGTCACACATGCCAGCTGATGCTTACTCTCAAACCTAACAGTCTTCACTGGGTGCTTGGTCTCATTGGTGTCTTCTGCTTACTGAAAGGACTCTGTCTTCTGTAACTCTTACAAAATAGTTTGGCTTTAACTTCCATAGCATTTGACTGTTGCTACTTTTCCTTCCTGTTCAGTAAATGCTCTGCTTAGTTGCATGGCTAACAGCACGTGATTGTTTTGTTTGTGTGTTCCTTGTAGTAAGACCTCACTGGGTTTCCTTTTACAAGGATGTTGAAATCTTGAAAAAGCCTCTTTTTTCTGTGGGGGAAGGGGCTGTATTCTTTTACAAGTCCTACTGGAAATGACAGCTTTGAGCTAAAGACTTTTTTTTCAAATATGAAGTTCAAAAAGGATTGACAAAAGATCCTGTCTCAGCTGTTTGTTCTTCTGGTTCTTATCATGTCCTAACTTTACTGTTTGCCCTCTCATAAAGCAGCTCCTAGGCAGAATTTCAAATTTATTGTAACTATCTTAAAGTGCAGCTCTTACCAGTGTGAGAGATATGTATCCCAGTTATTCCTCGCAGGTTGTGTTTAAAACCAGTTCAGCACTTTTGAAAGGTTATAAATACAGAGCTCTGGACCAAAGTGATCTAGTTGTAGACAGAAAGTGGAGGCTGGTTCTTTGGTCATACTCATCTGCCATCCTCCCCTATAGCAACACTGCCACTGTCTGCCCCCGCTGTGAGCTGGTTTGGCTTGTTTAGCTGGCAGAAAAGCATGTATTTATTTATCTATCAGAAAGGTTAGCTTTCTGTTGCCTTGGTGAACTGACTTGGCTGGGGATACAAGGGCCAGAGCCCAGCGGGGGAGAGGGAACGAGATCACATACTTTGACAGCTGGGTGTTTCACTGGCTTTGCTGTAGTAAGAAACTGCACCCCAAGTAAAGCTGAGGCATCTTTCGTTTTCTGGTTTGGACCCCCAGGGTCTGTGCATAGCCGCTTGAAAACCACTGTTCCACACCAGGGACCTAAAACTTTGTTCTGTCAAAGTTTGAATTTAGATTGGTAGCAATGCTTGTGGTGCACGTTCCAGTGCTTTGGTTGGTAAGGAAATTATTTTTTAGCCTTAGTTCAGTAAGAATTGCTCATGTTTATCTGGATGTGCTGTGTCAACCTATGTTAGAGCTATGACTTTTTCTTGTATTTTAAGCTTTTAATGGCCAATGTAAAATTGCTCCTCCACTTAGCAAAATAAGAAAAGCCTAGAAGCCAGAGGAATACACAGGTACTCTGAAGGGGAAGAGTTACCGCTCTTCCCATCAAAGGCTAATTGTAAAAGTCGCATAACAAAAGTGGCCTTTCTGTAACAAAAACGATCCTTGGATAAACCTCCTATGGTCCTCACTTAGGACTATTCGAAGGACCACCTGGCCTACACATACGTAATACGGCTTTCTGCAAGGTAAAGTCTCAGCTCTTGGTGTAAGTGTGAAGTCTCTTACTTTGGGAAACAGGTCAAATTTATTTAATCCTGTTGTCAAATATGACAGGTTTTTCCAGGTGTTCTTTGTTCTGCTTGAAACAGTCATACAGTGATTGATAAAACTTTTATTACTTACTGCTATTTTTTGAGCCCATTCAGAAAGGGATTAAATATGCTTAACTGAAAGTGAACGGTAGGTGGTACCATTTCATAACTGCATTTTACTCGATGCTTCAACTGACTGTGCAGGTGCTGAAGTCATTGCTTCAGCAATTTTTTACACGGCGCATTAATTCTGATTATTATCCCTTTAATTAGGATATGTTTCTCAAATTTGCTTAATTTTTAATGATATATCTGATCCTCACTGGCTGTTTGCAACTCAGCAAAGTAGGCAAGAGCTTGATTAGCACTGCTAAACTATTACATGAGATAAGCACAAGTACCTTCAATAAAATAGTAAAACCAGCTTCACAGCAAGTGAGATGATGCACATAAACTGAAAGATGGGGCTTTTTCATTAAATAAATATTTCCCCTTTTGAGTTGGACTTGGCACTTACAGGAAGCTAAAAAAAATTGAGACACGACGTCAGTGTGCCAGAGTCATATGGCTAGAAATGAGCTGTTTGCACTTCCTGCTTAGCGCTTCCTTTACCAGCTCCGCGTTCTATTTTTAAAGTCAAGAATTGCAACTATCAATTTAGCAATTCACTTGTAATCCTGAAGCTCTAGGAACTTCTCTTACATGAGCATTAATGATGAAGTTTTCCTTTACTTTTATGTGGAGGAGAAGAAATTTTGCCTCTCTTTGGAGATTATGCACTGATAGCTATGTACCAGTAGACTTAGGACTTTTGTCGGTGAAGGATTTCCACATTTGTGCCTTTTTGGAGCTTACGTAGCCTTTTTGACACACTTTTTTTTTTTTTTTTTTTTTCCTGAAAACAGTACTTTTTCACAATGTCAGTTAGGAAAATTGGTATTTAAGAAATGGAACTTCTAATTTTCCTTTTTCTTAACGGGTTCATTCATGTTATATTGTGTTTCAATTTATGAAGCTTTTTTGGCAGGGTCTTTCAGGAACTGCTTAAGCAGTTAATCTTTATTGTGCTTTCCAGAACCTGTTGCAAAACAGAAAGTAGGATCTTTGACTCCAGGAACTAACAGGCAAACTTTCTTTGCTGAAAAGATTTAGGGTACAACAAAATATAACGATTATGTGTTTTTTTTATTTACAAATTCAGATACTCTTTCTGTTTTCTCGTTGTTGCTATAGGATACCAACTTCTAGCATATGCTGATCTGACCTTCATTACACCTATAGATTCATTAAAAATTTTTTAGACCAGAAGGTGGAGAAGTGGGGATTGTAGGTGTTTTTTTCTGTTAAATGATAGTTCACTCCATGGAGATTAGATCCAAAGACTTGTCTGTTAGGAAAAACCTGCATGCTTTACCTGCATTAAAGTCATTAGACTGATGCAAGGTTCTAAATTAGATATTGCATATCTGCAGAATGCATTTTAAACTAGAAGCTACTGTGTTGATTAATTACACCAATATTGGTGTACGACATTGCACAGTGATGTTTTTTAGGGCTTTCAGTATTATAATTATTGTTCAGTTAACCTGGTGCAAATTTTCCTAATCTCCATGAGGCTTTTTGGATTCAAGGCTGAAGATGAGCAAAAAAATAGGGGGGGGGAAGAATGAGTGAATTAGAGCTGTTTTACCTTTGGAGGCAGTGGAGTGAAGCAGTTGAGCTTTTGCAGTGTGGAAGCAGACTTGAGCCCTGGAAATTTATACTTAGTGCTAGACAGAATGTGGTACACGCTCCTCTAATACATGCTCAGATACTGTGACACATTAAAAAAAAATCACATCTGAATCAGTGGAAGAAATGTCTGATTGATAAGGTGTTCTTGTACCTGTGTTTTGAGTGAGAGAGGGGAATGGCTCCATTAAAAATGTCATATTGTTTCAACTGTTTCATTCTGACACTAACTCATTAAATCAGTACTGGCTTAAAACTGCAGATAGTTTGTTTGTCCTTGTATATGCTGCAAAGTATCTTAAAACAATTCTGCTTAGGAACAGACGGTATTACTAGGCAGAAATGTAGAGAGGAAAAAAAAATCTGTTAACTCTGGGTGTTTTTCCAGGGAAATAATCAATCAATCAATCTCTCTCTCTTTTTTCTTTCTCTCTCTCTTCTTTCTTTTTTTTTAAGAACAGGGGAAAAAATTATATGCTGGTATGAACAACATATTTCCACCAAACAAAATAATCTGTTGCTTTGCCATTACACCAGGATCCAGTTTGTTTGATTGTTTTTCCTATTCAGAATGCTAACAATGTGAGGTAGGGAACATACTGAAAGGAACGTACATGCAAACTCTGGTTGTGCTGTGAGTGATGCTGAACTAACAGGTCTTGATCTAGAGAATTGCAGTTTATAATGAATGTTTCAGCAAAGCAAATCAGCTGACATTTTATCTTTCTTCCTTCTCTAGGATCAAACTTGAATCGCTGTGGATTCAGAGGCTCTTCGTACTTAGGGATGCCATTCAACCCATCCAAGGTTAGTTAAGTGTGATGAAGAAATTTCAATTAGACAGTAAATGATCTCCTGTCTTTTTTTATTGTATTAACTGCAGAGTTGTGGAAAACATGGGAGGCAGGGGTTTTTGTTATGTTGATATACTGAAACCTTTGAAGAGCTTTTATAGTATGGTACTCTTAAAATGGTCCTGCTTGTGTGTACAGGGGGCAGTGAAGAAAGTGATGTACAAATTGTGGCTCATCTCAGTGCACTCTCCCCTGCTCTGATCTGTGACTGGGGAGGGAAACTTCTCCAGCTCAAGAACTGTCCGTGGACTTGGAAGAGAAGGACAGAATTGCTGTGTATCAGGTGGTGGAGGGCATGCTGTTCTTCAGTATTCCTCTTCATGTGATGAAACATGGGATATTTCATTGGATATGGGATATGAAATTGAAAGCGAGGATGGACATCTGATATGGTTATGACTGTAGTGGAGTGTAAAAATGCTTGAACTAGCTTGTGTATGAGGATACTACAGCAGCCTGTTTTGACCTTATTTGTATTTACTTTAACAGCACAGCCTTAGGTTTCTGAGTATCTTGTGGGAATGTTAATCTACACTAGAGTAATAATGACTTATTGCCCCTTTTTGCATAGCAAGTCAACCAAGTATCCATAACAGTAATATTCATAGTTTACACTTTGTAATAGGGAAAAAATAATTGCGAAGAGGATTTTGTATGTGTCTGCACAAGGCACTGCAGCAATATGTGACAGACAACGTAATCTGCCTCTTGGTTTGCTTTGGTATTTATCCCTTTTTACACTACAGATGGTGTCTGCAGTGAGCTCTGATTGTAGTACTAAGATGAATTCATCATCTCTTTTAATTGGAATTAACCTCAGTGGCAATCCTACCACCCACTGAGCTTGAAGGAAAGAAGGAAAATGTCTGCTTAAAACAAAACTTAAAAGTATTTGGGATCTCTACTGATGACTTACTGGGATGCTTTATTAAAAATAAAGCTTAAATGCAAAGTAGCAGACCATAATTTCAGTATGGTCATAAAAAAATATTTAAAGACTGGTTTTCTTGGAAGGAAGCTAGTAGTCTTCTTTTTGTTAACAGTTACCTAAAGAAGTTGAGGGTGTAATGCTATTATTGTGGTATGACTGCATTATAAGATGAATAAACACAGTCTTACCAAAGCAAGGTAATAAAAGTGCATCAGCCATGTTTCTTCAAAGGTCTGGGTCAGTGCTATGCAATGTAGTATGTTAAATCAGTATATGCTTTTTGGAAACTTGTCCCCATTACATAAAGCTTGAAGAATGAGTTTTTGCATATAATTCTGAGATTTTATAGAGCCCTTTGACGACAGAAAGTCCAAAAGAACTGAAAAGTGTCATTATAGCTTGGCAGCACTTCCTGGTGTTTTAACGTTACACTCCAGTTCCAGTAGTACATGCTTCAGATATAAATACTCTCTTTTCAGGAAGTGTGTTGCAGCCCATCAGTGTCTCATAACCTGTTAGCCGATCTGTAGGAGGGACAAAGGGTAGGATCATGTAACCTCTGGAAATTACTTACAAGGTTGTTATATCTAGAAAACTATTCACAGATGGATATACTCTGTATTCAAGCTTCATGGTACTTTTTTTATTGCATCTACATTAAAGGGATCAGATCTACCTTGATTTATTGACATACAAAGGTTTAAATATTTCCAGAGTTGTTGCCTTAAAGTATTCTGAAGTGACTCAAGGAAGGAAGAATTTGGAAATCTGCTGTGGGTTATGTTCAAGGTCTTGTTGTTTTTCTTTATTCATCATTTAAATGTGGTCAATTAAATCTGTGTCTTTAAAAACAAAAAAAAAAGGCCTGTAAGCTTTTTGGATTTGCGTTGGCAGTTACTTATTCCAAGCCGCTACAGTGATTTCATTTTTGGACTGTGAGAAAGTGCCATACTGGAGCTAGCCAAATCTCTTCTGTCACTCTGGGGATGCTTGAAAACAATAGAAAAAAAGAAAAGGATATTTAATAGAGTTGGGAGGGTCTAACATGTTATCAGGATATTTCATTTGTTCTCTTGTTTTTATAACTGCTATCCTTTTAGTGTTTGATGGTAGTGACTGTGCAGGTCTTTGGAGTGGTAGCAAAAATGTACCAAAAACATACCACCTCGACCACTCTCCACACAGCCTTAGTAAGTCTTAACAGACTTGATTGTAAATGAAGGCTAAAAGTGCTACTTTTATCAGTGCATTTAAACATGAGTCCTTTCAAATTAGAAAACTGCTGTTTTCTGAAATTACTCCAGATTCTGTGGTCTCTCCAGTTTAGTGTTACTAGAGTTTAAGCTGGCTTTTGAAATTAGGTGTTTACAGTCTCCTTACAGTTTCAGACAGGACGAGGTCTTTTAAATCTATTTAAACTGTTACAAACCAGTTTTAGGGGCTAGATTGAAAGCCCGTGCCTAGCACATTTTGTGAAAAATTGCTGGAAGTAACATGTTTTTGTTCAGAGGAGGAAAAAACATCTTCTTGTGTCTCCAGTACAACATTGTATTCTCTCAAGGCTGCAATGATCCATGTTTGTAACACTGATGCCAGGTGGGAAGACAGCATTTTGAAAGTCTGACTCGGTGTAGCAGTGTGTTTGGTAGCGCACTGTAGTGTTTTGAAAGATCTTGCCTCCTCAGAGTTAATTCTTTTGAGGAGGGCTCAGGTAATAGAGACCATCATGGAATCTCTCATAAAACAGGACTGTTTGACTCCATTGCTGAGAGCCAAATTAATCTGGTTCCTGTGTGCCCTAAAACCAATAATTATCGCCAAAGATGTGCAGGACCTGGCCGTATCCCCATAGCTGGGTTTCTCAGGGTATGCATGCATCAGTATTTTAGTTCAGACCAGGAGAGCACTTTTTACATGCATCTCCTCAACGTGCTCGCCCCACAGAGCGCCAGACCAAACCGGGCCCCTTTGTGGGGAGCTAGTGCAGCGGGTGCGCCCCGCACGCACCCCGCCACCCGTGCCTGGGCAGTCAGGCCAGGGAGCAGCCTGCAGCCGGCACCCGGTCTGGCAGACGCCGTGCGGGGCCCAGCGCCGCAGCACCTCCTGCTCTGCTCCCAAGCCCCCGCCTGCAGCACTGCATCGCTCCTTAACATAGGCATAACCCTAGCGGGTTACATTGCTTTCTTAGGGATACTTAATCTAAGTGTTTAGCCGTCCGTCTGTAGTTTAACACCCTTCTCGCTGCTAATTTTTGAGAAGTAACTGCTGTCGTTCTTAAAATAACTTAATTTTGGTTACTTCTGTGCCCTTGGCCCGTGAAGGACTCTCATGGTTTGAGGTGTCGGCAACAAGGACTTTTTTTATGCCTGGCCTGGCGGTTTGATTAGTTGCTGCTGCTGTGCCTTTGGTCTGCAGTGCCTGCAAAGCAGAAAGAGTGCAATTTAACTAAAAGTAGGCCTCATTCATAGGGTAGAACTTAAGAAGAAACTTCTTTTAACCAAGTCCGAAGGTGCCCATTAAAAGTCAGTTGCTCTGCCGATGATGTCTTTGATAAATTCAGCAGACTTTTACACAGTGTCTGAATTACTTTGTCCTGCATAGCAGAGGCAATTTAAAAACAGGGTTTTTTTGTTAAATAGATGGTTAGATTTAAACACCCTTGATTTTCAACACAAGTAAAGAAACTTAAAAGTCAAGAGTCTTGTAGCTCAAGTGTTTGTCTTTCATTTGATCTCCATTCAGAAAAAAAAGTGCACTTGTACTAGAAAACATCATTTTATGGGGGGCAAAAAGATTGCATTTCAGTACCTAAGATTATTTTTACCTTAAACACTCACCTCTGTAGTATCAAAGGTACAAAAGTAGAATTTTTCAGTTTGAATATAGCATGTTTCTAGACATACTTGAAGAGGGCTTTTTGTTTGGGATTTGTTTTTGTTTGCTTTTTTGCTTGCTTGGGTTTTTTTTGGCCGGATGGGTTTTTTTTGGAAGAGCTCCAAGGCCTATGCCAGAGATAGCAGCTGGAGCTTCTGAGGAGGGTTCATCTTTGTCTATGTAGGTTTGAAATTTAATGGGTCATGGAGAAAAAAGAACAGTAAAAAGTAGTCCTTCAAGCACGCATGAGCATTGTTTCTGTATTTTGATAAATGAAAGGAATGTTGTTAGATAATTTTGAAAAATATTTTAAATACTAAAAGCATTATCTAGCTCGATACCAGAGTGTACATATATGTAATGGAGCCTTCGGTTAGGGTTGCTTTATCACGAAAGACTTCCTCCCATCCACACAAGTTTTAGAAGTACTAGCAGTTATCTTACAAAACCTTTGAGATTTGTTGTTATCTTTTCCTATTGAAAAAGCCATTTCAGTCTTTGTTTTTGGCATCAAATTGTCACAGGGCCAGTTTCTGCAATTTTTGAGTTCTCGTTTAATTTTTGCCTCTTAAAATCATTTACATTTCTTGCATATAATCTGGAATGTCCAGCTCTTCTGATTGATGTCCCCTCAAAGAAACTCTGTTGTTCAGGCTCAGATGTTTGTGTTGAATTCGTGTGTGTGAAAAGTGTATTGGGGTGTGTGTGTAGGCTGTGCGTAGGCACATACATGAAGTGTGATAAGGAGTATTGTGACAACCTTGAAATAATCCCATGGAGCCTAGAGAAGTCTAAGAGATAAGTGCATTCGAGCATACTTAAAGTTTGAACAATTCTGGTTAAGGGACAGAATGTATTACTCTTCTGGAATAATATACTATTTTTTTTATATAAAAAAATTCTTGTATGATGAACAAAGATCTATTAGGCCCTCAAAAACTCCCAAACCCTACAGTAAATTTACGTTTGAAACTTCATGTTGGCCTTTGTGAGTACACCTGTAATGATTTCTGTTTACGTGATCTTGATTCTGAATCTGCTATGTTTAATTTTATTTGAATATTGGCCGTATATGTTGGGGTTTGGGGTTCTAAAATGAATCTTCTCAGGACTTTGGATGCATACCATCACATTGACCCTCTGTCACTTCCACAGGCTTTTTTAGTAATTACATATCAAAATATCTACCAGTATACCAGTTTTCCATATAAAGAGTTGAATTACTTGCCACATGATAATACCGGGATAAAGGAAAACTATTAGCAGTAAAGGTAGTTGTGTGAGCTACTAGTAGCCCTTCTCGAATGCTGAGACCACCTTCCTGTTTCCCTATGTAGTGATGTGTTCGAGCATCACTGTTTACGTTTGCGTCCTAATAGTCCTTTCTGCGTTACTTGCACCTAATGATCTGTGCGGTGTTCGAAGATGGCAGCAGAAGATTGCATGACTAATTTAGCTTTGAACTTCATGATAGTATGTACAGCCAACACTCACTTCCATTTGCATTATATGCACCATAAGGGTGGAGTTTATGCTCTTTGCTGAAACTACGCTACTTGCAAAGTTTTATATGCCTCTGGGGTTGCTGAAACCCTGTATTTGGAAAAACAGTATGTTACTGCTACATGCTGAAATGTTTGCATGGAAAAGATAAAAATGTATACGTTGTCTAGCTGTTGTAGTGATTGATACTGTTTTTTTTCAGGGGAGAGGGGATTGTTTTGTATCATGACCATGCAGTGTACTGGCCTATAATGCATTTTATGCAAACAGTATTTATTGCAGCAAGTGATAGTGTAATAGAAATACCTGTATTCACTAAAAATAAAGATCCATTTATTTTAATGTATTTGTAGGCTACCAAAACTTTACAGGCAGTATGAATTAGTATGTGTATATAAAAAGCACAATTAAAAAAAATCTCGTGAAGCAGAAATTTTGAGCTACTTTGTGTTGAAACTGTGTGAAAAATTGCCACTTAAAGGGGACTTCTTTGAGAATTACAGATGCTTTAGAAAATCTCCTGAATATCCAAGCATGTTTGAAGTAGTTAAGACATTTGCATAAAATTTCCATAATCAATGATTTTAAAAAGTCAAGTCTGCATATCCTCAGGGTAAATCTGATTTGCTTAGTAAATATAATCTTCCTCTGGAAATAATATTTTTGAAATTAAAATTGAACTGTTTCACTATCGCTGTTACTGTTCCATTATTCCTGATGTCAATATTGATTTGGAGAGGAACTTAATAATAGCTATATGAGTGTGTAAACAGAGCAGTGGTATGCAATTAACATTGATTTGCAGGCTGCAGCATTTTCAGCATGTGTGAAAGGAGCGGAGGCATCTCCTGCACTTTCCCTGCTCCTCTGATCCGGGATGTTTGAAGTCGGGCGAACATAAATGGTCCTCTCAGTCCAGTTTAACCTCGACCATACAGATGTTTGGAAACATAGTTTTCTTCAGAATTGCTTGCTGACCTACTGGGATGTTTTGTAGGCAGTTGGTACTAAATATGGAAGACCCTTTGCAGATATTTTTCATCTGCTAGTGTGTCTGTTGTATATCATTTGACAAAATACACGAGAAGTTTTAGCTACCAAGCTGGGATATTGAGAATCCTTTTAGGGCCAGAATTTGTTCAAATTTGGGTTTTCAGGAGAAAGACTCGCTTGGTTTAAAAGTGAATTAATCAATTATGTTAAATTGAATATTTTTCTGTGACAGAGCAAGTTTGTATCACCCTACATAAATGGAGTTTTGAAGCTGAGTTTTACATTTCAAATATACTGATGCTTCACAAGGGTTAAGCTGCTTATAATAAAATTTATTAAGGGGGAGGTATTCTAAACCTTTTTTGGCTTCTGTTAGATTTAAAATGCTGGAATGGGTATGACAGGCCAAGTCATTCCTCCAGGGATCAGAGCCTGCCACCCACCCAAGTCAGAGAAACGCGCTTCCCGGCAGCGGCAGCTCTGCGCCTCCTCAGCGCCCAGCGGCCCTCCACCTGCGGAGGTGGGAGGTGGCCACGGACGGCAGCGCCAGTGCAGGAGCTGGCCACGGCCACAGAGATTTGCGCCCTGCTTCTTGACGGAGACCCCGGGGCAGGACAGGGCCACGGGGGGATCGAGGGGGTGGAGGGGTGCAGCGCTCGGTATCGTCGCGGCCCCTCTCACGCTGCTGCCGCCTCCCTTCCCTGGCTGGGCTTGATTCCCCGGGGGAGAAGCGTTCCTTGCTGTTCAGTGGGTAAGAGGTATTTCTCTCCTAGCTCCTTGTTTGAAATAAAGCTCTCTGGCTTGATTTGGCCTGAAAAATACCATGTACCCATAACATAATCTCATTTAAATTGTTTTTATGCTGCTTGTTTTGTGTGTGTGTGGTTTTTTTTTTAATGAATTGCAAAGTAAAAGTGGCAGTTAACATAATGCTAGTAAAATGTGTTTCAGAAACTCATTTGTCTCTGCTGCTCAGCACAGAAGTAGCTCTTTTATCAAAAAAAAAAAAAATCCTTCAGTTGTTCCAAACTGATCCATCCTAAGTATCTGAAGTCATCTTGTTACATGTGGTTTGTGTTGTGGTAATGTCCAGGACGTACCTATAAAATACCACAAGAAAAAAGAATACATTCAGCACCTATCAGTCGCCTCCCCATTTCGTGATTTGTATCATGTAACTAGTCAGCATTTAGCTCTCATTTTAGCTTCCCTGTTGACTTTTTTATGTAAATACTCCATGTAAGCCCTGATTATTGTTTTATAATACAGACGAAAGTGGATGAGGGGTTAATTTGCTTTCCCTTCAACTGACAGAGAGATTACTAATAATCTCTCTCACGCTTTTGTACTTGCAGATAATTAGGATGTAAAATCTTTGCAGAAGGAACCTCTGGAGGGGTGGCTATCTAACAGAAAGCACATCCTGCTGCCAGGAAACTAATGCCCAGGAGTGCGTCAGGATAAACTTAGACACAGTTGAGCACATCTAATTTTTTTTTTTTTTTTTTGTTAACTCTTGCATATATATCAGTGTTTGCGCTCCAAAGCTTCCTGCTGACCATCTGATTACAAGGGTATCAGAGCTGTGCAGTGAGTTAGTTTTGTTCAGAGAAGTTTAGTGGGATGCCTTCAGTTTAACCATCATTTGTGAAGGGAAATGAACTTTGCTTAACTCTTAAAACTTAAAAAAAAATTGAATATTTGACTGTGATAGAAGGTCTTACGATGTTTCAAAAAAATTTTTTTTTCTTTTTCTTAGGGTCCTGGTATATCTCATCCCTATGACAGTGGGCATATAGCAATGACTTACACAGGTCTATCATGTCTGGTTATTCTTGGAGATGATTTAAGTCGAGTAAATAAAGATGCCTTATTGGAAGGACTGAGAGCTCTCCAGCTGGAGGACGGAAGGTAAATTATATTTTATATTTTACAACCCTCTGGCAGGTTAATGGAAAACTTAAGTGTGGAATGCACCATAGTGCACATGTTTTTATGAAAATAGTGGTGTAATATTTTCTTTCTGTGAGAAAATGTTTTGGTGGAGATCAGCCATAGAACATATGCCACTTCACAGGTACCAAACAGCGCCTTGTGTCCAGGTTTGCCTTCATATTGGACAATGGTTGTTTGCTTACAGCTATAGATACATACTATTGGAAAGTTAATGGTTTGGCTTACACCTTGGGGATAATTGGGGTTTTTGTTGTATCTTTCAAATAAGTGAGATTTTCTGTGTTCATATTGTCTGGTTTTGCAAGGCCCTGGAGCACTATTAAGATGATGTTTGCTCTGCTTTGTGGGAGGGTGAGCTTTAGTTTTGAGACAATCAGAACATTAATATAGCAGGATGGATTAGCCTATATACAACTTATAATAGAAGTATAGTAATATTAAATTTCATTGTGCGATTCATCCTTTTTGCATGCATTTTTTAAAAATACCACACTTCCCCTTTGATCTGCTTCTGTTTGATTTTTATGTAGGCTGGAGCTGCTAGTTAATGAAACTTCTGATAGGTCACATGATCCGTCTGTGTAGTTAGGTTTTACTGGATATCATTTTTGAAAGAGTACTTTGAGAAATGCATAATTATAGAAATGCTATTCCTGAAGGGAATCTGTTTCACTTCATAATTAAATTGTTCTCTCTCCGTTTACTAGCTGTGAAAGCTAGTAAGCTGAAAGCTTTTTTCTTTTTTTTTCTTTTTTAAAATTTTTTTTTGAAAGGCTTTGTATCACCTAGAGGTCTTCTATGATTAAAACCTTTTTTTATGGAATATACCTTTCAAATGTTATATTAAAAAGAAAAACAAAACTCCGGAATATTCTAAATGGAAGTCATGAATAGAATGATGTACAATTTCCTCTTTATATATAGCCACAGAATGATCTTAATGGGCCAAGTCCTAATGTATGAATACAGATAGGTGTAGGTGTGTTTGTTGGTCTGCCTTAGTTTGGAAGCATCTTCAAGGACATAGGGGTGTCTGTGCTGCCGCTGGATGCGCTCCTGTCGCATGCTGAGCCGTTTCTGTTGTCACAGTATCTCCAAGAGGAAGGAGTGGGGTTGAGCTGTGCCAGACCCACTAGCATCTTGAAGTGATTGCTTGCCATGGTGCCTGTTTGCAATAGCAAATTACATGCAGTTAACCTGTTCTGCACGTTTGTATCATGTGTGGTTTTAAGGTACTGACTGATTAAAGCACAGGATTAAGTGTAAGATGCCGAAGAGTGCCAGCTAGCCACCAGAGGGAAAGGAGGGTGCTGTGCCCTTCTCTGGGGCAGAATTGTTACATGGGTGGGAGTCAGCTCCTGGTGTGACGGACCAGCTCCTTCATACCTATGGAAAGAGCTTTTACTGCATCCGAGGGAAGAATGTACAAAAGCCAGAATTTGTCCTAATATCTTGTCTGGGTGGAGATAGTCAGTAAGCTGAATAAGGAAAAGAGAAACTTTCCTGGTTGTAACCCTAGTATAAGTATACTATGCTTAGTTTTTATTTCGTCACCCATGTCTTCTATTAACTTTAAAAAAAAAAAAAAAAGTAATTATTTTTTCTTTCAAAATTATGACTGAATGTGTGTGTCTGTGCATTTTTGCTTTACCTGGAGCTAACATGATCTGATGTGTCTGGATAACATACAGGGCAATTGTCATTGAAGGATGGGGTGAAGTTGTAAACCACATCACTGGCACATCTTAAGAAGTGTCCTGGTTCCCCTGAACATCCTTTGCTATACCCAAAGAGTAACGGAGCTTGTTTCCATTTAAGCCGCACGGACCAGGACCTGGCAAGCATGGGTGGTTAGCAGAGATGAAACTGTCTCCCAGTAGATATTGGAGGCTCTTTTTATGCAAGAAGATATGGAGTGCATACTTGGATCCCATGGTCAAAGGGGGAATGTCACAGTGGTTCTTGAAAGACTCTCTTTCAAGTCAGAAGTACTTTGTTGGTTTTTTAATATTTTTTTGGAGTAGAGGTCTGACAGGAGGACTCCACAAAATATTCTGTTGTGCTAGCTTCTTGCAAATACTTATTTTTTAAAAATGTTCTAACTAGCTCTTTAAACAAAACAGAGGCTTGCCAGGAAGCAAATCATAGCATCACTCCTCCTTTTAAAGGATCTCTTAAAGAAGATGGGATTGTATCTAATCTAGATAAAACAATTTTAAAACATTCTCAGAATTCGGAAAGAATTTAACTATTAGAAACTAAAAACTGGGTTGCACGTAATTTTCCTTTTTTAAATTAGAAATGGCAATAATAACAGTTATATTTATACATATATGGGAATCTGATCCTGAAGTGAGTCAGAAAAGCAATGTGAGTTATGAAGATTTCTAGAGCAGCAAAGAATTCTTGTACATCAGTGTATAGGATGATAGGTGAAAGAGTATACACATCAACATCTTTGGATAAATAAAGACCAGGGTCATGACATTGCTGGAAATAAGGTTACCCAAATGTTAATAGTTCTGTTAATTTTGCCTGGCTTGGTTAGAATCACATGTTCTGAGAAGAAAATCTATTACAGGTTTGGGTTACATTCGTAGTGTTGTTTCTCTGAATACTATAACTGGAATAACTTATTTTGAAAGGAAAAATAATGCAATTCCTAAAATGTTCTTCATATTTTCTAATGTAACAGGCCATACAATGTATAATGACAGAAACCTTTCTTTCAGTTTCTGTGCTGTGCTGGAAGGAAGTGAGAATGATATGAGATTTGTGTACTGCGCTTCCTGCATCTGCTACATGCTTGATAACTGGTCAGGCATGGATATGAAAAAAGCAATAGATTACATTAGAAGAAGTATGGTGAGTTATTCTCAAACAGTTATTTCTTAAGACATTTGAAATGCAATTGTTTTATTTCTTCACTCTGACTATAAATCCATCCAAATTGAAATATTAGTTATAGTATTTTGTTTGGTTCTCATTCCTGTTTTAGTGGGTTGAATATGAAAAAGTACATTCTTTTTTCCATTTATATTTTCCCTGCAATGTGTGTACTAACAACATAATTGTAGTTTTGTTGTGTGTATGTTGACTGTAAGTTAAATTAAATCTGATTTTTCTTCTTTAAAACTCAATTTAAAATTGAAAGCAATATTTTAAACATTGAGGCCTGAAGTTCTTACAATTTAAAAAATGCGTAAATAAAACATTGCATTAATAAATCCTCAAATTTCAATTAGCTCTAGTGCTGCTTTTTAAATGATATAGAGAATCAAAGGAAATATTAATTATTGAGATCAGTTCAAACTTAATAAGTGTTCCAGTCGTGCTCTTCATTAATTATTTATTAGATATTTCCAATAAAGCAAAGTGTTAGTATATGTAGTTTTTTCTGCGTGCATGCTGTCTTTGTTTTTTGACGGAGCAAAGGGGTTTTTAGTTATTTTTCATTTCAGTTTGAGTAGTAGGCGTAAAGAGAGCACATACTTAACCTGAACCAATTTATTCGTATGATGGGAGGCTGCAGATTCAGAGAAGGTGAAGAACTGTTGTTAGACTACAAATAATGTCAAACATGATCTGGATTGATTCTAAGAAACTTAAAGGACACAAGGTGAAACTTTCAGAGACATTTGGCAATGAAGAATATGTGCAAATGCTGAAATTCATTAATTCAGTATGTACAGTCAGTTCATCCAAGTTACTTTGAAAGTTAGTTTAAATATGAAAATGATGTAATACTTTTTAATAAGTATATCCGGCACACTTTTGGTATCTTAGTTAATGAATAATTGTGCTTTTAAAATACTGCTTTTGTTAATTAAATGAATTTCATTTTAAAGATTAATACAAGCAATTAGTAGAGTAAGTTTGAAAACTATAATTCCTTAATGTGAGTAGATGTACATAGCAAACTCTTCTGGTCCACAGAAAAAAAGCCAAGTTTGAGACGTACAGCTGCTTTTGTAAGTTGTTGTAATTATTACCAGTAGTTAAATTGTAAATTTTAAGTGAGAAACAAGTCTAAAAAAAATTTTAATCTCCTACTTCAGTTATGATTTAGATCAGCAAGCAAAAACTGATTTAAATTAATCAGGCCTTGTCTGAATTGGTTTTTATTTTATGTTTAGTTTTTAGGGGGGGTAGAGTTAGATCTTTAAGCATTTGTTAATGTACGTCGCAAAAAGCTTTCTGGCAGACCACCCGTAGACTTGTTAGGAACATAATTTTCTTCAGATATTCTTTTTTATAAGATTTACAGTCACTGATTCATAATACACTGTGCATTGATGACATTAGGCTGCATATTGGAGTCAAGAGTGTGAACAAAATTTTATATTGTCACACCTTGCTTTTAATGCCTGAGTTGTCTTGTTTAATGCTAGTTCCTATGTTTCTGCTCTGCCCTTTGATATAGACACACTCTCAGACTTAAGTTACTGTAGGATATGGTCTGCTTATATGCTGTGTAGTTCTAAATGATATTCAGTGTTTAGAGTGCCCTATGCATGCAGCGTTGCGCTAAGCAGCATTTGTGTAGCCTAGGAATATCGACAGCCTTGGGAAACTAAGTTGAAACGTGGCTCTGTCTTTCTCCTGTCCTGCAAGACACATCACAGTTGAAAAGAAAATATGTGGTAACTGAACAAGTTAATAAGATTTCCCTTAATATAGTACCATTTGCAGTATAGACATTAAAGATGTGTGCACTCAAGCTAAAAATAGCCAAATGCTTGAATTTTAAGAGCAGTTTGACAGGATACCTCATCAAAAGCTTTAAAAACAAAACCAAACCTGAATTGTAGGGTAAGAAGGTGTTCTTTTATGGACACAGCTGTTCAGTTTATTGGAGAGGGCAGCTAGTGTAGTTTGTTAATAATTTTAAGTTATTTATGACAGTAAAGTCAGTTGTCAGACACACACATTGACCAGTAGTCTGCTCACACTCAACCAGCCCCTTCACCCTCTCTTCCCTCAATTTTCCCACGCTTGTTCTTCCCCAGTCCACTTTGAATCCTCCCTTTCCTGCTTTTGGTTCCTTAACCATCCCATAATAAGTTTTGCACGCCCTCGCATTCTTCTTAAAACACCCTGTAAGAAGCTTTACACAATCCTGAAATTCTCTTTCCCTACATCCCTTAAGGAGTCCTGTACACCGGGAGGCAATAACCCCCATTAGCTAGCATGGGTTTCCGGGGAGGGAGTTTCCCAGATGACTCCTCTTGGTGACCCACCTCTTGGTGGGTTTCACGCCAGGAACGATGCTTTAACCCATCTCCTTTGGTGGTCTGAAGGAGCAGCCGCGTCAGGGCGCTCCCTTTGCACTGACTAGGTCAGCAGGGTTCCTGCTCCAGCATTGCTCCTCTGATCCTCCCTGGGCCTTTGTTTACCAAGATTAGCCTTTAATCAGATAGCTTAACAGAGTCACAAAAGGAAAATCAAATATTAAAGAAGAACAGAGAGCAAAACCGAAGAATAAAACCCTCACTGTAGTGTTCTGTACACCACATCAACAGTGAGCTTGCATTTTGTGCACCTGAGTGCAGTTTGGGTCCCGAAGGATACAATAAAACTAGGACACGTGCAGAGAAAGTTGAGTTGAATGGTCAGAGGTGTGAAAGGGCGTGTGTAAAAGGAGTGTTTAGTATACCAGGACTCTTCATTCTGGAAATGAGATGATCAAGTGGAGTGTGACAGAGTTCTCTAAAGTAATAAGTGGCACCGAAAAGATTAAGTAAGCAGGGAACAACTGTTTCTTTCTGAAACAAAAACTGGAAAGCATCATGTGAGGGCACTGATAGAGCAGGCAAGTGGACGTTTTTTGAAAGTTTGGAGCTTTAAAACTTTGGAGCTTTGGAATTGCACTTTGAAATGAAAATTTGAAATTGAATTTTGAATTTGGAGATCTACTGTCTACTGTGAACTTGAAAAGAATTTATAGTTTGCTTGTGGAGCCTCAGAACCTGCAATTTCCGATTGCTATGTTCCTACTGGGAAAATAGACCTCCCCCCCTTTTTTTTTTTTTTTTTTTTAATAATAATTGAAGCCTAAACAGAAGAGACCTCATGGGAAGGCCCATATTAATGCTTTAGTTAACTGATGAAGTTAAATTGTGGTCTGGGCATGGTTTAAGTCCAGAAGACATCAGCTTATCATTAAAGCTAGGTCTGCTTCCGGCTAGCTGAGAGAGGAACCCAGAGTAGGCAGTGAGCTACAGGCAGCAGGCTCCTTAGGATGAGCGAATGTGTAACAAGGGATGTTACATTTCTGCCCAGGTTTACTGTAAATTAGGGAGTAGATCAACTGTGCGCTGTGTTCAGTAGTGCTTTCTAAGCGTGTTGGTTTACTGTGAATGCACTGCAGAGCTGGTACGCACATGGGCAGTGGTTTGATCTGAGTTTTCTGGCTGTGCAGCTGCTTGGCAAGAGCAGTGCTTCCACGTGCTAACTGGGTCGCTAGGCATCTGGCACTTTTGGGCAAATATGTGCAATTTTTGCATACCGCCTGGTCAAAATCACAGAGTCAAAGATGGGTACGAGCAAGCCTCAGATGTATGGTAGCGCTATGTGAAAATTGTTTCGCTGTGGCTGTCATTCTCTCCTCTCGTTTGTCTCTTTTCCCCCCAGTGGCCTCCTTCAAATTGCATTCCAGTTACCAGTTCCAATTCCAGTTACCTATCGTATGAGCCAAGTACGGCAGTGTGTTTCTTAAACAAATGTAATGCACATAATGGTTCTGTTTAATGAAGTGGGGGATACACGAATGTTAGTCTGAGTGCTTAAGATTTTGTGGACAGTGCTAAAAGTAACCTAAAATACAAGCATTTTATATTTCAAAATAAATTTTATTTGAGTTTATCTCATTTGTTTTTGCTTGTGTGATTACACAGTGAATATTGTTACAGATTTTCCTGCAAATGTTTATTCCTGTTTTGCCACAATGTTGCCTTGTTCTGATGCATCCATTAATTATAAAACTAAACAGATTGCATTGTTCAGGAGTAAGCTGCTGTCACATAAAGGTGTGGTTTTGTTTTACCATCTTAGGTCATCATTTGCAAAGAGATGAAACTCACTTATATACCTCTGTACAAGACATAGTTCACAAACTTTTTTCAGCTATGCAAATCAATGTACATGTGAAGTGCAAATAATTCGCATGGAGAGTTACAGGACTGGTTAGTCACTGTAATCGTTGTAATAGGCTTCTGAATTTTTAGCTTATTCTTTGTAATTTATTCTCTGTAGTGATGCTGTATCAGAATTCTGACAGATTTAATTTTGCTAAAAATGAAATAACAAAGGTTTTTGTAGAGTTAGGCACACAAAGGACAGTGGAAGATTGGAACATGGAATAGTTGTGTTGCCTTACTCTGGTATTAACTATATCAAAAAGAATTGTATCATGGTACAGAGCAGAATGATGGCCTTCTGTTATCCAGTGACTAGAAAGTATTTAACAGCACTGGTTAATTTTTGGTCAGTGGAATTGTCAAGTTCTAATCACACAATTTTTATGGGCATAAGCCTTGGTCTAATTTGGTTTTCATATTAAGAAGTCAGATATATCACTAATTAAAAAATAATAGACACTAAAATGCTGAAATTTAGAATGACCTTAGCAACCATAGACTGTAAATGCGGTTTTTTGCCAACATACCTTGATTTACCTCAAATTTGTTTTTAGGAAGAAATGTTGCAATATTTTTTAATTAAGGCATCTGTTTTCACTAGTATAGTACAGAGTCTTCTGCAAATATAACTATGTGAATCTGATGATAATGAACCCGGTTGCGAAACTTTCAGAGTGAGGGTTTGGAGTGGGAAGTGAAGATTGTTTCAGACTGGGTTTACACATTTCCTGAGGATAGCATTTAATTATGCAGCTTTCATGCTGCAATCACCTAGAGCTTCTTTTGCTTGGAATTTCCTGGGCCTTTAACCGGCACGCATCCCCAAAAAGCAGCTGCTGCCTGCGAATAAATAGGCACCAGTCAGCCAAAGGTCAACTATTGTCTATTAAAATTTCAAGCTAATTGTAAATCCCAAGGTAGTAAACTGTCTGGGATGCACACTTAACAGCTTTTCTCCATAACTAATTACTTTGCCATACAAAAAGCAAACCACCTCCTCTTACAATTACCGTTTGTAGAGTTAATTAGCTTTGCCAGCATAGCTTTGCTAATCAGCTTGCCCTTGCTTAGCAGCTAATGGGCCTGAGGAGTGTGGCAGCCTGTTTGGATTGTGCTCTCAAAAGGCGCTGCAAGGAGTTAAAAGGAACCGTATGCTGTGTGTTTTAACATTCAGATGTTCGTAGTGATTACTTAAAATTGACTGTTTTCAAACTTTAAAAGATCAAGCTGCTGCTTGAAGTTTGTGTGTCAGGTGTTCAGTCTTTTTAGATACTTCAGCATGTAGCAACACCTCAAGAACTGAGGGATATAGTTTTAATGTGCTTAGCCACATTAGGTCTGCTTTTCTTCCTTCTTTTTCCCCAATATTTGTGTTTTTTTGTTTTTCGTTCTGCAGAATTATCCTCATGTCGTTGCTAAAGACATGCTAGCTCCAGTAGCCATTCTTTAGTTAGGAGTATGGGAATTATCAGTGGTCTGTCAAGGTGTCCTCTATCAGCTAGCGACTCTTAAATGCTTTGAAGAAAACATGAGATATTCATAGTCAATAGTTGGTGAAAAATAAAAGCTGCTTTCTGACTGTCTAATCAGAACATGACCCAGTGAGTAATTGAACTGTAATATAGAAGCAGTATGATCTGTGTAATTTAACTTTGGAAGCTAAATGTAAAACATTGAATTATTTTTTTCCCTCTAAACAGTTTGGTATTTGTCCAGTGATAATGAATTCTATTGATTATTATGCATTCTGTGAACACTTCTAAATTAAACAGTTTCCATTTTATGAATAATTTACTCTGTTCTCTTGTTTCTTACCATGCAAAATGATTTAATGAATTTGTAGAGAGGAGAGATTGTTATTCCTACATCTACAGTATCACCTGCTCTTAGATTGCTTACAAGAGACCTGCATTGTAATGCTTTGGTCGCTTTCTTTGTGAGAGCGAAGCTGCTCCTTTTTCTTTTGCTTAACAAAGCAATTCTTTCAGCATTTTAAAAGTAACTTTTAACAGTAGTATTTCATAGGGCAGTTTAAGTTCATGTCAAATAGTATGCTTTAGTATGTTGTTGCTTCTGGCTTTTTTCCGTCCATCAGTCTTTAGTTTTGAAAAGCCTGATGTTCTTTCTCCCTGCTGAAGCATTTCTTGTGCTTCGGCGTTGTTCAGACAGCAGAACCATTTTGCCTTCTTGTACATTAACCAGCTTTTGGATTAGAGACAGATTTCATTTATACACTTCAATTTTGTTTGGAAATATATATCCATTTTCCCTTTTCGGTAAAGGAAGATTTCTGTTTTTGTTTTAATGGTTACCTGCGTTGCATGCTTTCCCTTTGGCAAATGTTTACCTTGCTCCAGACTTTTAACATACGTTACAGCTAAAATGAGCTCTGTGTTCTTTAATTAAAGAAAAAGTCTTAAAAACTGCCTATATTGAAACAATGCTGATTTGCTAAGCGGTGGTTTTGTGCCAAGAGCTTTTTGAGGCATAGGTTCAGAATTGAACTAAATTAACATGGTGGTGTGGTCAGATGATAATTTTGCTAATAAACTGTGAAATTGTAATGTCTATAGAAGTGATTTAGCTCTAAAGTAACTGGTTTGTGGTTTTTTTCTTCAGTCTTATGATAATGGCCTGGCACAAGGAGCTGGACTGGAATCTCATGGTAAGAATGTTAAAATGTTCTACACCCATTTTTAAGACTAGAATTAAATGAGAACCGCTGTAAGAAGTGCAGGTTTTGTCAGGTTTTTCCTTCTTTTCTGGCTTTAAAAAAGTGGTATGAAGAGGAGCAAACCCAAGGCATGCCTCAGAGTGTGGTCTGTCTTCTTCCCTTAGTTGCAGCTCAGTATCGGACCAGATGGGCTCTTAAGAATACATGAACTCCATTATTCTTACCTCATGAATGTTTTGCTGAAAGGTGTTGGCTGTAGTCCTCGTTTCTTGCTGACAGAGCAACCTAGTGTTGCATGTACCTACCATTGCAGCTCTGTGGATTTGTCTGCAAGAGATCTTGTGCAATGCACTTGATAATTTCCAGTTTCGGCAGCTATCAGTAAAACCTAGAAACATTTCCTCTGTTAGATTACAGCATCCATTTGGGGCTCAAATCTTGAAGCTGCAGTTAACTTTTGCAAACAGTTGGAAACCATGAAGATAGGAATTCCCAAGAGACTGATTTTTAAGCAAAGTATTTTTCTCTGCAGTGAAGTGATTCGCTTTTTCCTAACTGAGAAACTATTGACTCTTATATGAGTGATATTAAGTCTATCAAATGGCTGCTAGCTTTATCGTTAATATTGAACTTTAATATTATTCCATATATGCTTTTCCTGCAGGATGGGCAAAGTTGAAAAACTTAAATTATTCTCTTACATATTTAAAAATGTAGTTAACTCTAAGTTACTCTGGAATGCTAGAGATAATAAATATCATTGGTTCAGTATTCTTCCTGCCTTTTGTCATCAGAATGAAAAGTATTCTTAGAGTACGTGGTGTCTTCTAGTGCCTGAATAGGCTAACAGTGGATCTTGGGCCCCAAGTCTTGAATCAGCAGCTTGGTCTTTCCTGGACTGTAATTATGCAGTTAGAGGTAATAGAATGAGCTTCAGTAGGTTTTAAGTGATGGCAGTGATGCACAGTCTACGTGAGTTCCTCTTCTAATTCCAAAATTCACCTTGTGGTTTCCTTGACAACAGCAACAAAAAATCCTTGGGAGTGTAATTTATATGTTTGTTACAGCTATGGGAATCCCATGTTTTTTTCATAACATTGACCATGTCTTGTTTTTTTCTGACTTGGTTTCTACTCGTCAGACACCTTCTAAAACATCAAATAGCAGTCGTCTTTACAGAAAAGTCATTTCAGGAAAATGGTTAGCAGTTGTGTCCGTGTAACGTTGCACATGAGAAGAAGGGAGAGTTACACACCCATTTTTTGGTGGAGGACTTCAGGTTAAGAAACCATTAATGCACATGCTATTGTGGGAGTTAAAGGAGGATATGCAGCTGCCAACAAGTAATTATCGGACCAAGTCTTAAGGTGTCTTAGGTACACCTTTACTTTTGGAATCTGTAGTCCAGATCCAGTGTCTCCAGCTGTGAGTTTCTGTCAAAGGGAATTACTGGTATCTACCTCCTGTACGCTGCTCCTAGCCTGTATTTCTGCAATGGCTTTAATGCATTGTAGGAGTTGCTGAACCAATTGGAAGACAAAATTTGCTTGTTAAAATAAAAATAGTTTAGCTGCAGCAGTTGATCTGTCCTGTTACATAGCAATAGTAGTGGTCCTAAAAGAAGTATTGGAACATAATATGGAAGAAAAAATTGGTGGAAGTGAGAATGTCCCATCAACCAAAACCAGAGTAATTTTCAGTAATTGCAGTTAGTAATGGGAAGAAAACTAAAATCTGTGTAGACTAGTGTAATAGTCTGTAGAAAGTGGGAGTAGGCGGGATTTTCCTTATAAATTTCCTTCCTTATGACCTGCGGTGATGTATGGGGAAAGGTATATCACATTTTAACTAAAAGCTTTTCTGTATGTTTTTCTTCTCTGGGGGGCTGTGTCTGAGACTGCCTTTGGCATCTCCGTTTCAGTCTGAGTGCTGGCTAACCATTAGTTTTCCTGGGTGAGTGAAGATATGAAGAAATACCTTCTGTTGCATTACCATTTACTCACTCCTGAACTGCTGTGTAATGTAAATGGGGCAGCACTGAGAGGCCCTCCAGCTTTAAGAAAATGAATTCAGGCTTCTTTGTGGAAGAGTGTGGTTTTTTGTTTTTTGGGTTTTTTTCCCCCTTTGATATATGTGCTGAGCTAAAAAGTGTTTTATTTGTTTCAGTTTTAGACTTAAAATTAACACTTTTGTACTCCTTTAGAAATCCATTGATTTAATCATTATTACCCTAGTTACATTGTGATTGGGATCATACAAGCTGCAGTGAAAATCTGGCTATCTTAAAACATTGCATAAACAACTGTTTCCTCATAGGTGGCTCTACATTTTGTGGTATTGCATCACTATGTTTGATGGGTAAATTGGAGGAAGTTTTTTCAGAAAAAGAACTGAACAGAATAAGAAGGTGGTGTATAATGAGACAACAGAATGGCTACCATGGACGACCCAACAAGCCTGTAGACACGTGCTATTCCTTTTGGGTGGGAGCAACTTTGAAGGTAATGTACAGAAAAGCCATAGGATGTGACTGACTTTGACTTGTTTTGGTTTCTTAACCATCTTGTCTGCTCTTTACTTGGCACAGTTATATATTTGGTGCAGATATATGAAGATGCATAGATCACTAAAAATGTCTCTCATCTTGCAAAAATGCAGGATAAGGAAGTTTACCAGATTACTGGAAGTTTACCAGTGCCCCAGTTATATACATAAGTATGCACTATATTTTAGTATAAAATAATCGTATTAAAGTTTAATATATTACTGTAACACTTTACCTTCTTTTCAGCTCTTGAACATATTCCAATATACAAATTTTGAGAAAAACCGAAATTACATCCTGTCAACTCAGGATCGCCTTGTTGGTGGATTCGCCAAGTGGCCAGATAGCCATCCAGGTAAATTTACTTCTCAAATTATGAGTGTGTTCTAAGCTAGAAATGTATTCCAGCAGCCAAACATTTGAGAGGTGTAAAAGAGACTTTTTCCTCAGTCAGCTTCAAGTAATGGGGAAAAAAAAAAACTTAAAATATATTTTGACTGAGATTTTCATGATTTAGAGGGAAAGAAGGGGATATAGCTTTTCCTTGTTCAGCATCAGAGCAAGCAAGCCGCTGTTGTTTAGACTAAGAGTATCACTGTCTACTAAGAGCTGGATGAACTTCTCCATATGTTTTTAACCATTTTAGTTAAAGAACATACTGTGCAGTGGGTATCTTTGTAAATGTTCTGAAACATTTTACTCAGACCCTTTATTTCCATAAGAAAGGAATCCTTTGAGCATATTCAGAAGTCACTGATGTAGTTAAAAATAGCCAACTCAAAATTTAGATAGTTACATATTATCTTTTACAGATTATAGTTAAATATAGAAATTATATATAGTATGTCTGGAAGTTGTATTAGTCATTGGTTGCATTTTGGAAGTAGATACTGTTAGTTTGCAAAGATGCTAGAGTTCAAAGGAGATACTGTAAAAATGTGAAAACAAACCTCGTGCCAATAGTATTGCTCAGTAGCATTTTGTACAGAGAAGATAAGCAGTCTGTAAACTCACCAAACAAGATTAAAATGTAGTCATAATAAAGGAGGAGACTGTTGAGATTCTGCACAGAGATATTTCAGCCTGGCATCATTTCATTTTGAAGAAAGTTGAGTTTAGAATTCCCTTCTGGAAAAATAATAAAGAATTTGTCAGAGTGGACCCTCATTGTTGATATGGTGCTTGTGATATGCTTTTCTCCCAGCCTCCACCCCTATCCCCTGCCAAAAACTGATACTTAAAAGTCAGCTTAGGATTCCTGAAGACTAGCTATATTTGCTGTACGTTATGTAGACCAATCTATATCTCTGAGAGGAAATATTTGTGTGTATATTGATGAAATGTTTACTTAGGTTAGGAAGAAAAGCAGTCTGTTTAAAACCCGGTCGTGTGAAAAGTTCCTTAACCTGTCTTTTAACATAGCTGTGATCATTTGAGATAAGATTTGAGCAAGGTAAGACTACTATTTGCTTTGCTGCAAAGCTATTTGCTTTGAATTGTATAGTGTTCCTGCCTAAACACTACTATTTCCTACAAAGCAAGCTTTTACTGTCTCTTAAGCTTTCTTTTGAGAGTAGCTTAAAGTAGCTTATACTTCTGAATTTGAGTGTCCTGTCTGGCCACAGCAATGGAACAGGCTGATTGAACTAGAGCACTAAGGGTTTGCTAGATTATCGTTCTATGAATGTACAGAGGTTTTGCTGGTATGCCAAATTCTTCCCAGCTCTGATGGTTTATAGAATACATGTCTTCACAGATCGCATATCTGCTGGGAAAAACTTAATTTGGTGTTTCTTTTGGTACTGTTGAATTTCAATGTTGCAGAATTTAAGAAAAAAGAAGACTCAGTTTGCACTTTTGTGATTTGTGAGGGGTTTTTGCAGCATTCTTCTCTCAAGCAGATGGTGACATAAGTCTGTGTTTACATTTTCAAGAAAAACAGTAAAATGTTGAATGCAGTTCTAATCTGAAAAAAGACTGTAAATGCAGCATCATAAAAATCATTTTTATGGATCTGTTATTTCAATGTCATGTATGCACAGCTGAGCTGCCTACGAGATTAGTCTAGCATCTGAAAGCCAAGCTGTCATCTTGAACATTATGTGTTTCCCACAATAAAGATTTCACACTTCACTAACATAAGTGTTTGTGCAGCTCCATTGTTTTCAGAAGCCTACTGATGGTTAAATGTACATAGACCTCTTCACTTCAATGTATATGCAAAATGTGAAGGTAACGAGACTGGTATGGGTCATCCTGCAGATGAGTTAATAGTTCTGTTGAGGTTGAATAATGACAGAAATGATTCATTCTCCTTGAAGCACTTAGCTTTCGTAAAGCTGAGGATAGTGGCCTCTGTTTTTGTTGCAAAACTCAGATGTGACAGCATATGCCGGGGAAAGTTTGCAAAGTAAGAATATACCATTTTTCGTAGCTGCTTACTAGAGTAGATTCAGAATTTGAACTTCTGTAGCTCCTATTTTATTCCAAAAAAACTCTTTACATTTGGAAACTCAACCCATCTTTGCTGTGAAATACTGTTTTTTGGGGGAAGAAAACTAGGAGAAATTGCGGAAACCAGAAAACTACTTATGGTAATCTAAATATTACATAGACTACTAAAGCTGCAAGTAACTTTTCACAACTGATGATTCAGGAAAATATTTTATAGTCCTGATGTTCCCATGCTAGCAGACATTAATACACTGTTGGTTCTGGAGGCCAATAGCATTATTAAAAACTGTTTCTTGATTTAATATAATAAGTGTTTGGACCAGTGTGCTTGTTGAGCAGTGAGCTTAGAAAATTGTTTCTTGCCTTTGAAAATCAAGTTTTAACATGATAAAACAGGAGAGTGAGAGGATGAAAATGAGTGCACACAATTACTAAAACACTCTGAAATGAGATTTGCTCTAGTCAATGTATAAATACACTTTGCATTTTTGTTTGTGCTTTTAAGACAGCTACTCAGTAGCTGCAAGGTTCATGCTGTCTTCTGTATTTGTGTGTCGCTCATGAAACAAAACATTTGGACATAGGCTTTTCAGCCTTGAAAAGCCTTATGTCTTTTATAGCTTGAAACAGAAGAGTACACAGGCTGCATAGGTATGTTTGACTAGAACTTGGATGTGTATTAAGTTGGTATGGATTTACACAACTATAGAACTTCATGATAATTAGGCTTGTAATACCATTTTAGTCACATGTGAAATTAGTGATATTATCAAAAGGTTACCAAGCGTTGAGGATGTGTAAGGGACCCAAGAAAGTCACATCCTCTTTCCATTTTTAGGCTGTGATTTCACGGGCAGGTAACCCAGCCTAGTGGCTTGCTGTTGCGCAGAGGAGGCAGGCTCACTCCTCGTCCTGCCAGCTTCCCAAGTGCAGCTGCATAGTCCTTCGTCCTTTTGCACTTGCTTTAGTATATATAGAACCTATCTGCAAACCAGTTTATTCAGTAAAATATCGAAAAACTGTCAAACTTTTCCTGCTTGGGTTAGTTTTCTTCCATGTTTTTTGAATTGCTTTAGGTTACAGACTTTGTTCAGCAAGCTCTAGTGCTGGTGTAAGGTAGACAGCAGGAGCAGTGTGGGATGGGGGAAGAAGAGCATCTCTTTTTGGTGGCAGTGGTCTGTTACAGCTGATCAAGCCACTTCACAAATTCTTATCCCTAGGATATTCTCTCTGGAAGAAGGGAAGTTAGGGAAGGTAATGATTTCTTTTACACTTCTAACCTTTGCTGTTTGGCAGCTACTGGAGCTAATGTTGGTGTTCCAGTGGTCAGCTGTCCACCTGACCTTGAGCTGCAAAAAAATTCCTTCATATTTGAAAAAAGAAAAAAACAAGTTACTTTTGGAAATACACTTTCTTCAACAGCTCGTCAAATTCTTCTACTATTTGGCCAGAGCACTCAGATGAAATTATGTAGTGGGTAAGAATTTTTATAAAATGAAACAGGCTCTGTCTTAGAGATTGCAGACTAGCATTTCATGCTGGGGGGCTTAGGCAGAATTTGTTTTCCTGCCTCAAATCCTAAGTTTAAAATGGAGCACCTGTTTGTTTTCCTTGACGGTAATTATTTAGGGGTCTTGGGATCCAGGAACAATTGGCTGTTACAGCCTGACAGAAACATAATTTTCTTTTTCCTTTTCTGTCCTGCTTTCAGATGCTTTACATGCCTACTTTGGGATCTGTGGCTTGTCGTTAATGGGAGAAACTGGTATTTGCAAAGTTCACCCTGCCCTGAATGTAAGCACAAGAACCTCAGAGCGCCTTCACCACCTCCATCAGATCTGGAAAACAAGGACTCTAAACAGTGTTCAGATGACACACACGTCTCTACATGACTGATTTAGACTTGAATTTAGTTCTGGTAGCATAATTGTAGCCCAAGGTTAAAAGCCATGTATAACCAATGTGCTCTTTTAAGTGCTGGAGTCATACAGTCAGATCTGTGTTGCTGGCATCACTTTGATAGGGAATTGCCTTCAGCCAGTTATTCTGCATTGGGGAAAAAGGAAATAATTAGGTTATGTAGAAGTTTGTCACCACAGACTATAAATGGCTCTTTAAATGGCTTTACTTCTAAGAAATCCCTTGAGGCAATTAAACATCATTTTTATTTTATTTTTTTAAATTTCTGCATACAGTGTCAAAATATATAATGGGAAAGTATTTTCAAAATCTGTTTACATATCATACAGTATAGCACAGGACATTGGAGTTCTTTATGACCTTAATGTTTGACACATTTTTGGGTAGAGAATCTCCCATATTAAGTCTCGGTTAAAAATTACCTTTTGTTGTCTACTTCCAGATTCCATAAACTTTGTTTAAAAAAAAAATAAATAAAATTATTTTATTCAATATACTGTACTGTTAAAGTTGTGTGGCGTTACTAAATGCATTTCCTAATTCTAATTAGTAGCTTCTACATCAGTGCAGTGATCATTAGCCAGACAGTGTTTTAATCAGAAATATTCTCTTCATGGGTTATTAATGAGAGGGCAGAGTATTGATGTATGGCATTGAGATATTTGGCACGATCTTTTGAAAGAATGCACTAAAGTAGCATTAGAACCTGTTTCTGAAGTCAAGCCTTTGCAGTACATTAACATTGTACAACTGCACTTTGATTTTTCAGGTATTTTTCCCTTTTAGTGTGAAATAATTTTAAGTTTCTTAATCATTCTGTGTAATGAATGGAACACAGGGCCTTTAAAATAAGTGGTAGTGGTTTCCTGTCAGAGAGATACAATGAACATTCTCAGCTTATTTAGTAGTGCCCTGCTATGAATGCTTGAAATGCTGCTCAGAATCAAAACAATTTTGCAGCTGTTGGGTTTTTTTGGCAGATTAGTTTGTGCATCTAAGGCATACAGTAAGTAGGAGGATATATTTCTACCTGCACATCATTAAGGTATGTTCTTTTTACTAATGAACTTAAAAATACCAGTCACCAAAGATCTCTCATGCCAGATCAAGCGCACCACTCACCACTGCTGAGCCTGCAGGAGACACTACAGACCCTTTCAGTCAGCAAAAAGAGCTGAAGGAAAGACCGTGGTTCTGATCTTGCAATACAGTGGAAGTAAAAAGGGTGAAGTCGTCACCCCCATACCACATATGTCAGAGAGATTCAATGTGCAGCCTCAGGCTACCGGTATAATCCCAGAAGTCGTTTTTTCTAAAAGCAGAATTTCCATAGCAGCACTGGGACATCACCAAGTGTGCAGAGAAGACCAGAGAAGGAGCATGGGGCAGCACTTGGAAGAAAGACACTTGCTCTGAGCTAGAGATGTCCCAAATCCCAGACTCTTTCCTTGCAGGAAGAGAGGCTACGCAGCTGGAAGTACTGTAAGAGCAGGAAGTCTGAAGTGGTGGAAGCAAGAGGACAGTAAGGCTAGTACTGGGGAGAGGAAGTGAGGTGCTTGAATAGGACTGGCACAGAGTAAGAGAATAATATTAGGACTAAGAGTTATGGAGGGTGAAGACAAAAATAGGGAAGGGAATACAGAGGAAGAGTGGGACAAAGTACAGGAAAGGACTTGAGTTTTCTAGGGTATGTGCATTGCATAGAGGGGACAAGAGCAAGGGGGAGGTCCTGGCTCAAGAAGGCCCTTCTTCCCTGAAAGAGAGGTCCTGTCAGGTAGGGGGTTGCACCCTGAACATCTGGGCACTACAGCAGTTCTTTTGGGAGTCCACATCTGGTGGAGCTCAATAGGACATCTGTCAGCAACAGCAGAGGTAGCTTCCCTGAATATGAGACTCCCAGGCATGGAAACAAAGTCTACCTAGTTGAGAGTCATTCAAAAAAACAACTTCAGGTAAAACTGGCTCAAAATAGCACAGTGCGTGCTTGTCCTTGCCATAGAATGGTGGGCACAAGTTGACCGATGGTAGAGTGGGGTGTAGTTTTGGAACATGGTGGAGTTACAGTGAAGATGAGATGCAAGTGGAGCTATCTTTCCCTACCCAAGGCCTCTCTACCTTGCTGGAGAACTGTCTTACCAGGCTTTTAGCATTTAGTACATCCCCAGCTAGAGGAAGTAGCCATGAATTTCAGAAGAGCTATGTTCTGCTCAAAGCAAGCTGCTCGAAGTCACTGCTGGAAAATAGCCAAAATAACAGATACTTTCTTACCTGCCTTCCTGAGGAATAATGTATTTGATCATCTTAAGGCAAGTACATGGTTAGTTGCATAATCCAAAACTACGGCTCCTGTGTTTCCCCATCTGTGAGCAGGATCTCATCTGTAAGCAATACTAGGGTAAAGGAGCAGAAGCAATAGGACAGCAGTGAAAAAGCACACTCTGCAAAAAATCAGTTAATCTCTTATGGCAAGTAATATAACAGTGTTTTGCTTAGAAAAGCAGCTAATATTTTTTGCTTTGTTTTCTCTATCTGTAAACTACCTTGGCTTGTTAAGACAGATCTTCCATTTCACATTTCTCGACCCCTGTTTCTTCTCCAGCTTTTTCTTTTCAGCTGATAACTTGGCAGCATCTTTTCAGGCTGGATGTTGACAGCAACTTGCCCTTTTCTAAAGGTTGCAGGATGCATATTTGTTTCCAATTAACTCCTATAGTTTGTTCTGAAGTCAGCAAACTGCTTATGCCTTCACCCCTCATTGAGAATCTAATTACTTTGATTGATTTGAAATCTTTAATCTTTTTTTAAGTTGACCAGAATCTGTCTTTGTGCTGATAACCAACTCTGCACACATGAGCTAATGAATATGACCATTGACCGTTCCTGTGCAGCAGCTATTTAGATTCTGACTTACTGTGTGGTTAATGCTGGACTGCATTGCCTCTCCCATTTTTGTGGTTATCATGTCTTCTGACTAGCAAAATGGTAAATGATAAATTAATAGATAAAAAGTTCATGGATAAAAACAGAAGCGGAGTCTAGAAGCTAAAATACCTTTAAAAACTCTGATGTTCAAATCCAGCTAAAACTTAAATGTAAGCTGTAAAGTTTAAATGTAGCTCCAAAAAGCAAACCATGAGATTACTGTCCACCTGTAATAATTTTGTGTTAACCACAGCTTTACATGACAGAGCTTGAGCCCTCAATAAGGAATTAACAAACGGAATAGCTTTACTGTGTACTTGAGGATGTAAAATGTCTCGACTATAAGGGCTTGCATTATGCAGAAGAGCCACTACTGCAGCCTTTTGATGTTTCAGCAGTAGTGTCATACAACGGCCCTGCTCCCTAATTCTTCCTCCTTGTTAAGATTGCATTTATAAAATTAATACCTTATTTAATCTTCAGCAGCACTTGAAACTTACTGATGTTGGCTCCAGCTGACAAATGTATGCCAGCTGGGGGCCCCCATCTTATCTGAAAGGCTTACAAACCATGGCTCATTCTGCTTCCTGTTCCAGAAAAGCAGCTTTGAACTGGCTTCTTTAGACTAAGGAAGTTAAATACATCCTTTCAATAGGATGTGAGGACTGAGGTTTCAAACATCATCATTAAGGCTTTCACAGCAGCTTTAATCTCTGGATTTGTTCATAGCTACCGGCAGATGTGATAACACAATTTTGGAAGGCTGTTGCTAAATATGTTTGTATTTGTATATGGACTCTTCATCTTGAGAAATTTTATTCTAGAGGGGACAATCATCAGCTGT